>NC_067407.1:7749535-8065930 GCF_009764475.1 Pristis pectinata | reverse complement strand
GAATGTAAAGCCTCAGGCACCAGGCTCCTCTTTGACTGGATTTCTCTCAAGGCTAAAACATTGGATGGCACACTCAGAGAAACTGCCTTTTGAACACATCAGGAATTATGCATTTATTCCCAAAAGACAGGACCATGTTCATGATAAGAACAAGCAGACACAAATCAAAGCATAGAGAGAAAAAAAAACTAGGGTGAGTGATCTGTGTGCCACAACTAGATAAAAGTCAAGCAGGCATCTGAATTCAATCAATCGTTATTGGGTCAAATTACTCTCGATTTGTATTGTATGGAGCATGCACATCATTTGGCTGAAGCCGGGATGTAATATTTTGAGTTCGCTGTCAAGTTCAGAAAGAATGATGGGCTTGCAGCAGCACACGTCACGTTTAGAGCGAGATTTGACTCCCCTTGAGCATCTAGATTTCTTGGGAGAGCTCATGCTGTGCTTCTGTGTTTGCTTTTAAGGGGAAAAAATATTTACTTGATCAAGTGTGACAGTGTAAGCTCAGTTACTGGTACACCACCCACCTCAGATCAGACAGCATGCTCTCTCTGAAACATACATGTAAACTGAAAGAATTCTCCACTCAATATTTGGCTGCAGAGACCAGATCTGAAGCCAAATGTGGTGTTGTATTTTCAAAGTGGCTGTCGTATGTTATTGCTGAGATATAAGGGAGATAATTCTTTGATTTTAAGTTGCCCATATTCAGCTACATCCCTCCTCAATCCACCAGTCACCTAGGGCTCCTTTCTCACCATCTCCTCCTTTAAATATTGTGGATCATTTATGTTTAATTTATGTTTTTCTTGTGAATGCTACTAATATGATGCTATGTGCATGTGATGCTGCTGCAAGTAAGTTTTTCCTTGCACCTGTACTTGTGCACATGACAATAAACTCGACTTCTGATTTTTTGACTTCTTTGACTCTTAATGCTGGTCACCTCACCTCTCCACTCTCATTGCTGACGCAGGGTTTCAACCTGAAGCAATTCCTCTCCCACAGGTGCTGCTCGACCTGCTGAGTTCCTCCAGCATTTTGTGTGTTGCTCCAGATTCCAGCATCTGCAGTCTCTTGTGTCTCCTTGCCAAGCAGAGTGGTTCCTCTCAGTGTGTTTCACCTGGTAAAGGTGACCTGTCCCTGGACCTGTGCAAGTTTTGACTTAATCTGGATTAGATCCAACTGGTGAATATTTCCTGATGAATTAATGCCCATCATGAACGTAGGCTGAACGCTTGTGTGCACTGTTTATGTTGGTACACCTCACGTTTCCCCTGTGTGAGGGACTCACCTGATTATACTTCCTGTAAAGTCCATTTCCTGCAACTACCGACGTAAAATGAACACTAAACAATCTGCTGGAGGAACTCAGCGGATGGAGCAGCATCTGTGGAGGTAAAGGGAATTGTCGATGTTTCTGGTCGAATCCCTGTATCAGGTCTATAAAATGAAGCTTGAAGGTGCAATCTATCACCCTCATGGAATGGTTTCAATGCAACCAGGAGTACACTCTGAAGTTTGTTGCCCTTGTTGTTCGTTAAAGGAACACTGCTGACATTGGGGAACCTGACAGGGCAACTGAGCAGCTGCAGAACGCACTACAGATTGTTCTGACGCCTTCCAATGTTCACTTTCTGTGCTAAAACTAGCAAAGTCAAAATTGAGTTTATTGTCACACGCACAAGGACATGTATGCACAGATGCAATGAAAAACCTCCTAGCAGCAGCATCATAGGCACATATCAGATTTACAACATTCACAAGCAAAAAATATAAGCATATTATACAAACTTATACAAGAAAGAACACAATTAGAACAACAAAAAACGAAGTCCATTGTAGTGCAAAGTGGTCATAGTGAGGTTGTGATTAGGGTTGTGCGGGTTGGTTCAAGAACTGAATGGTTGAAGGGAAGTATCTGTTCTTGAACCTGGTGGTAGTTGTGAGAAGATGGCATGGCCCAGATGGTGGAGACCTTTGATGACAGATGTTGCCTTCTTGAGGCAGCACCTCATATAGATACTACCGATGGTGGGGAAGGATGTGCCCGTGATGTATTGGGCTGAGTCCACAGCCCTCTGCAGCTCTTATGTTCCTGCGCATTTGAATTGCTGTTCCAGACCGTGATGTAACCAGTCAGGACACTTTCAACAACTCCCTTTGAAGGAAACCACAACTTCTTTTAATGTTCAACTGAACAGGCAGTGGGACCTGGTTTATCATCTGATTTCAAAGGAGTCAATTCAGGTCTCCCTCAGTATTGTGTTGAAACCTTGATCATCGAGTCACAGAGTGACTTTCGGGTGAAAGGGGAAAGGTTTAGGGGGATCATTAGAGGGAACTTCTTCACTCAAAGAGTGGTGGGAGTGTGGAATGGGCTGCCATCTGATGTGGTAAATGCAGCCTCGCTCTTAACTTTTAAGAGTAAATTGGACAGATACATGGACGAGAGAGGTCAGGAGGGGTATGGGCTGGGGGCAGGTAGATGGGACTAGCAGAATAATGTTTCGGCACAGAATAGAAGGGCCAAATGGCCTGTTTTCTGTGCTGTAGTTTTCTATGGTTCTATGGTTCATAGAGTAATACAGCACGGAAATAGGCCATGTGGCCCAACTGGTCCATATCCGTCTAAGTTGATCCCAATTATCTGATTAGGCCCATATCCCTCTAAATTTTTCCTATCCATGTACCTGCCCAAGGATCATTTAAATGTTGTTATTGTACCTGCCTCAACCACTTCCTCTGGAAGCTCGTTTCATATACTCACCACACTCTGCGTGAAAAAATTGCCCCTCAGGTCCTTAGTAAATCTTTCCACTCTTACCTTAAATCTATGCCCTCTAGTTCTTGATTCCCTTTCCCTGGGAAAAGAGCTGTGTGTATTCACCCTATCTATGCCCCTCATAAGCTGATACACCTTTATAAAGTCACCCTTCAGTTTCCTATGATCCAAAGAATAAAGTCTTAGCCTGCCCAACCTCTCCATATAACTCAGGCCCTCGAGTCCTGGCAGTATTCTTTGAAATCTTCTTTGCACTCTTTCCAGCTTAATTATACCTTTTCTCGAACAGGTTAACCAAAACTGTCCACAATACTCCAGGTGCGGCCTCACCAACATCTTGTACAGGTGCTACGTAACACCTTAACTCCTAACTCAGTGACAAACACCTTCTTCACCACCCTGTCTACCTGTGGCATCACTTTCAGGGAACCATGTACTTGGACTCCTAGGTCCCCGTGTTCTACAACACTCCCAGGACTCTACCATTCATGGTGTGAGACACACAACCATGTAATAATATTATGCAATGAGACATGCATTTATAAAGTGCATTTCACAATCACAGTAAATATCAAAATGATTGATTATTAGTGACTGCACTTAATTGTAAAGCAACTGCCTTCAACTAGGAACTGTAGACATTGAAGGTACAACATCACTGCAGCAGGTTATCTGATCATTGTTGCATTATTATATGTGGGATCTTGTGAATTGGCTGCTGCATTTCCTTTACAACAGCTACTAAAATGCCAATAAATATGGATGCAAAGTTCTCCAGAGAATTTTGATGTCACAGAAGGTACCCAAAGGAATACAAGTCTTTTCTCTTCCTTTTGACTTGCTGGAGAGAGAGATGAGTCTAATAGACTGGTCACAATATACGATGAGGTGAAAGAGGGAAGATTTAAATTGAGAGAGGATAGAGTCAAAAGGAACCTGAGGGGCAACTTTTTCACACAGAGGGCGGTGAGTTTTCTCTTCTTCCCCCTCCCATTGGGCAGAAGTTACAAGAGCTTGAGAGCACGTACCACCAGGCTCAAGGATAGCTTCTATCCCGCTGTTATCAGACTCTTGAACGGACCTCTTATTTGATAAAGGTGAATCAATCAATATGATCAATTTTGGGTCCTGTATCAAAGGAAGTGCTGGCCCTGGAGAGGGTCCAGAGGAGGTTCACAAGAATGATCCCAGGAATGAAAGGGTTAACCAATGAGGAGTGTTTGATGTCTCTGGGCCTGTACTCAATGGAGTTCAGAAGGATGGGGGGGGGGGAGGGGGTGCGCCTCATTGAAACCTCCTAGATACTGAAAGGCCTGGATAGAGTGGACGTAGGGAGGATGTTTCCAGTCGTGGGAGAATCTAGGGTCTGAGGGCGCAACCTCAGAATAAAGGGACGTCCCTTTAAAACTGAGATGAGGAGGAATTTTTTCAGCCAGGGGTTGGTGAATCTGTGGAATCCATTGCCACAGAGGGCTGTGGAGGCCAAGTCACTGAGCGTATTTAAGGCTGAGGTTGATAGGTTCCTGATTGGTAAAGGGTGAAGGGTTACGGGGAGAAGGCGGGTGAATGGGGGTTGACAAACCATAACTGAATGACGGTGACACAAGAAATTCTGTAGATTTTGGAATCTGGAGCAATACACAAAAAGTGCTGGAGGAACTCAGCAGGTCAGGCAGCATCTATGGAGGGAAATAACCAGTCGATGCTTCGGGCCGAGACCCTTCATCAGGACTGGAAAGGAAGAGGGCAGAAACCAATCTTCTGAAGCATTGACTGTTTACTTCCCTCTATTAAATGGCGGAGCAGACTCGATGGACCTGTTACGTACCAGCAACAATAGAAACACAACGAGCCATGTATAAGTGTCAGACACTATTTTATTAATAACTACTTGTGATAAGAAAAGTAAAAATGTTAGATATTAAACATAATCCCCAAAACTAATAAACTCGAAGTGTGTGTGTGGCAAATTCCCAAACTCCAAGTCTAGGAATAGTTCTCAAAGTTCAGTTCAGCAAGTCGTCAGGCGAAACGTGAGCAAATGCTTTTACAAAACAACCGTTGACTGAAGAGAAAATGTAGAGAGAATGTAGAGAGAAATTACGAAATCCACATGTTTCACGATGGAACCCATACAACACCTCAATCTCCAATGATCTCCATTGCTTTATTCCAAAGTATCTGCCACCCCAAAGGCATTTGATATGTGATATCCACTTGATTGCTCCAAAAATCCATACATGGATTGTACTGACAGACACAGCTATTGTTCTTCTTCCATTGATACAGAGACCAGCAATCAGTCTCTCTCTCTCTCTCTCCCTCTCTCTCTCTCCCTCCCTCCCTCCCTCCCTCCCTCCCTCCCTCCCCTCGACTCACTGTGCAAAACAGCCAGCACGTTGTTATAGTCTTGCTGTCTTGGAGATAACACCACGCACACACACTAATACTCTACTGTCCAAGTGCCTTAAAGGGACATTCACCAAAGAGTAACCTGGCTCGTAACAGACCAAATGGCCTAATTCTGCTCCTATATCTTCTATCTTATATCTCACAATCTACCTCATCATGGCCCTTGCACCTTATTGTCCACCTGCACTGCACTTTCTCTGTGGTTGTAACACTAAATTCTGAATTCTGTTTTTATTTTCCTTTTGTACTACCTCGAGGTACTACCTCAGTATGGAATGATCTGTCTGGATATCATGCAAAAAAAAGCTTTTCATGGTACCTCGGTACATGTGACAATAATAAACCAATTACGAGCTGCCGGGGAAGTGGTAAAGGTGAGTACAATTACGACATTTAAAAAGCATTCGAACAGGTATAGGGACAGGAAAGCATTAGAGGGATATTGGCCAAGCACAAAGAAATCAGACTAGTTCGGTTAGCCAACTTGGTGGGCTGAAGGTCCTGTTTCCGTGCTGTATAACTCTACGAATCTATGACTCTATGACCACACTTCCGCTGCACCTCTTCAGCATGTGGGTGGGTTGCCTCTGTTGAAATGTTGGAGAGTTGGGATGTCCCGTGCAGTACAGTGAAGAAGCAGAGGGCAACCAGCACTGTATTAGGTCTTCAACAATCTGCTGACGTTTCAGTCAATAGCAGGGTTGGACTGTTTTTGTCATGAGCTGGTTGATGAAAGTGAGCTTCGCAGTTAAGTGCTTGCTGAGAGGGAATGAATGCATAATTCAACAACAGGCACCATCTGTTACATCAGAACAAGGGAATCTTGCCTGACACTGAAAGATATTTATGCTAAATTGTTGCTAAGGGAAGTGTTTTTTGTTCCCACTGAGTTCCATGCCATAACAACCTGCACCACTCCCGAGCTCACGACTTTGGAGCTCACTGCAAGTGGTCATTTCTGGTCGCCCCCTTACAGGAAGGATGTGGAGGCTTTGGAAAAGGTGCAGAGAAGGTTTGCCAGGATTCTGCCTGGATTAGAGGGTTTGAGCTCGAAGGAGAGTTTGGACAGACTTGAAGCATTTTCTCGAGCGGCAGAGGCTGAGGGGTGACTGAGAGAAGTTTATAAAATAATGAGAAGCATAGATAGGGTAGACAGGGAGAATCTTTTTCCCAGGGTAGAAATGTCAAATATTAGAGGACATAACATTGAGGTGAGAGGGACAAAGTTTAAAGGAAATGTGCGGGGCAAGTTTTTTACGCAGAGAGTGGTGGGTGCCTGGGATGCACTGCCTGGGCTGGTGGTGGAAGCAGATACAATAGAGATGTTTACGAGTCTTTTAGATAGGGACATGAATATGCAGGTAATGGAGGGATATGGATCATAGAGTCAGAGTCAGATTAACACAGCATGAAATTAGGCCCTTCGGCCCAACTGGTCCATGTTGACCATGCTGCCCACCAAGCTAGTCTCATTCGCCCGCGTTTGGCCCATATCCCTCTAAAACTTTCCTATCCTTTTACCTGTCCAAATGTCTTTTATCATTGCAGGCAGAAGGGATTAGCTTAATTTGGCCACATGTTTGGCACAGACATCATGGGCAAAAGGGCCTGTTCCTCTGCTGTACTGTTCAATGTTCAATATAAGTGTTGTAACTCATAGATTCATAGAGTTACACACCTTAAACCTGTGCCCTCTAGTTTTAGACTCCTGCTCCCCTGGGAAATAGACTGCAACTATCTACCTTGTCTACCTTATCTACCTTACCCCAACTCTCTTCAACTGTGCAAGAGGTTCTCAGGGAAGGTTGGAAAGGTCTTTTAAAATGCTCTGTAGCCATTGTTTGCGTCTTGGTTCTCACTGACTGGGGGATTGCCAATATTATAGAGCTATAGGGAGATAAGATAAAATGAGAGACTTATTAATTGTTTCTAAGAGAAGTGTTTTTTGTTCCCACTGAGTTCCGTGCCGTAACAACCTGCACTACTCCCGAGCTCATGACTTTGGAGCTCACTGCAAGTGGTCATTTCTGGTCACCCCATGTACATCAAAACACACAGTGAAATGCGTCTTTTTGCGTTACTGAGAATGTGCTGGGGGCAGCCCGCAAGTGTTGCCACTTTTCCGGCACCAGCATAGCATGCCCACAACTTCCTAACCCGTACGTCTTTGGAATGTGGGAGGAAACCGGAGCACCCGGAGGAAACCCACGCAGACACAGGGAGAACGTACAAACTCCTTACAGACAACGGCCGGAATTGAACCTGGGTCACTGACGCTGTAATAGTGTTACATTAACCGATACAACATGGATCAGTCCCTTCAACCCACTGATTTCTTCAGCCACCCATTTTATACTAACCCTACATTTCAATTTTATTCTCCATGCATTCCTATCAACTCCCTCCAGATTCTACCACTCACCTACACACCAGGGGTAATTTCCAGTGGCCAATTAACCCACCAGCCCACATGCCTCCCCTCCTTGGACTCTGTCTTTACCTCTTGTTGCCTTGGTGAAGCAGCCAGCATAATCAAAGGCCCCCCCCCCCCCCCAACCCAGGTCATTCTCTCTTTTCTCCTCTCCCATCAGGTAGAAGATACAGGTGCCTGAGGGCACATACCACCAGACTTAAGGACAGCTTCTACCCCACTGTGATAAGACTATTGAATGGTTCCCTTATACGATGAGATGGACTATGACCTTACGATCTACCTTGTTGTGACCTTGCACCTTATTGCACTGCACTTTCTCTGTAGCTGTGACACTTTACACTGTACTGTCGTTTTTACCTGTACTACATCAATGCACTCTGTACTAACTCAATGTAACTGCACTGTGTAATGAATTGACCCCTATGATCAGTATGCAAGACAAGTTTTTCACTGTACCTCGGTACACGTGACAATAATAAAGCAATACCAATACTATTACCAATGTAGGAGGAAATGAGACTCATGTATATACTTACCGTCCTCTGCAAAAAAGTTGCCCCTCAAGTTCCTATGAAATCTTTCCGATGAGAAGTTCCCATTAAAGTTCCAAGTTCCTATTAAATCTTTCCCCTTCATAAATTGTGATGGAGAAGGGGGAAAGGTGGGAAAGAATTGGGAAATGTCATATTGCTCTTCTCTTCCCTGAGGTAATTTCAAAAGGCAGTGAGCATATTGTTTCTGGGCTGAGGACAGAGGGAAGTATAAGCACTTCACATCTACAATTAATGGTGTTGTGGCTCCAGCAGAGGACCAGCTGTTGTTCCTCTACGGTAGTGTAGTGGGCAGGCACGGTAGTGTAGCAGTTAGCGTAACGCTTTACAGCGCCAGGGACCCGGGTTCAAATCCGGCAGCTGTCTGTAAGGAGTTAGTACGTTCTCCCCGTGCCTGCGTGAGTTTCCTCTGGATGCTCCGGTTTCCTCCCACATTCCAAAGACATACGGGTTAGGAAGTTGTGGGCATGCTATGTTGGCGCCGGAAACGTGGCGACACTTGCAGGCTGCCCCCAGAACACTCTACACAAAAAAAGTTCTGATTAAGTCTTTCCTATGAAAAGTTCCCATTAAACTTCCGAGTATGTATTTCACTGTGTGTTTCGATGTACATGTGACTAATAAAGATATCTCATCTTATCTTATTTTATCAGTCATCGGGACCAGGGAGGGAGTGAGGCAGAACTCAGCACTGATGGCCCAGAGACTGGGTCTGCCTCGTCCCCTCTCACACCCAAGCTGGGAGGAGCACAGAGCCAACACAGCCCTGGGAGAACCTCTCACCTGCCTGCCCAACCACCCCTCACCGAAGGGGCAGGGTGACTCCCAGAAATCTCCACAGGTGATCCACCATGCCCACCTCTCTGATGGTCACTAACCTGGGTCTGACTGCTCCAATCTCCCCTGCGTACTCCCCTCCAGTGCTATCACCACTATCTCCACCATCTCATAGTCATACAGATATAGTGTCACACATCACAGAAACAGGCCCTTTGGCTCAGCATGTACATGCAAACCCTGTACCCATGTATACTTGCTCGTATTAGTTCCATTGCTTCATTGCCTTGGCTATTCAAGTGTCTGTCTGGGTTCTTCTTAAATGCTTATTCAAAAAAGGTAGTAGGGATAGTCCAGGGAATTACAGGCCAGTGAGCCTTACGTTTGTCGTGGGTAAGCTGTTGGAAAGGATTCTAAGAGATAGGAACACTTAGAGAATCATGGACTGATTAGGAACAGCCAGCATGGCTTTGTGAAGAGAAGATCTTGCCTCACAAGCCTGATAGGGTTCTTTGAGGAGGTGACCAGGAAGATCGATGAGGGTAGTGCAGTAGATGTGGTCTTCATGGATTTTAGTAAGACGTTTGACAAGGTTCCACATGGTAGGCTTCTTCAGAAGGTCAGAGGGCATGGGATCCAGGGAGGCTTGGCCGTGTGGATTCAGAATTGACTTGCCTGTAGAAAGCAGAGGGTTGTGGTGGAGGGAGTGCGTTCAGATTGGAGGGTTGTGACTAGTGGGGTCCCATAGGGATCGGTACTGGGACCTCTGCTTTTCGTGATATTTATTAATGACTTAGATGAGGGGGTGGAAGGGTGGGTTAGCAAGTTTGCAGATGACACGAAGATTGGTGATGTTGTGGATAGTGTAGAGGGCTGTCAAAGCTTACAGGGGGATATTGATAGGATGCAGACCTGGGCTGAGAAGTGGCAGATGGAGTTCAATCCAGAGAAGTGTGAGGTGGTATACTTTGGGAGGACTAACTCCAAGGTGGAGTACAAGGTTAATGGCAGGATTCTGGGGAGTGTGGAGGAACAGAGGGATCGAGTTTAAGAACCGCGAGGTAATGATACCGCTCTACAAAACTCTGGTTGGACCACACTTGGAGTACTGTGTCCAATTCTGGTTGCCTCATTATAGGAAGGATATGGAGGCATTGGAAAGGGTGCAGAGGAGGTTTACCAGGATGCTGCCTGGAATTAGAGAGTGTGGATTATGAGGAAAGACTAAAGGAGCTAGGGCTTTACTCATTGGAGAGAAGGAAGATGAGGGGAGACATGATAGAGGTGTACAAAATATTAAGAGGAATAGATAGAGTGGACAGCCAGCACCTCTTTCCCAGGGCACCAATGCTCAAAACAAGAGGACATGGCTTTAAGGTAATGGGTGGGAAATTCAAGGGAGGTGTCAGAGGGAGGTTTTTCACCCAGAGAGTGGTTGGTGCATGGAATGCACTGCCTGGGGTGTCAGTGGAGGCTGACATGTTGGGCAAGTTCAAGAGATTGTTAGATAAGCATATGGAGGAACTTAAAATAGAGGGATATGTGGGAGGAAGGGGTTAGATAGTCTTAGGTGTGGTTTAAAGGTCAGCACAACATTGTGGGTCAAAGGGCCTGTATTGTGCTGTATTGTTCTATGGTTCTTTAACTTTATCTCCCACTGCAATTCCTCTCAACCCAGAGTCCAAAAGAGGGAACAACTTTCTCCTTCTGAACCCTTGCAATCTCCTCCTTCTTATCTGAAAACTATGTCCTCTCATTTAGACACCCCCGCCATGGGAAAAAGATTCTGACTTCCTACCCTTTCTATCCTCCTCATGATTTTATACACCTTCAGCAGGTCACCCCTCAGCCTCCTTCATTCCAGGGAAAACAAGCCCGGTCGATCCAATCTCTCCCCAAAACTTGTCCTCCAATCCAGGCAACATCCAGGCGTGCATTCATATGCATGTTTTGAAGGGGATTGGTTTGTCACCACCCACCCTGACAGCCTCCGATGCAACTCAACCCGTGGTCACCGTTGAGGACGTAAGATCAGTCTTCCGGAAAGTAAACCTGAGGAAAGCATTTGGCCTGGATGGTGTCCCTGGCTGTGTGCTCAGATATTGTGCTGATCAGCTGGCGGGGGTATTTGCAGACATATTTAACCTCTCCCTGCTTCAATCTGAGGTTCCCACCTGTTTTAAGAAGACCATTATCATCCCAGTTCCTAAGAAAAACAAGGTAACATGCCTTAATGACTCCCGACCAGTGGCTCTGACATCCACCATCATGAGGTGCTTTGAGATGCTGGTCATGGCACGCACCAGCTCCAGCCTCCCGTAAAACATCGGTCCACTACAATTCGTCTACCGCCGAAACGGGTCGACAGTGGACGCCATCTCCCTGGCCCCACACTCATCTCTGGAGCATCTGGACAGTAAAGACACCTACATTAAACTATTGTTTATTGACTATAGCTCCACCTTTCATGCTATAATTCCAAGCAAACTGATCACCAAACTCCAAGACCTGGGACTCAACATCTCCCTCTGCGACTGGATCCTTGACTTTCTGACCAACAGACCGCAATCAGTGAGGATAGGCAGCAATACCTCCGGCACGATTATTCTCAGTGCTGGTGTCCCAAAAGGCTGCGTCCTCAGCCCTCTACTCTACTCCTTATACACTCATGACTGAGTAGCCAGATTCTGCTCTAACTCCATCTGTAAGTTTGCAGATGATACCACCGTAGTGGGCCATATCTCAATTAACGATGAGTCGGAGTACAGGAAGGAGATAGAGA
This sequence comes from Pristis pectinata, assembly GCF_009764475.1. Taxonomy (NCBI): domain Eukaryota; kingdom Metazoa; phylum Chordata; class Chondrichthyes; order Rhinopristiformes; family Pristidae; genus Pristis; species Pristis pectinata. The sequence goes on along the minus strand of NC_067407.1, from coordinate 8,054,186 downwards.
GCTTATTGACATGGTGTCATGACAACAACCTTTCCCTCAATTTCAGCAAAACAAAATTGACTTCAGGAAAGGAGCGGTGTACACTTGTCTACATCAATGGTGCTGAGGTCAAGAGAGTAGAGAGCTTCAAGTTCCCGGGAGTGAACATCACCAATAGCCTGTCCTGGTCCAACCACATAGACGCCATGGCCAAGAAAGCTCATCAGTGCCTCTACTTCCTCAGGAGGCTAAAGAAATTTGGCATGTCCCCTTTGACACTCACCAACTTTTATCGATGCACCATAGAAAGCATCCTACCTGGATGTATCATGCATTGGTATGGCAACTGCTCTGCCCAGGAGCGCAAGAAACTACAGAGAGTTGTGGACACAGCCCAGCACATCACGGAAACCAGCCTCCCCTCCATGGACTCTGTCTACACCTCCCGCTGCCTCAGTAAAGCAGCCAGCATAATCAAGGACCCCTCCCACCCCAATCATTTATCCTTGTACCTTAACATGTTTCCTGAGCTGATGTTAATCCATTATTTTCAGTTTTGATATTTTCACTGATCTAGCCTTTGAAACATGATGAAATTGAGATGTTAATTCACTTCTCTCTCTACAGATGCTGCATGACCTGCTGAGTATCTCCATCATTTTTTGTTCTTCAGATTTCCAGCAACTGTGTCTTTTTTTTCAGTTTTGATTATCTCTGGAAGTGATTGAATACAAATTTAGCTTGAAAGATTGTCTTGTGCCAACTAATTTGGATAAAATTAATATCTGCATGAGCTACTGAGTGAATGAATTATCCTTCTGTGGCCAATTACCCGGAAGAGGTCAGACAACAAATGTCATGTACTTCTTTTGTTTGTTAACCTTGAAGCCAGAGTTGGCAACATCCACTCATTGACTGCACAAGCAATTAGTACTGAGGGTTAATTGACACAATATAGTTACGACACATTAATTCTGTAATAATTGCTTGCAGATTATACATTTTCAGTTGTGTATCTTGTCTGAGAATTATATAAATTGGAGAGAATAATTTAAATTAGACACCTTTGCGATGTGAGCAAAATCAAAAATATTGCTGTTAGCTGTGCTTCCAGAACTCTGTGGTGGATGAATTCATTCACTTTGGGAGGATGGCGTTAGACCTCTGAGATACCAGAGTCCAGCTGCTCTGATGACAGGTCGTTGACCTGAAATATTGACTCGATTCCTCTCCCCACAGATGCTGCTTGACGTGTTGAGTCCCCGCAGTGCTTTCCCTTTTATATCAGATTTCTATCACCTTGAGAGTTTTGCTTTTGGACTTGCGCTAAGCATTCTTCTGGGCATTATCTGTTGCAGTTGCAAATTTAAGTTTATTGTCACGGGCATACATACCCAGGGTATAAATGGCATAAAAGTTAGCTTTTTGCTGCAGAAGCACAGTACCAGGGCAGGCACGTTCGTGTAGTGGTTAACGTAATGCTATTACCCGGGTTCAATTCCGGCCACTGTCTGTACATTCTCCCCGTGTCTGCGTGGGTTTCCTCCGGGTGCTCCAGTTTCCTCCCACATTCCAAAGACGTACAGGTTAGGAAGTTGTGGGCATGCTATGTTGGCGCCGGAAGCGTGGTGCCCCCAGAACACTTTACGCAAAAGATGCATTTCACTGTGTGTTTCAATGTACATGTGACTAATAAAGATATCTTATCTTACGTTGCAAACATAAGTTAACATAAACTTAAATTAATGTAAATGCCTTTACTTGGATGAGTCGTCTTAAAGCCTACGTCCCTTGAGCTTGAGGAATTTATACATGTGCTTGTTGAACCTGCACCTTGTCCAGGATCCATCCAGTACAGAGGATCGAGCACCAATTTACTTGAGATTAATTTACCCTCTTTGGCAAGAGGGTAAATGGTGACTGCGGGTAGGTGGGGTAACATTCAGATTGGCCATGACCTTACCAAATGGTGCAGCGCACTCAAGGGCTTGAGTGTCCAATGCCAGCTTCTAATTCATACGGTTGTATAAAGTCAAAGTTGAGTTTATTGTCATATGCACAAATGCATGTGTGCACAGGTGCAATAAAAAACTTACTTGCAGCAGCATCACAGGTACATCGCATCAGATACTTAACATTCACAAGATAAACAAAATTTGAATATCAACTATACACAATTTTTACCAGAAAGAACATAATTAGAAAAAAAAGAAAAAACGAAGTCCATTTTAGTGCAAAGTGATCATAAACTGTAATGATTAGGGTTGTGCTGGTTGGTTCAAGAACCAAATGGTTGAAGCTGTTCTTGAACCTGGTGGTGTGGGACTTCAGGCTTCTGTAGCTTCTGCCCGATGGTAGCTGTGAGAATATGGCATGGCCCAGATGGTGGGGATCTTTGATGATGGACGTTGCCTTCTTGATGCAGCGCCTCATGTAGATACTACGGATCGTGGGGAGGGATGTGCCCGTGATGTATTGGGCTCAGTCCACTACTCTCTGTTGGAAGGATGTGGAAGCTTTAGAGAAGGAGTAGAGGAGATTTACCAGGATGTTACCTGGATTGGAGAGCACGTCTTATGAGGATCGGTTGAGTGAGCTAGGGCTTTCCTCTTTGGAGCGAAGAGGGATGAGAGGTGACTTCATAGAAATGTACAAGATGACAAGAGGCATAGATCAAGTGGGCAGTCAGAGACTTTTTCCAAGGATGAAAATGGCTAACACGAGGGGATATAATTTTAAGCTGATTGGAGGAAGATATAAGAGGGATGTCAGAGGCAAGTTTTTTACACTGAGAGTGGTGGGTGCGTGGAACGCACTGCTGGCAGAGGTTGTGGGGGCAGATACATTAGGGACATTTAAGAGACTCTTGGATAGGCACATGAATGACAGAAAAATGGAGGGCTATGTGGGGGGGAAGGGTTAGATAGATCTCAGAGCAGGATAAAATGTCGACACAACATCATAGGCTAAAGGGCCTATACTGTGCTGTAATGTTCTATGTTCTATACTACCGATGATGGGGAGGGATGTGCCCATGTTGTATTGGGCCGAGTCCACTACTCTGCAGTTTCTTACATCCCTGCACATTCGAGCTGCAGTACCAGACTGTGATGCAACCAGTCAGGAGACTTTCAACAGTACATCTGCAGTAGTTTGTTCAAGTGTTCGGTGACAAACGTTTGGATGTACGCAGTGGTGGCCATCCCTTTCCCAAACTGGGTCAACATAGACTAGAGGTATTAGCGTGATCCAAGGCAGTGTTACGATGGTATCAAACAGTCTGCTGGAGGAACTCAGTGGGTTGAGCAGCATCTGTGGGGGAAAAGCAATTGTTGATGTCTTGGATCAAAACCCGGCATCAGGTATGGTAGTGCAGTGGGCTAAGTTACGTGACTAGTAATTCAGCAATAACGATGGTGGCTATAAAACTGCCATTTATCATTAAAAACCCATCTGGGTAACTAATACCCTTCAGGATTTTTATAGACACTCCACAGAGAGCATCCTACCTGGATGCATCACCGCTTGGTACGGTAACTGCTCTGCCCAGGACTGCAAGAAATTGCAGAGAGTTGTGAACACAGCCCAGTCCATCACGCAAACCAGCATCTCCTCCATTGACTCTGTCTACACTTCCTGCTGCCTCGGGAAAGCAGCCGATATAATCAAGGACGCCTCCCACCCCGGACATTCTTTTTTCTCCCCCCTTCCCATTGGGCAGAAGGTACAAAACCCTGAGAACATGCACCATCAGGCTCAAGGACAGCTTCCGTCCCGTTGTTATCAGACTCTTGAATGGATCTCTCATACAATAAAGATGAACTCTTGATCTTTCAATCTACCTCGTCATGGCCCTCGCACCTTATTGTCTGCCTGCACTGCACTTTCTCTGTAACTGTAACACTAAATTCTGCATTCTGTTTTCCTTTTTACTACCTCGATGCACTTATGTATGGAATGAGCTGTCTGGATGGCAGGCAAAAGAAGCTTTTCACTGTTCCTCTGTACACATGACAACAATAAACCGATTACCAAATAAGATAAGACCAGATCTTTATTAGTCACATGTACATCGTAACACACAGTGAAATACGCAGTGATTTTGGGGGGCAACCCGCAAGTGTCGTCGCGCTTCCAGCGCCAACATAGCATGCCCACAACTTCCTAACCTGTACACCTTTGGAATGTGGGAGGAAACCGGAGCACCCGGAGGAAACCCATTTCTTCATTAGTCACATATACATTGACACACGCAGTGAAATACACCTTTTGCGTAGTGTCTTCTGGGAATACAGTCCTTATCCAATTTGGTCTAAGTGTGACTGCAGAAGGACTGATGTGCATAACATTGGTGACTGTTAGACATAGACAATGTCAGTGATACCCAAGCCCCATGGAAAGGTAAGTAAAGCAGTAACAAATAATCAAGTGTTGACTGTACTTTATAATTTGCAGATTGAGTTCAAGCAATCTGATAAGAGAGGAAGGTGGGGAGGAGGACAAATGGGAGTGGTGGGGAAGCACAGAGGGGAGTAGGGAGGAGTCTGGAGTTAAATGCACACCAGGTAAGGACAACATAGTGTGAAAATATCATTAAATCCGATAGATTTTCAACAGCAATGCAGTTATTTCGTAGCCACTAATACCGACCTAAAATATTGACATTGTTTCTCTACCCACAGATGCTTCCTGACCAGCTGAGTATCCCCAGCATTTTCTGTCATTATTTCAGTTCCAAAATCTGCACTTTTTTGCTTTTTCTTTACTTCCAGTATTATCTTTTGCTGTGTTAATATTAATTTGAAACCTCTGAATGGCACTGGACTTTATCATAGTGAGAAACAGAAACAAAGTCAGTGTTTTCAGTCGACGTTTTATCAGGACAGTTCTGATAACATTAACCTTTTATTCCCTCCACCTTGTTATGTTGGCGCCGGAAACGTGGTGACTTTTGTGGGCTGCCCCCAGAACACTACGCAAAAAAAATGTATTTCACTGTGTGTTTCGATGTACATGTGACTAATAAAGATCTTATCTTACCTTATCTTATCTTTTTATACCAGCTATCTCCCCTCTTTCTTTCCAGTTGTGATGAAGGGTCTTGACCCGAAATGTCGACTGTCCATTTCCCTCCGTAAACGCTGCCTGACCCACAGAGTTCTTCCAGTGCTTAGCTGAAATATTAGCTGTTTCTCTCTCCAGAGAAGCCAAATGTTTCTGGGATTTTCTGTTTCTCTTGCAGGTTGCTGGCATTTGTCTCTTCATTTTATCTGTTCGTGGGAATGTATTTTACTCATTCCTTCTCATATTTGCAATTGCTAGCTGCAATAAGCTATCAGAAAAAGGTATGTGAAATTACTCATGTTAATAGTGTGGATTTTTTTTAATAAAAGAAAATCTATTATATTGTGTATGTGCCTCAATGACACTGAATGCAGAACCTATTTTCCCAGCACTGTTAATTATTTCTGCGAGATAAATCGGAGTAAGAAAATTGTATTCTGAGGTGTTTACTTATTCATCTTTGAACACAAATACATCATTTCCATTTAATCCTAGGGTATAGAAGGAGGTCATACAGCTTCTGCCAGAGTTTTGAAAAAGCTGACCATTTATAAGGCTCCAGCTTCTTCTCAATCCCTGCAATTTGCTTTCAGTTCATTGACTCAAGTCTCTTTATTCAGTTAATTAAAGTCAAAGTTGAGTTTATTGCCACATGCAAAAGTCCATGTGTGCACCGGTGCAATGAAAAACCAGTACAGCAGCATCACAGGCACAGAGCATCAGATAAGCAGCATTCACAAGAAAAGCATAAATTAAACATAACACAATTTTTACAAGAAAGAACACAATGAGAACAAAAAAAAGCACAGTCCATTTTAGTGCAAAGTGATCAAAGTGGCCATAGTGTTGCTGTACTGAGGTAGTGATTAGGGTTGTGCAGGTTGGTTCAAGAACCAAATGGTTGAAGGGTAGTAGCTGTCCTTGAACCTGGTGGTGAGGGAAAAGATTGTAATTATTTACAATGGCACAGAAAGAGTCCATTCAGCCCATTGTGGCCATGCCAGATCCCAGCAGACCAAGCCCATCGGTTCCATTCCCCCTCCTAGTCCCCTTCAACTCTGCAACAACCCCATGATTCTTTTGCCACTTATCTACCCTTGGTGGGGGGGGGGGGGGGGGGTTTACAGCAGCAAATTAACCTGCCTGGGTAGACTGGGTAGATATTCGGAGTCTTTTTTCCACAGTGGAAATACTAGAAGGCGAACGTTTAAGGTGAGAAGGGGAAAGTTTAAAGGAGATTTGCGAGGCAAATTTTTTTACACAGAGTGTAGGTGCCTGGAACACACGGCCAGTGGAGGTGGTGGAGGCAGGTACAATAGCAATGTTTGAGAGGCATTTAGACAGGCATGTGAACAGGCAGGGAATGGAGGGAAAGGGATCATGAGCAGGCAGAAGGGATTAGTTTAATTTGGCATCATGGTCGGTACAGACATTGTGGGCTGAAGGGCCTGTTCCTGTGCTGTACTGTTCTATGTTCTATGTACCAGTATATCTTAAGGATGTGGGAGGAAACGGGAGCATCCTGAGGAAATCTAAAGAGCAGTAGGGAGAATGTGCAAACTCCATGTTTCTTGAACAGCGACCAAGTCACTTGGATGCAAGTTCAGTAAACCTAAGCATTATGTTATCATATTTTTACTGGCAGTACATCATTTTTGCGATAAAGGCCAACACTCTATTTGCTTTCCTCATTACTTGCTGTACCTACATGCAGAGAAATGCGGGTTCTTTCTTTGAATCTTCCAGTCCAGGCTCTCTCTCACAGGGATTGTCTTTGTTGGCTGAGAGACCTTTAAGGCAGTTCATTCACTCCAGCTCACAACAAGTCGCAGAATAAAGGAGAGAAAAAACACCTCTTCTCTGATTTCTTTGCCAGTAACATTCAACCCCTGTACTTATTTTCCCTCCTTCCATTTTGTCCCTGTTTGCTCCCTGAAAACCCCTATCAATGCAGTGAAAATACAAAAGCAGGGCATTTCTTTGCATGTAAGTTCTTCTGTCGCCAGTTGAGGGCAGTGTGATGTCAAACCACAGAAATTTGGTGGCGTAATATATGAATTATTTTCTTCTATATTGCCTGTGACTAATTAAAGATTTACCACTTAACTGATGTTAAAAAGCCACGAGCAGGTGTTTTTTTTTCTGTGGGAGCATGGCAGTGGTATTCTCATTAAGTGGTGGTGATTTTCTGACTGTATGCAGTTTTGCTGACAGTGCTTAGATAGTCAATCTCTTACAGCAAGAAAGTGCTTGACAGATCTGCAAAAGATACCGCTTGGGAACAAAAAGCAAGCTGGAAGTTGTTGGGGTGATGGTTTACATGTGAGCCCTGACTTGGCTCTGCATGGCGAGCGCTGTCTTCAAGATCTCCCTGTTGCTCTTTGCAAACCCTGCCAGGAGGCCGTAAATTCAGCCTGAATTAGTTCTGTTTGCATATGGGGCACTTACAGGCGTCAAGATACACTAAAACAACAACAGAAAATGCTGGAAACAGTCAGCAGGTCAGGCAGCATCTGTGGATGGAGAAACTGTTAATGTCTCATGAGGATAGGTTGAGCGAGCTAGGGCTTTTCTCTTTGGAGAGAAGGAGGGTGAGAGGTGACTCGATAGAGGTGTACAGGATGGTAAGAGGCATAGATCGAGTGGACAGTCAGACTTTTTCCCTGTGCGCCAGTGGCTAACACGAGGGGACATAATTTTAAGGTGATTGGAGGAAGGTATAAGGGGGATGTCAGGGTTAAGTTCTTTACACAGAGAGTGGTGGGTGCATGGAATGCACTGCCTGCAGAGGTTGTAGGGGCAGATACATTAGGGACATATAAGAGACTCTTAGACAGACACATGAATGATAGAGAAATGGAGGGCTATGTGGGAGGGAAGGGTTAGATAGATCTTAGAGCAGGATAAAATGTTGGCACAACATTGTGGGCCAAAGGGCCTGTACTGTGCTGTAATGGTCTATGTTCTATGTCTCGGGACCAGGACCTTGGTCAGAACTGCTGTGACTGACTGAACTGAACCACACGGAAGCTGTAACTGGGAGATATAAAAGTCTTTATTCAACACAGCAGATCTTCTGGAGAAAATCTAGTTCTCCCAACACAATGTTTTATACTTTTCAGATACAAAGACAATAAACCATTAACTACAATTTCAATGGCTATAATCACATACTTAACTTCAACATTTTGAATACAGGAAAGTAACTTTTCAGAATTATGTATTTACAAAGGCAGCACATCCCAATGTTCAAATACTAAGATTAAGATATCTTCATTTAGTCACATGTACATCGAAACACACAGTGAAATGCATCTTTTGCATAGAGTGTTCTGGGGGTAACCCATAAGTGTCGCCACGCTTCCGGCGCCAACATAGCATGCCCACAACTTCCTAACCCGTACATCTTTAGAATGTGGGAGGAAACCGGAGCACCCGGAGGAAACCCACGTGGACACGGGGAGAACGTGCAAACTCCTTACAAGCAGCGGCGGGAGCCGAACCCGTGTCGCTGGCGCTGTAATAGCGTTACGCTAACCGCTACACTAAGTGGCTGGTCCAAAATCTTCTGAGCACAAATTCCAGAAGCAATACACAAAAGAGCTGGAGGAACTCAGCAGGTCAGGCAGCATCCATGGAGGGGAATAAACAGCTGACGTTTCGGGCCGAGACCCTTCATCAGGACTGGAAAGGAAGAGGGCTGAAGCCGGAATAAGAAGGTGGGGGGAGGGGGAGGAGCACACGCAGGTAGGGGATAGGTGAGTTCAGGTGATAGGCGTGTCCAGGTGAGAGGACCCCGTTCTTTTTTCCTTCCCTTCCCCACTCCTTTGTCTTCCCTTATTCCTGTGGCTCCTTTCCCCTACCTTGATGACCTGCCCATCTCCTCTCCTCCCGTCCCCCATCCTTTATTCCATGGTCCACTGCCCTTTCCTACCGGATTCCTTCTTCTTCAGCCCTTTGGCTCTTCTACTGATCACCTCTCAGCTTATTACATCTTCCTCCCCCACCTCCCCCACTCACCTACCTTCCCCCTATTAACCCGGTTAACTCTTTCCCGCTGCCTTGGGAAAGCAGCTAACATGATCAGAGAGACACAAGAGACGACAGATGCTGGAATCTGGAGCAACAAACAATCTGCTGGAGGCACTCAGTGGGTCAAGCAGCGTCTGTGAGAGGAAAGGAATTGTCGATGTTTTGGGTCGAAATCCTGCATCAGGACTGAGAGTGGAGAAATTGGATAGGCTGGGACTCACACTGTAGTGTAGCGGTTAGCGTAACGCTTTACAGCGTCAGCAACCTGGGTTCAGTTCCAGTCCGTTCTCTCCATGACTGCGTGGGTTTCCTCCTGGTGTTCTGGTTTCCTCCCGCATTCTAAAGACGTACGGGTTAGGAAGCTGTGGGCATGCTATGTTGGTGCCAGAAGCGTGGCGACACTTGCGGGCTGCCCCCAGAACACTCTACACAAAAGATGCATTTCGCTCTGTGTTTCGATGTACATGTGACTAATAATGATATCTTATCTTGACCTCACAATTGGTATTGGTTTATTATTGTCACTTGTACCGAGGTACAGTGAAAAACTTGTCTTGCGTACCGTTCGTACTGATCAATTCATTACACAGTGCATTGAGGTAGTACAGGGTAAAACAATAACGGAAATCAGAGTAAAGTGTCACAGGGAAGTGTATGGCAGGTAGACAATAAGGTGCAAGGTCATAACAAGGTAGATTGTGAGGTCAAGAGTCCATCTCATCGTATAAGGGAACCGTTCAATAGTCTTATCACAGTGGGATAGAAGCTGTCCTTGAGCCTGGTGGTACGTGCCCTCAGCTCCTGTATCTTCTGCCTGATGGGAGAGGGGAGAAGAGAGAATGTCTTTGATTATGCTGGCTGCTTTACCAAGGTAGCGAGAGGTATAGACAAGAGTCTATGGAGGGGAGGCTGGTTTCCGTGATGTCTGGGCTATGTTCACAACTCTCTGTATGATCTTGCACTTTATTGTCTACCTGTACTGCACTTTCTCTGTAGCTGTGACACTTTACTCTGCATTCTGTATTGTTTTTACCCTGTACTACCTCAATGCACTGTGTAATGAATTGATCTGTATGATCGGTGTACAAGACAAGTTTTGCACTGTACCTCAGTACAAGTGACAATAATAAACTAATTCCAGTTCCAATAGCTTGGAGATCACAGCTGGAGTATAATGTGCAGTTTTGGTCACCATACTAATACGGAATTAATGCAGGCAAGTTGGATTAGTATAGATAGGCATGGTGGTCAGTACAGACCTGGTGGGCCGAAAGGCCTGTTTCTAAGCTGTACAACTCTATGACTGTATGATGCACCATCTATAAAAGGTCTTCACTGTGGCAAAGATGCCTTATCACATATCAGAGAAGTGTTATCAATCAAAGCTGGCGCCCAGCCACGTGAGTGAGCGTTGGGCTGGGACAGGCTAATGGCCAACCAATAGTTCCCTGGAGAACTGCTAGCTAAATACATAAGACCATAAGGCAATAAGGTATAGAAGGAGAATTAGGCCATTCAGTCCATAGAGACTGTTCCACCATTCAATCATAACTGATTTGTTAACCCCATACTCCCACCTTCTCCCTGTAACCCTTAGCCCCCTTTCCAATCAAGAACATATCAATCTCTGCCTTACATACACCCAATGGCTTGGCCTCTGCAGCCCTCTGTGGCAACAGATTCTGCAGATTCGCCACTCTCTGGCTGAAGAAATTCCTCCTCACCTCAGTTCTAAATGGACGTCCCTATATTCTGAGGCAGTGCCCTTGGATCCTGGACTCTCCTACTGATGGAAACATCCTCTCCATGCCCGGTCTCTCCAGGTCTTTCAATATCCAGTAGGTTTCAATGAGATTCCCCCTCATCCTTCTGAACATCGCGTACAGGCCCAGAGACATCAAATGCTCCTCAGGCATTAACCCTTTCATTCCTGGGATCATTCTTGTGAACCTCCTCTGGACCCTCTCCAGGGCCAGCTCATCTTTCCTTAGATACGGGGCCCAAATTTGCTCACAATAATCCAGATTGCTCACAATAACAAAGTGAGAGTGTCAATGCACACAGCAGGATCCCACAATGTGATAATTGCCAGCCTCCATGATACTGATTGAGGGTTAGGCACTGGTTTTGATTATGGGGCCATCACTGACGCTTCTGTTAGCCAGGAATGGTAGGCTTCTGAAAAGAGCAGTCGGTAACCTGAGCCCAGCCAATGGTTTGAACTTAGCTTGACTTGGCTAGAACTGCTCTGAACTAGTTTGAACTGATTTGACCTGGTTGAAACAGGTTTAAACTGGCTTCAGTAGAACCAAAGAAAGTGACATGAGTCACAAGTCCTTATTTGGCAGAACAGCAATGAGGTAATTCTGCCTGTAGCCCTTGGGGCAGATCCAATGGAAAGTAGATGCAGGTTAGCCAATGAAATCGAAACACAATAGTTCGTACTGATAAGAAAAGAGGATAAGACTGGGAGTTTTTGGGAGTAGAAGTAGCAATAATGTATTTACGGTGAGAGGGGGTAGGTTCAGGACAGACGTGAGGGGTATGTTTTTTACTGAGAGAGTGGTGGATACCTGGAATGTGTTGCCTGATAAGATGGTGGAGGCAAACTTATTGGGGGCTTTTAAGAAGGGCTTGGATGGGCACATGAATGAGAGGAAAATGGAGGGAGATGGGCATTCTGTAGGTTGGAGGGATTCGCTATGTCGGCACAACATTGTGGGCCAAAGGGCCTGTTCTGTGCTGTACTGTTCTATGTTCTATGATAACTCTGGAGACAAACCATCACGGAAGTGGATGACTTCGCGACAGAAACGTGGAGGTTATGTCAGATCAAGAGGAATGCCTGGCCAGTGTGAAGTCCAATTCCCAGGTATTAACCTTTCTATTCTTTGAATGTTCAGGGAATGTCAGAGAAACCTAGTGGGTGTGTGCACGGACACTTAGTCTTGTGTGAATTGCGTGTCTGCTTCTAACTGAACCAATAAAGGTAATTGTTAGTTAATATAGATTCTCTCTGTGCCGAACCAATCACTGTTGTCGAGACTGGGAACAAGCAACGCTTCTGAGTGGTATCATGGGGTCCTTTGAGAAAGGCAAGAGGTTCTATGTTCAGTGTCTCAAACCACATAACATTGTCCCCAATAACACAGGATAAATTGTTAAACTGGTAACTTGGTTTATTATTGTCACATGTACAGAGGTACAGTGAAAAACTTTGTTTTGCATGCCATCCATACAGATCATTTCACAGCATCAGTATGTCAAGGTAGTACAAAGGGAAAAGTAATAACAGTGTTAAAGTTACAGAAAAAGTGCAGTGCAGGCAGACAATGAGGTGCAATGCCATGACGAGGTAGGCTGTGAGGTCAGGAGTCAATCTTATTGTACCAGGGGACCATTCAATACAGTAAAATGGCACTGGAGCATGGCGACTCATTGCAAGCTGCTCTCTCCAGATCTACTCATTACCCTTACTATAATCGTTCCACGCCTTTAAATTTAAATTCTATGTCAATTACTAATAATGTTCTTTTAAATCTTCTTACAGGGCTGGCGATCTTCCGTTATGCTGTTATTGTTTTTACCTGTATTACCTCAATGTGCTCTGTACTAACCCAATGTAACTGCACTGTGTAATGAATTGATCTGTACGATCAGTATGCAAGAGAAGTTTTTCACTGTACCTTGGTACAAGTGACAATAATAAACCAATACCAATACCAATAGACTTATAACAGCGGGATAGAAGCATTCTTTCAGTGGTGTGCTGGAGCCTCGACCTAGCCTTGGAACAGGGTCTGAATGCTGTAATCTTCTAACTCAGAGGCACTGATTAAGGATGACATTTTACCATTATATGTGGCTGCCAGGATAGTTGAAAATGATCTGGGTGGACCTTTGTCTTTCCTCATGGATTAAGGGGAAGGCTATTCAGCCCATCCACGTCCATGCAGGCTCTCAGTGTAATCCCATTTCCCCCACTTATTTCACTGAAACCTATTCTCACTCACACGTCCATTGATTCCCTTTCGATTCACTTGCATCTTACCGGCTCTCAGTCGATTCACATTGGCCAATTAATCTGCCAACCGGCATATCCTTGGGATGTGGGAGGAAAGTGGAGCACCCGGAGGAAACCGGGAGGGGGCGCGCTTCGTGCAGATAGCAGCGAGGTTGAGGATGGAACCCGTGTCATTGTAGCTGGGAGGCAGCAGCATTACCCGCAGCGCTGCTGTTCAGTCTAATTAACGAGCGATTCCCATATCCCTGTACTTCCAGAAGACCTGAATCTGCAACCTTTGCCTCAGCGAGAACAAACCCACTGACATGTTTAAGAAATGAATAAGCCAGAGTAAGATATCATGTTGAACCACAATTTCAATGCAGCAAAGTTTGCAGGAAAAATAAATTGTGCTTGAGACAGAGTGTTTGGAACCTGAGGCAATAACAGAAAACTGATCATAGCTGTGTCAATGAAATCAAGAAAGGCTGGAGGCTCTTTAGTAAATTGGCTGTAGAGACAGGACATGATTGGACAACTCATTGCTCCAAACTGTTCTGTTATTCAGTGTCTCCACTTTCTTTCCTGAGTCTATGCTTGTCTTCATCAGACAGGACATTGAGTACAAGAGTTGGGATATCATGTTGTGGCTACACAAACATGGCAACTGCTCTGCCCAGGACCGCAAGAAACTGCAGAGAGTTGTGGACATAGCTCAGCGCGTCACGGAAACCAGCCTCCCCTCTTTGGATTCTGTCTTTACCTCTCGCTGCCTTGGCGAAGCAGCCAGCAAAATCAAAGACCCCACCCACCCAGGTCATTCTCTCTTCTCCCCTCTCCCATCAGGCAGAAGATACAGGAGCCTGAGGGCACGTACCACCAGGCTTAAGGACAGCTTCTATCCCACTGTGAAAAGACTATTGAACGGTTCCCTTATGCGATGAGATGGTCTCTGACCTCATGATCTACCTTGTAACCTTGCACCTTATTGTCTATCTGCATTGCACTTTCTCTGTAGCTGTGACACTTTACTCTGTACTGTTATTGTTTTTACCTGTACTACCTCAATGAACTCTGTACTAACTCAATGTAACTGCACTGTGTACCGATCTGTACGATCGGTATGCAAGACAAGTTTTTCACTGTACCTCGGTACGAATGACAATAATAAACCAATACCAATACAAGGCGTTGGTGAGGCAGCACTTGGAGTATATTGTGCATTCCTGGTCGCTGTACTATATGAAGGATGCGATTAAGCTAGAGAGGGTGCAGTAAAGATTCAGAAGGATATTGCCGGGACTGGGTGGTTTGTATAATAAGGACAGACTGGGACAGTTTTCCCTGGGTGAAGGAGGCTGAGAGGTGACCTTATAGAGGTTTATAAAATCATGAGGGACACAGATAAGGTGGATGGTCACTGTCTTTTTCTAAGGGTAGGAGAATCTAAAACTAGAGGGCATTGGGTTTAAGGTGAGAGGGGAAACATTTAAAGGAGACCTGAGGGGCAAGTTTTCACACAGAGGGTGATGTGTATACAGAACGAGCTGTCAGAGGAGGTGGTGGAGGCAGATACAATCAGTGTTTAAAAAGCATTTGGATAGGTACACGGACAGGAAATGTTTAGAGGGATAGGGACCAAATGCAGGCAAGTGAGACTAGCTCAGGTCAGTATGGATGAGTTGGACTGGAGGGCTTGTTCTCCATGCTGTATAACTCTATGACTCTATGACCCACTGATTCTTTATTAACTGCCCGTACTTAAAAACTAATCAATCTGAGTGTTGATATTTCCTCGACTCACTGCCCGAGACGTCTTTTGTTTTACTGCAGGAGCGAGAGTTCAAGATTTCCACTGTCCATTGTTTGACCTTAAACACTAATAGAACAAAGAATTAAACCAATCTGTCCTTAAGTGCTGGAACTGTATGTACAAATGCCCAGTGTTTATATATGACAGATTCGTGCAGCGATAGCAACGTTTAAGACTTGTACAGATTAAAGAAAATAAAACAAACTGTAAAAGAATATTACAGTACTTCGCTGCCACAGTATTACAGAAATCCATCTTAATAATCCTTGTCTCTCAAAACAATGCTCTCCTGCCAACCAACTACAGGAATTAATCTATCTTAATTTTTGGAAATATTAAACAATTTCATCAGATCATTCAAACTATGTTTGAGTGAATATTAAAACATCCCATTGCCTCAATTCATATTATTCATGTTTAACACAAAAAATTGTCGGCCTGTTCAGGGCTAATCTGACTCTTGACATTCAACATTTGCAATCATTTCACTGCTGCTTTAGAATTTAAGACACTTCTGGGACCAAGCATACAAACATGCACCTATACTGAATTAATTTTGCATAGAAATTGTTATATCAAATACCCTGGTGCCTACTTCATGGGAAACTTTTGACAGACAGGAAGCTGGAGTTGATCTAATGGTGCCCACCCGTCCTATAAAAAACAGTTGTCTACACTGCACCATTGATCTGATGGTGTCATGTTTGGATTGATTCAGGATCTGTCATATATCCTTGGCAAGCTAACTTTGGGAATGACAACATGCACAGAAAAATTAAAAGTTGTATCAGGCTCATACAAATATCCTACTTGAAAATGTGGGCAACTTAAAATGAGGCATAAAAGGCCAGGGATCATATTACAGGAAGGATGTGGAGGCTTTGGAGAGGGTGCAGAAGAGGTTTGCCAGGATGCTGCCTGGATTAGATGACATGTGCTATAAGAAGAGATTGGACAAACTTGGGTTGTTTTCCCTGGAGCGGTGGAGGCTGAGGGGTGACCTGATAGAGGTTTATAAGATTATGTGAGGCATAGACAGCCAGTATCTTTTTCCCAGGGTTGAAATGTCTAATACCAGAGGGCATGCATTCAAGGTGAGAGGGGGTAAGTTCAAAGGAGATGTGTGGGGCAAGTGTTTTACATAGAGAGTGGTGGGTGCCTGGAATGTGCTGCCAGGGGTGGTGGTGGAGGCAAATATGATAGAGGGGTTCAAGAGGCAGTTAGATAGGCCCATGAATGTGCAGGAAATGGAGGGATATGCACATTGTGTAGGCAGAAGAGATTCGTTTAGTTGGACATTTGATTACTAATTTAGTTAGTTCGGCACAACATTGTGGGCCGAAAGGCCTGTTCCTGTGCTGTACAGTTCTATGTTCTGTGTTCTATATGGCCCTTGTTTTTTAAGAGCTTTGGAGAAGATAGAGAAGAGTTTCACTGAAATGCTTTCGGGAACAAGGGACAATAGTTCCCCGAATAGACTGCAATGTTATAGAGTCATACAGTTATACACCATGGAAACAGGCCCTTTGGCCCAACTGGGGGCTTTTAAGAGGGGCTTGGATGGGCACATGATTGAGAGGAAAATAAGAGGGATATGGGCATTCTGTAGGTAGGAGGGATTAGCTATGTCGGCACAACATTGTGGGCCGAAGGGCCTGTTCTGTGCTGTACTGTTCTATGTTCTTTGTTCTCTGTTGGTCCATGCTGACCAAGATGCCCATCCAAGCTGGTCCTATTTGCCAGTGTTGGGCCCATAACCTTCTAAACCTTTCCAATCCATGTACCAGTCCAACCGTCTTTTTAATGTTGTTATTGTACCTGCTTCAACCACTTCCTCTGGCAGGTCCTTCCACAGAGATACCACCTTTTGTGCAAAAAATTGCCCCTCAAGTTCCTAATAAACCTTTCCCCCTCACCTTAAACCTATGCCTCTGGTTCTTGATTCCCCAACCCTGGGAAAAAAGACTGAGTGAATTCACCCTATCTATGCCCCTCTTGATTTTATACACCTCTATAAGGTTATCTTTCAGTCTCCTACTCTCTAAGGAATAAAATCCTAGCCTTCTCAACCTCTCCCTATAAATCAATCCCTCAGTTATGATTAATATCCTTAGACCAGTAAAGGCTAAGAGAAGACTCGGTGGAGATGTTTAAAATCCAGTGATTTTGAACCATTACATGAAGAAAAGCTGTTCTTCATCCATCCTATCAGTTGAAGGATTGATAATCCAATGGCATAAATTTCAGGTTATTGGCAAAGAACCAGAGGTTTTTGTTCAGTCAACAAACTGCAGGAGTAGATGAAAGGTAGGGAGAATGACCCCACCCCCCTTATATAACAGTGGAGGACAAATCACAAGGTATTGCTGATAACTGCAACTGCAGCTTGTACAGATGCTGACACTTGAATATACATTGCTACGAAGATGCATACAAAATGCTGGAGGAACTCAGCAGGTCATCCAGAATCCAAGTGGTAGGTAGTCCTTGATCCCTTGAAACCATGCTAGATGAGATTGGAGTATGTGGTTGGTGGGGTGGGAACGTGGCAAAAGAGGATAAGTGGGATTGTTGGCTTGTGGTGGATAGGATGGGGAGTTCACTCAGCATTGTGGGGTTAAGTTAGTGTTAGCCAGAATGGTGAGTTCCTAAAACGTGGCCTTGACACCAAATAAATGCTGAAATTATGTTATTATTAGTGTCACTTGTACCGAGATGCAGTGAAAAACTTGCCTTGTATACCGTTGGTGCAGATCAATTCATTTCACAATGCACTGAGGTAGTACAGGGTAAAAACAATAACAGAATGCAGAATAAAGTGTTACAGTTACAGAGAAAGTACAGTGCAGCCAGACAATAAGTTGTAAGGTTATGATGAGATAGATGGTGAGGTCAAGAATCCATCTTATCGTACTAAGGAATCATTCAGAATCAGAATCAGAATCAGGTTTATTATTACTGACATATATCGTGAAATTTGTTGTTTTGCAACAGTAGTACAGTGCAAGACATAAAAATTATTGTAAGTTACCAAAAAACAAATCAATAAAATAATGCAAAAGAGGAATAACGAGGTAGAGTTCATGGGTTCATGAGCCGTTCAGAAATCTGATGGTGGAGGGGGAAGAAACTGTCTCTGAAGTGTTTAGTGTGGGTCTCTGGGCTCCTGTACCTCCTCCCCGATGATAGTAACGTGAAGAAGGCATGTCCTGGATGGTGAGGGTCCTTAACGATGGATGCCACCTTCTTGTGGCATCGTCTCTTGAAGATGTCCTCGATGGCGGGGAGGGTTGTTCCCGTGATGGAGCTGGCTGAGTCTATAACCCTCTGCAGCCTCTTTCGATTCTGCACATTGGAGCCTCCATACTATGTGCTGATGCAACCAGTCAGAATGCTCTCCACTGTACATCTATAGAATTTGCAAGAGTCTTTGGTGGCACACCAAATCTCCTCAAACTCCTAATAAAGTGGAGCTTCTGGTATGCCTTCTTTGTGATTGCATCAATGTGTTGGGCCCAGGATAGATCCTCTGAGATGTTGGCACCCAGGAACTTGAAGCTGCTCACCCTTTCCACCGCTGACCCCTCAGTGAGGACGAGTGTGTGTTCTCCTGACTTCCCCTTCCTGAAGACCACAATCAAGTCCTTGTTCTTCCTGACATTCAGTGCAAGGTTGTTGTGTCTTATAACAGCAGGATAGAAGCTGCCCTTGACCCTGGTGGTACGTGCTGTCAGGATTTTATATCTTCTGCCTGATGGAAGAACGGAGAAGAGAGAATGTCCGGGGTGGGTGGCATCTTTGATTATGCTGGCTGCTTTACCAAGGCAGCAAGAAGTATAAACAGAGCGCACTGATCAGTTCTGTGCTCTGGATGGGACATTCACTTTTCATTTCCACTGACTGGAATAAAATGAGAGTAGTGGAGGTTCAGTGTAAATGGGTGTGTTAGGAAATTCTGCATAGCATAATTATGGATTAATTGGTTTATTATTGTCACTTGTACCGAGGTACAGTGAAAAACTTGTTTTGCATATCGATCATACAGGTGTCATTACACAGTGCAGTTACATTGAGTTAGTACAGAGCGCATTGATGTAGTACAGGTAAGAACAATAACAGTACAGAGTAAAGTGTCACAGCTACAGAGAAAGTGCAGTGCAATAAGGTGCAAGGTCACAACAAGGTAGATTGTGAGGACATAGTCCATCTCATTGTATAAGGGAACTATTCAATAGTCTTATCACAGTGGGGTAGAAGCTGTCCTTAAGCCTGGTGGTACGTGCCCTCAAGCTCCTGTATCATCTACCTGATGGAAGAGGAGAGAACAGAGAAGAGAGAATGTCCCGGGTGAGTGGGGTCTTTGATTATGCTGGCTGCTACACCAAGACAACGATAGGTAAAGACAGTCCAAGGAGGGGAGGCTGGTGTCCGTGATGCGCTGGGTTGTGTCCACAACTCTCTGCAGCTTCTTGCAGTCCTGGGCAGAGCAGTTGCCATACTAAGCCATGATACATCCAGATAGGATGCTTTCTATGGTGCATCGGTAAAAGTTGGTGAGAGTCAAAGGGGACAAACCAAATTTCTTTAGCCTCCTGAGGAAGTAGAAGCACTGGTGAGCTTTCTTGGCGTTGGCATCTACGTGATTTGACCAGGGCAGGCTGCTGGTGATATTCACTCCCGGGAACTTGAAGCTCTCAACCCTCTCGACCTCTGCACCATTAAAATGAGAACCAGTCTTCAGAAAATAAAACCTGTTCACAATTTAACTTCAACTGATACTTTAAGGCTATTGAAGCCAATCATTGGGTGTGGGATATTCTGACTCTGTCCCATTGAAACTGTGCAGGGGATGTTCATGTTACTTGCTGGTCATTGAACACTTCAGGATGAGATCAGGGGAGGCATAAATTACCATCTCCTGTATTAACCCATTGTTAAAGGTGCATCCCTGTCACTTAATGCACAGTTCAGGACAGGTCAGTTGTGTTACTTAATATTCTGGCGAGTTGTATACTCGTGGAGCCAACCCTCAACACAGTGACAAAAGCTTTTGGGACCAGCCACCGGTACTGAGTATTCAAAGGGGTTCGCTCGTTGGGATGTGCTCCCATTGTAAATATGTAATTCTACAAATCTACCTATGTTCAGAATATTAAAGAAACAAGGGACTGCAGATGCTGGGATCTAGGTAAGCTCTGAGGATGGGTCCTGACCCGAAATGTTGACTGTCGCCTGCTTTTCTCCACGGATGCTGCCTGGCCTGCTGAGTTCCTCCAGCATCATCGTGTTTTTCTTCAAAGTTAAATAGGTGATTATAGCCATTGAAACTGTAGTTAACCGTTTATTGTTATCTTTGTGTTTAAACAATGTAAAACATTGTGTCAGGAGAGTGAGATTCACTTGGACTCTTTCTCCAGAAGATCTTCTGTGTGAATAAAGACTTCCATATCTCCTAATTACAGCTTCTGTGTGGCTCAGTTTAGTCAGTCACAACAGGTGCATAATGGTCGGCATGGACTCATGGGCCAAAGAGCCTGTCTCCATCTTGTATGACTATTATTCTCAATGAATGCCCTGATTGGTACACTGTCTGGATGCAATTTGCCCTGCAGATGTACTTGCATCATGGACATCATTTTGGAACTCAAAAGGTACTTATATTGACCAAAAATATCAAGCATGACCAATGCCAATGTCACCAGCCTGTGTTGCGTTAAAGCAGGAACCTGTTGAGCTGTTTGGGTTGATGTAACAGAGCACATGGCACAAAGAGAAGTGAGCTAATTCCCACTAATTATGATATCCTGACTGGTTGCATCACGACCTGGTACAGCAATTCCAACGCACTGGAGTGCAAGAGGCTGCAGAGAGTCGTGGACACAGCCCAGTCCATCATGGACACAGCCCTCCCCAGCACTGACAGCATCTACCGGAGGCGCTGCCTCAAGAAGATGGCATTTATTATCAAGGATTCCCACCATCCGGACCATGCCATCTTCTCGCTTCAACTGTCAGAAGCCTGAAGTCCCACATCACCAGGTTCAGGAACAGCTACTCTCCTACATCAGGTTCTTGAACCAACCTGCACAACCCTAAACCTCCCTCAGCAATGGAACACTATGGACTTGTCTTCGATTGTGTCTTTGTTTCTTTTTGCACTGTCTTGTTTTTGCACAGTCTTTTTTCCCACTGTGTCGTATAATTTTATGTATAATTTATGTATAGTTTATATTCTTTGTGTTGTCTGTACCTACGTGCCTGTGATGCTGCTGCAAGGAAGTTTTTCATTGTACCTGTACCTCACCGTAATTGGGCACATGGCAATAATCTCAACTTGACTCACTCAGAATGGGCAAACTGATTGAAGACAACAACTACAACAACAACTTTGAAGACAATTGATCTGCCGTGTGGTGTTTTGGAATGACTTGAAGATCTGTAAAACATCACTGTACTGAGCTTCAAAGTTAAAGTCAAAATCCAAGTGTAGCGGTTAGCGTAAAGCTATTACAGCGCCAGCGACCCGGGTCCAATTCCCACCGTTGTCTGTAAGGAGTTTGTATGTTCTCCCCGTGTCTGTGTGGGTTTCCTCCGGGTGCTCTGGTTTCCTCCCACATTCCAAAGATGTACGTGTTAGGAAGTTGTGGGCATGCTATGTTGGCGCCGGAAGCGTGGCGACACTTGCCGGCTGCCCCCAGAACACTCTACGCAAAAGATGCACTTCACTGTGTATTTCAATGTACATGTGACTAATAAAGATATCTTATCTTATCTTAAGTGTATTGTCATGTGCACAAGTGTGCACAGGTGCAATGAAAAACAGCATCATCACAGGCATCATATAAGCAGCATTCACAAGCAAACCATAAATTATACACGTTTTTAGAAGAATTTTTACTTAGATTTAAGTGTTTGCGAATTTGGACAGAGAGTTGAAGTCACACCCTCCTGATCCAGTGGCACAGGTAAATAATGACTAACACTCAAACCAGCTCCCCCCAGGTTCATTGGAACCAACTGAGGCATTCCTTCCAGCAAGACTGGTAACAAATCCACAGGCTTCCTGGAGTGGGTGACTCAGTTATCTGAAGCCTTTACCAAGCTGATGTGAAAGAGCAATTGAAAAAATGAAATTCACACCCACAAAGTGTAATTTAACACATATTTTATGTCTGTTTAAAATCATGGCTTTAAAACACGTTGATCGAAAATAATACTTCTGAAATGTTCCCAAGTACATTTGAGGTTTTCTATTCACAGTCTGCTACTTATGCAAATGATATAACATTTACAAACTACCTTAGTATAGATCCAATACTGAGTTGTTACAGATCTCCAGATAATGACCATTATGTTGCACATTATAAAGATTTGCAGGCTTGATTTGACGGACTTCAGAGGTGCTCTATGCTGTCACGTGGCAGTAAATCCGTTGGATTACTTCTATATATTCATTTAGTGCTACAGTGTTAAATCCACCAGTTAAAGCTTGGCAGCTTGTCAAAGTTTAGTCATAAACTAGCCATTTAATGATCTTAATGAGCAAAGGAAGCAGCTCATTAAACAAGGCAGCAGGGTGAGTCAAGTCTTTGGGCCACTGTCAGTGCTACCCGAGGACAACCCAGAATTAATCATCTGCACTAAACTTTCCAGAAAACAGGAGGCCGTGAAAGAATCGACAGTTAACAAATTCACCCAACAAATTGAATATTTTTGCATTAGGATGAGGGAATGCATTCACAAAAAGTTGTGTTTATGTATGCGCCACATCTTTTGTCATTTCTGTACGTTCCAGAGTGTTTAACAGCCAGTGTTGTAAGGCAACACAGTGGTGCAGCTGGTGGAGCTGATGCCTCACGACATGAAACCCTGACCTCTGGTGCTATCCGTGTGGAGTTTGCACATTCTCCCTGTGACTGCCTGGGTTCAAGTCAAGTCGAGCTTATTGTCACGTGCACAAGTACAGTGAGGTACAACTACAATGAAAATGTTGCTTGCAGCAATATCACAGGCACATAGATTCAAACACACAGAATATAAATTCTACATAATTATGTATAAAATTATTCCATACAATGGAAAAAAAACTGTGCAAAAGCAAGACTTCAGTGCAAAATAACCAAAGACACGATCAAAAACAAGTCTAAAGTAGAGCAAGAGATTGTCCATAGTGTTCTGTTGCTGAGGTAGGGTTAGGGTTGTGCAGGTCGTTTCAAGAACCTGATGGTTGAAGGGAAGTAGCTGTTCCTGAACCTGGTGGTGTGGGACTTCAGGCTTCTGTACCTCCTGCCTGACTGTAGCAGTGAGAAGAGGGCATGGCCCGGATGCTGGGGATCCTTAACATTAGATGCCACCCTCTTGAGGTTTCCTCCTATGTTCTAAAGATGTGCAGACATTATGTTAATTGGCCACTGCGAATTGCCCCTGATGTGTTAGTCAGTGGTAGAATCTGGGGGGGGAGTTGATGACAATGTGAGATTAATGTAGAATTAGCGTAGATGTTTGTTGATATTTGGCGCGGACTCGGTGGGTTGAAGGGCCTGTATCTGTTCTGCATCTCTCTATGACTCTGTGATTCAGTGACTCTGAAATAACTTGCATGCATCAATGGTCAGTGCTTTCACGCTCTGTAGGAGCAGACATGCACCCTGCCCCATCCATTGATTCTGGGTTATCCTTTTGGAACAGTGATAGTCTCAGTAAAATTGTTTCCATTGCCAGAAACAAACTGCTGGAGGAACTCAGTGGGCCAGGCAGCATCTGTGGAGGGAAATGGACAGTTGATGTTTTGGGTTGAGACCCTTCATCCTCGGGTTGAGATGATCTCCTCCAGCAGTATGTGTTTTGCTCCAGATTCCAGCATCTGTCATCTCTTATGTCTCATTGTTTCCGTTGAGTTTGATAGAGAAGATTTATAGAGTCACTGAACTATACAACACGGAAACAGGCCCTTTGGCCCAACTCATCCATGCCAACCAAGTTGCCTACCTGAGCTGGTCCCAATGTCTGCATTTGGCCCGTATCCCTCTGAACCTTTCCTATCCATGTACCTGTCCAAATGTCACTTAAGTGTTGTAATTGGACCTGCTTCAACCACCTCCTCTGGCAGCTCGTTCCTTATACTCAGCAGGGAGAAAATTGTCAAGAGTTTCTATAACAAGGACAGGAACAGGCCCTTCAGCCAACAATCTCTGTGCCGAACATGATTCCAAACTAAACTAATCCCTTCTGCCTGTACATGATCCATTTCCCTCCATTCCCTGCATATTCACGTGTCTATCTAACAACCTCTGAAATGCCACTATCGTATCTGCTTCCACAACCACCCCTGGCAGTCTGTTCCAGGCACCTAACACTCTCTGTGTAAAAAACTTGCCCCTCACACCGCTTTTAAGCTTTCCTGCTCTCACCTTAAAGCTGTGCCCTCTAGTAGTCGATATTTCTACTGTGCGAAAGAGATTCTTGCTGTTTTCTCTATAAAGTAAGGTGGAATATAAGACTCCTGAATGGACCTCTTGTACCTTAAAGATGAACTCTTAACCTCACAATCTACCTCATCATGGCCCTTACACGTTTTCGTCTACCTGGACTGCACTTACTCTGTATTATGTTATTGCTTTATTCTATATTATGTTATTGCTTTACCCTTGTACTACCTCGATGTACTTATGTTTTATAATAATCTGTACAGATGGCTTGTAATACTAACTTCTTCACTATATTTCGGGACATGTGACAGTAATAAATTGTAAACCAATACCAATACCAATAGAATATATTGAGTCAAGTTCCACCTGTGAGCTATTTTCATTTCAAAGTGACAACAGCTCATGAGTTGATGTCATATGGTCTAGACACTGGTCTTTCTTCCACAGAAACCGGCTCGAATCTAACCTGGGCTGATAGAGCAAAAAGCCTCCTCAAAACAGGTGGCTGCAGGAAGCTTCTGGGAACTGAGATCAGGCAGTCTCAACCCAGCAATAACAGGCAATAGGGCATAAACAGGCCCGAGTCTGACCTCAAATTGACAACGTCGTTCAAGGGGAAGGAGTAAGATGTCACAGTTTTTGCAGAAGCCATGAGTTGTGGACACAGCTTAGCACATCACAGAAACCAGCTTCCCCTCTGTGGACTCTGTCTACACTTCTTGCTGCCTCAGTAAAGCAGCCAACATAATCAAAGATACCACCCACCCCGGACATTCTCTCTTTTCCCGCTCCCATCGGGCAGAAGATACAAAAGCCCGAAAGCACGTACCACCAGGCTCAAGGACAGCTTCTATCCCACTGTTATAAGACTATTGAACAGATCGCTTGTACAATACAATGGACTCTTGACCTCACAATCTACCTTACTATGGCCTTGCACCTTAGTGTCTACCTGCACTGCACTTTCTCTGTAACTGTAACACCATGTTCTGCATTATGTTGTTACTCTTCCCTTTTACTACCTCAATGTACTTACATGATGAAATGATCTGTGTAGATGGCATGCAAAACAAAGTTTTTCACTGTACCTCGGTACATATGACAATAATAAACCAATTACCAATTACCTATGGTCGTGCGTGGACTTTATAGAGGTATATAAAATCATGAGGGGCATAGATAAAGTCAATAGGCACAGTCTTTTTCCCAGGGTAAGGGGGTCTAAAGGGCATAGATTTAAGGTGAGAGGGGAACGATTTAAATGGGACCTGAGGGGCAACTTTTTCACACAAGATGGGGGGGGGTATATGGAACGAGCTGCCAGAGGAAGCAATTGAGGCAGGTACAATTTCAATATTTAAAAGACACTTGAACAGGTACATGGAGAGGAAAGGTTTAGAGGGATACGGGCCAAATGGGACTAGCTTAGGTAGGCACCTTGGTGAGAATGGACGTTGCGCTGAAGGGCCTGTCTCTGTGCTGTATAATTCTATGACCCCCCGACAGATGGAGAGCTCAGCAATGACACTGGGCACCTGTAGAACTGCCTTCTCAATGCACAAAGTAAAAAAAAAATTACAGACCCAGCCAAAAATGCTTCTGTTCTTTCTGACTTCAAAATTAATCTGAGTAACAGAATATTTTTAGCTTCGACTTTATTGGCACTGAAGAAATTCTCTTTTGCCTAAAGAGATGTCTTGGAAATTCAATAATGTTAAGGCATTTCTAAGAAATGTATACAAAGGATTACTAAAAAAATGGAGAGTGTTAAGTGTGAAATCAAAGTCACATCTGTGGTCCATTATTTAACTCCCGGAAGGTCTCCCCTTGAGTATTATTTATGCTTACAACTCTGCACTCCGCCACAGACATCCTTCCAGATATTGTATTTTGATTCCTTGGCAGTGGTGATAGACCACTCAACACTTCAAACTGGTTCTACCATTCAGTTAGGTGGTGGCTAATTGCAGATCTGGGAACTTAGGAGTCTAATGACCCTCCAATCCTTCTGGCTACACATTCCAGTGGTTACCTGGTGTTCTGGGGCTGGCCCACATCTGTAACAACATTTGAGGTGTGGGAGTTCCTCTCAACCCTGGCCAAATTTCTAGACCCACTGTGACATTCAAGAGTTCTCAGAGACTTCTGCATTGCTCCAACCGCACTAAACTTTTCTAAATGTTCTCATCAAACTGAAGAACAAAAATCTTAGGGAGACAGGGTAGATACTTGTATTGGCTTATTATTGTCACATGTATCAAGAGACAGTGAAAATCTTCTGTTTGTGTGCCATCCAGGCAGATCATATCAGACAAAATAACATCAAGGTGGTAAAAAGAAAACAGAATGCTGAATATAGTGTTTCAGCTACAGAGAATGTGCACTGCAGGCAGACAAATAAAATACAAGGGCCATGATGAGGTCGATTGGGAGATCAAGGATTCATCTTTATCATTTGAGAGGACTGACCTGCAGCCTTGAGGTGCACCTGTGTTGATGGTCAGTGAGGAGGAGATGTCGTTACCAATCCTCACTGATTGAGGTCTGCCGACGAGGAAGTCAAGGATCCAGTTGCAAGAGGGAGGTACAGGGGAAGTCAGGAGAGCATGTGCCAGTCTACATTGATGGATCGGCGATGGAGAGGGTCAGCAGTTTTAAATTCCTGGGCGCTAACATATCAGATAACCTGTCCTGGGTCCAGCACAGAGATGCAAGGAAGACGCACTAGCATCTTTAGTTCTTTAGAAGGTTTGGGAAGTTCGGCAAGGACTGATAACTCTAACAAACTTCTGCAGATGTACAGTTGAAAGTACCCTGACTGGTTGCATTATGGTCTGGTACAGCACTTTGAATGTGAAAGAACGTAAGAAGCTGCAGGGAGTAGTGAACTCAGCCCAATATTTCACGGGCACATCCCTCCCCATCATCGGTAGTATCTACAGGAGGCGCTGCCTCCAGAAGGCAGCATCTATCATCAAAGACCCCCGCTATCCGGGCCATGCCATTTTCTAACAGCTACCATCAGGCAGGAGGTACAGAAGCCTGAAGTCCCACACCACCAGGTTCAGGAACAGCTACTTCCTTTCAACCATTTAGTTCTTGAACCAACCTATACAACCCTAATCACTTTTTTTTAGAAACAATACAAAAGTTTATTCAACTATTACAATAATCACTACAAAAAAACAGTACATATTCATAACTACGTCAAACACACTATTTACACTTTCAAGTTAAATGGCATTAACATTATCGACAACACACTCGAGGCCCCGGGGGCCCACTGTTTCTGGAAATCTCCTGTGGAACCCACTGATACCGCGTAATAATCACCACAAAAACTATACAGATACAAATCTACAGCAAAAACACGATGATGTTGGAGGAACTCAGCAGGCCAGGCAGCATCCAAGGAGAAAAGCAGGTGGTCAACGTTTCGGATCAGGACCCTTCTTCAGGACCTGTCCAATTGTTCTAATTGTATTCTTTCTTGCATAATCTTGTATAATTTATGATTAGTTTATGTTTTTCTTGTGAATTTTGTGTCTCTAATGCTATGTGTGTGTGTAGCTGCTGCAAGTAAGTTTTTCATTGCACCTGTGCATACATATACGTGCATAAGACAATAAACTCGACTTTGACCTTTCTCTGAAGCCTCTTGCATTCCTGCACATTGTAATTGCTGTACCAGGCTGTGAGTCAACCAGTCAGGATACTTTCTAGTCAAAATCAAAGTCAAAGTTGAGTTTACTGTCACATGCACAAGTACATGTTTGCACAGGTGCAATGAAAAACTTACTTGCAGCAGCATCACAGGCACATAGCATCAGCTACACAACATTCACAAGAAAAACATAAATTAAACATAAATAATACACAACTTATTCAAGAAAACATAATAAGAACAAAAAAGCAAAGTCCATTTTAACGAAAAATGGTCTGTAGAAGTTTGTTGGAGTATTTGGTGACATGCGGAATCTCCTTAAACTTCTAAGAAAGTAGAGATGCTGGCAAAGCCTTCTTCCTGATTGCATCTATGTGCTGGGCCCAGGACAGGTCACCCAAGACGTTAGCGCCCAGGAATTTGAAGCTTCTAACTCTCTCCACTACTGACCCACCAATGAAAAGTGGCGCATGGTCTCCCGACTCCCCCTTCCTGAAATCAACGCTTCGTTCCTTCGTTTCGTTGACCCTGAGTGAGACGTTGCAATTGCGCACCACTCAACCTGGTGTTCTATCTCACTCCCGTATCCCACTCTCCTCAGGACGCAGAGAACTAGAATGGAAGCAACTCGTCCTTGATCCTAAAGGGACTGCCCGAGAAGAAAAAGATTTTAATTTTTCAGATTGCCCTCTCAAGTAAATTCCTGGATAAACATAGAGACCCAGTAAAGATCTAGTGGTGTTGAAGACTGGAGCACTTGAGAGAGACACCGTGCTCATGATAAACAGCCAGACTTAGAGCAGCAGAAAACAAAGACTGTTCCAGAGTTGTCTAAAGAGCAGCATTTGTTTTAATTAGCCTGACTGCAGGAGGTCATGGTCCAAACGCAAATATCCCGCAGGCTCATCACAGATATGCAGATGGTGATGTGCTTTGATAAAGGATGCACAATTGCCTGTGCTTACCCTGGAAGGAAACGTGTTAGATTAGAAATTTAATGTCACTGTCTAAGGCAAAGAGTGTTGAAAGTCAAAAGTTTGCATCTGAGCTGTGGTAACGTTTGGGTACAGAGCTCAGTGTGGGGAGAACACTCGACAACCAATCCCACTCTATCTATTTCACACTTTTAAAGTTGTGGGAGGGGTGGGGGGAGTGGAGGGGATGGGGAATGAGAGGGTTAAAGTGTGGGGACTGCCACTTTCATTCCCTTGAGCAGAGAAGGTTGAGGGCTGATCTAATTGAAGTGCTTAAGAAGGATTCGATAGGGTAGGCATTAAAAAAAGACCTATGTCTTCCGGCAGGGGATAAGAGACAAAGGGCAGGGGAGGAGGGTGTAATCTTCAAATTCGAGCCAGACTTTTCAGAACCAAAATAAAGAAGCACTTTACAAACATCAGACTGGGTGCAAATCTGGAATTCCTTTCCCCCCAAAATGTTGTGGATACTGTCGATCGATTGGAACTTTCAAGACTGAGTTTATTGTTAGATAAGGGTATTAGGGAGCCAAGGTTGGTAAATTAACTCAAGATACGGGTCAGCCGTGATCTGACGATTCGTTGAAGCTGCCCAGAGGGTCTGAATGACCCGCTGCATCTAATGACCCCTCCTAGGTTGGGGTTCAAGTTTGAGCAGCTGTGTGAAACGCAGGGTTTGCACCGGAGAAATTTGACATGCATTCGTCTCAAAAGGCCCCGCTCTCTGGGAATCCAACAGATTAGTCATAGAGTCGTAGAGCACCCAAACAGACTCTTTGGACCAACTTGTCCCTGACAACCAAGGTGGAGACCTGAGCTGGTCCCAGTTGCCCAGGTATGGCCCATATCCCTCAAAACAGTTCCTATCCATTTACCTGTCCAAAAGTCCTGTAATTGGACCTGCCTCTACCACTTCCTCTGGCAGCCTGTTCTGTTCTCTGTGTGAAAATCTTGCCCCTTAGTTCCCCTTAAATCCTTCCCCTCTCATGTTAAACCTATGTCCTGTAGTTTTAGATTCCCCTACCCTGGGGAAAAAAACTGTGACCATCCACCTTATCTATGCCCCTCATGATTTTATAAACTAAACAGCTTCTATCCCACTGTGATAGGACTATTGAATGGTTCCCTTATACGATGAGATGGACTCTGACCTCACAATCTACCTTGTTGTGACCTTGCACCTTATTGTCTACCTGCAATGCACTTCCTTTGTAGCTGTGACACTTTACTCTGTACTGTTATTGTTTTTACCTGTACTACATCAATGGACTCTGTACTAACTCAATGTAACTGCACTGTGTAATGAATTGACCTGTACGATCGGTATGCAAGACAAGTTTTTCACTGTACTTCGGTACAAGCGACAATAATAAACCAATACCAATACCAACTCCACCCAGATTCTACCATTCACCTACACTCTCAGGACAATTTACAGCGGCTGATTAATTTACCAACCTGCACGTCTTTTGGGTTGCGTGTGGAGACCGGAGCACCTAGGGAAACTCATGTGTACACAGGAAGAATGTGCAAACCGCACGGAGACAGCATCCAAAGTCAGGACTGAACCCTGCACACATGAACTGTGAGGCAGCAGCTCTGGCAGCGTAGCGGTTAGCGTAACGCTATTACAATGCCAACGACCCAGGTTCAATTCCCGCTGCTGTCTGTAAGGAATTTGCACATTTTCCCTGTGTCTGCGTGGGTTTCCTCCGGGTGCTCCGGTTTCCTCCCACATTCCAAAGACGTGCAGGTTAGGAAGTTGTGGGCATGCTATGTTGGTGCCGGAAGCGTGGCGACACTTGTGGGCTGCCCCCAGAACACTCTATGCAAAAGATGCATGTCACTGTGTGTTTCGATGTACATGTGACTAATAAAAGATATCTTATCTTATCTCTTGAAGATGTCCTCGATGGTGGGGAGGGTTGTGTCCGTGATGGAGCTGGCTAAGTCTACAACCCTCTGCAGCCTCTTGCAATCCTGTGCATTGGAGCCTCCGTACCAGGGAGTGAAGCAACCTGTCCACCACATATGCCTGGAAAGGGAACTGGGGGGCAGATACATTCGGGACATTTAAGAGACTCTTAGATAGACACATGAATGATAGAGAAATGGAGGGCTATGTGGGAGGGAAGGGTGAGATAAATCTTAGAGCAGGATAAAATGTCGGCACAACGTTGTGGGCTGAAGGGCCTGTACTGTGCTGTAGTGTTCTATGTTCTATGTCCTATGAATAAATGATGGTAAAGAAAAAATTATTGCAGGACCTTTGGGAATGGGCTAGGGCACGGGATTAATTAGCTCTGTCAAAGAGATGGCACTGACTTTATGGGCTGAATGGCCCCTTTCTGCATTGTATCATCTCTGAATCTATGCAAAACAACAAAAGTTCTATTTTGCATGAATTCATCTATATGTCAAAGTTGCTACAATATTCCTTTGAAATAAAAAAAAACTGTGCTGTCAGCATTTAATGTATTCTGCTTTCCTTCATCCTCTTTAATGAATGCAGTGTGAAGACTGATTTGTAGCACTTGGCCTGTCCCTCATTAATTGCTGGTCCCCACTTAAAGGTGTGGATAGGGCTCCCTTCCTGGAATTAATAGCCTCTGAAATAGCAAACACATCAAAGTGTGTTATGGTCAGATGTTTATCAGATGTCATCCACAGAAGTCCTTAGAAGCAAACTGCTTGTCTTTAGTTGTCTGTTTATCTCCACTTCATGTCACTCTTCAAGGAGAAATTACATGAGAAACTGAATTGGGGAAAAGAAGCATCTTTGACCCTCTGTGAGGGGCTGTCATCTGTGCTTCTAAAAATGGGAGGCTATAAATCTTGTTAAAATAAATGCAAATTATTCAGTTGTTATTTTTCTGCTCTTGAATTCCGACAAGGAATTTCACTAAGTGTCTCAGGCATGTTGTTGAGAATAAAAGAGCCATCACACTGATATCCTGCATCAGAAGACGGAGAAGAACCTTGGAGTCCTGACGCACAGAGTGAGGACAGTTGGCCCATCATACAAATACTAGCTCCACACGAACACTGACTTGCATTCTTCGATCCTACAAACGTCCTTCTTCACCAGATGTTTATCCCATGAAACCACGCGTATTCTGCTGTTTCCCAACGATAGCAATTGCAGGTATCTCCTTAGCCATGCAAGTAGATAGGGTAGTAAAGGAGGTGCCAGATCCGGTTATTTTCAAATCCGCAGGTTCTTTCAGGAGTCCAAGAATGAGTTGAAAACAACTTGGTGCTTCACAAAGTTTTATTGGAAAAGTTTAAAACAAAGAAACAGTCACAGAGCATGTGGCACTAGCTTTACTACTAGGAGATGAGCCCAGACAAAGGGACTAAAGATGAGCTAGGGGGAGGGGGAAGAGAGCAAGAGAGAGATAGAGACAAGAGGGTGATTAACAAAAACAACACCTTTTATACCTCAGATAAGAGGTACTCCTTAACTAACAATAGTTCAATCAGGTAACCAACCAATCAGAAAGTACATATTCACCTGATGGACGAACCAATAAGCTAAAAAAGTGGTTATACCTTGTGCAGCCACTTGAAGTGTATTAAACACTATACACTTTAAAAAAATACTACTTAAAGCAGTCAAATCCAACAGAGGCATACGGCATGCTTCCCTTCATTGGTAAGGGCATTGGGTATAAGAGTAAGGAAGTCACGTTGCAGCTATGTAAAACTTTGGTTAGGCCACACTTGGAGTATTGTGCGCAGTTCTGGTTGCCCCATTACGGGAAGGATGTGGAGGCTTTGGAAAAGGTGCAGAAGAGGTTTAGCAGGATGAGAGGGTTGAGCTATAAGGAGAGGTTGGACAAACTTGGGTTGTTCTCTCTGGAGTGTTGGAGGCTGAGGGGAGAGGTGATAGAAGTTTATAAAATTATGAGAGGCAGAGATGGGTAGATAGTCAGAATCTACTTGCTGCGGTAGAAATGTCAAGTACTAAAGGACATGCATTTAAGGTGAGAACACCACAGGATGATCCACAAGGAAAGGTCACTTTTGCCCGTCACCCCTTTCTTTGTTTCTCTTTCACTTGTTCATCTGTAATTGTCTATCACAAGGATGTTACGAGGACTGGAGGGCTTGAGTTATAAGGAGAGACTGGATAGAGTGGGACTGGTTTCCCTAGAGTGCAGGAGGCTAAGAGGTGACGTAATGGAGGTTTATAAAATCATGAGGGGATGTAGATAAGGTGGA
Source organism: Pristis pectinata (assembly GCF_009764475.1). Classification (NCBI taxonomy): domain Eukaryota; kingdom Metazoa; phylum Chordata; class Chondrichthyes; order Rhinopristiformes; family Pristidae; genus Pristis; species Pristis pectinata. The sequence continues at coordinate 8,021,005 of NC_067407.1, read as the reverse complement.
TGGTCACTGTCTTTTCCTCGGGTAGTGGAGTCTAAAACTAGAGGGCACAGGTTTAGGGTGAGAGGGGAAAGATTTAAAAGGGACCTGAGGGGCAACTTTTTCACACAGAGGGTGGTGTGTATATGGAATGAGCTGCCAGAGGAAGCTGTAGAGGCAGGTACAACTACCACATTTCAAGGACACTTGGACAGGTACATGGATAGGAAAGGCCTAGAGGGATATTGGCCAAAAGCAGGCAAATGGGACTTGCTCAAGTAGACATTTTGGCCAGCAGGGATGAGTTGGGCGGAAGGGCCTGTTTCTGTGCTGTATAACTCTACGACTCTGTTCTGGTCTGCCACATTATTCCACCCTATCAGAGAACTTCCCTTTGTTCTGCCCATTGCCCGAACTGGGTGCTCCGGTTTCCTCCCATATTCCAAAGACATATGGGTTAGGAAGCTGTGGGCATGCTATGTTGGTGCCGGAAACGTGGCAACATTTGCGGGCTGCCCCCAGAACACTCTACGCAAAAGATGCATTTCACTGTGTGTTTCGATGTACATGTGACTGATAAAGAGATCTTGTCTTACCTTATCTTATCTTGTGCAGCCACTCTGAGGGGGGCAATGGATTCATGGATCCCTCTGTATATCAACACTGATAAAGGTCCTGCCATTAACTGTGTACTGTCCCTTACCCTGTCTCAGTAACGTGTTATTCCCAGAAACAATCGGAAAAGACAAGACATCTTTATTAGTCACGTGTACATCGAAACACACAGTGAAATGCATCTTTTGCGTAGAGTGTTCTGGGGGCAGCCCGCAAGTGTCGCCACGCTTCCAGCGTCAACATAGCACGCCCACAACTTTCTAACCCCTACGTCTTTGGAATGTGGGAGGAAACCGGAGCACCCGGAGGAAACCCACGCAGACACGGGGAGAACGTACAAACTCCTTACAGACAGCGGCCGGAATTGAACCCGGGTCACTGGTGCTGTAATAGTGCTATGCTAACCGCTACAGTACCGTGTCTGTTTATAAAACTCTGGTTAGGCTGGATCTGGACTATTGCATTCAGTTCTGGTCGCCCCATTATAGGAAGGATGGGGAGGCTTTGGAGAGGGTGCACAAGAGGTTTACCGGAATACTGCCTGGATTAGAGGGCAGGTGCTATGAGGAGAAGTTGGACAAACTTGGTTCGTTTTCCCTAGAGCGGCGGAGGCTGAGGGGAGACCTGACAGAAGATTATACGATTATGAGAGGCATAGGTAGAGTAGGCAGCCAGTATCTTTTTCCCGGGGTCGAAATATCTAATACTAGAGGGTGTGTGTTTAAGATGAGAGAGTGGGTAAGTTCAAATGAGATGAGCAGGGCAAGTATTTTACACAGAGAGTGGTGGGTGCCTGGAACGCACTGCCAGGAGTGGTGGTGGAGGCAGATACAATAGAGGCATGTAAGAGGCTCTGAGATAGGCACATGACTATGCAGGGAATGGAGGCAAAAGGGATTCGTTTAGTTAGGTGTTTAATTACCAGTCTAATTATTTTGGCACAACATCATGATCCGAAGGGCCTGTTCCTATGCTGTACTGTTCCATGTTCTGTGTTCTACGTTCTATGTTGGAACATTCCACTGTAATATTCCATGTTGCCTAACCCCCATTTACTACCTTCATGTAAATTTTTAAGTAAACACACATGCATTATTCCGTCTAGTTTTTCAAATCCATGTGCACCCGTGGTGTGGGTTGACATACAGGTCATTGTCCACTTTTCTAAGGTGAACACTGTTCGCAGAGAATAAACCCTCTGTTGTCACGGGAATGAATTAGAAGTGAATAAAAAGCACGCACGGTACACCATGTCCAAATAACATCTGCAACAGAGCCTTATGTTTAACGCATTCCTACAGATCTCCTTTATTCTTGGTCTCCTGCATGGAAATTTCCTTTCCTGCTGTCCTTGGTCTGCCAGGGGATTCGTTGATCAGAATTGCACCTCGTGTCGGATCCAAAAGGTGGTGTGGATCATCCAAGTATCATGGCTTAGATTGCTGTAATTGGGAGGGAAGGGCTCCTTCTCAGTGATACAAGCAACTGCAACCTTTGGTAATAGGCATATCCCCACAGTTTGGCTTGGAGTTTGCCTTGCGGAGAGTTGCTTGCACTAAAACACAAGTTGTATTGCTCATAGTCCATTGAGAATGAACATGTTTTGAGGCGAGAAGGTCCACAGGACACTCTGGGAAGAGTAACATTACACAGTTAGTGGCATATCCATTCATCCATCTACTTGTTAAAGGCTATACTTCACTCTGTTCAATAAAACTAGCTCAAAAATAACTGTGTATAAAGAAAGTGACACCACCTCATGTGTGTGTTGAATTTCTTCACTCAAGATAAAAGATGCCCCCTGAGTTCGTGAATTAATTTTTTCTTCCAGCTGGCTTGCTTTTTACCACCGATCTCCTCCAGCTGTAAAACCAGGTCTACCATTGCAGGTGGGATTGAAACGCAGCAAGGCAGAGGTCTGTTCCTCTGCCTCCTCGCTGTGCTGCTCCACTTCCTTCCAATTTTCTATCTGGATGCTGCAGAGGCTTATTTTGAGACAGTTTCACATTGCAATAAAAGCCGACCTTGAATGAAAAATAAATCAGTAAGGTTTAACTCAATATAACGTGCATTACCTGTCAGTAGCTTATGCCTTCTGCCCCCCAGACTGGTTGACTAATGGATGCGAATATACCACATGGCCCAAATGGCACAATGGTAAATTGGTTTATTATTGTCACTTGTACCGAGGTACAGTGAAAAACTTGTCTTGCATACCGATCATACAGATCAATTCATTACACAGTGCATTGAGGTAATACAAGGTAAAACAATAGCAGAATGCAGAATATAGTGTTACAATTACAGAGAAAGTGCATTGCAGGCAGACAATAAGGTGCAATGTCACAACGAGGTTGATTGTGAGGTCAAGAGTCTATTTTATTGTACGAGGGAACCGTTCAATAGTCTTATAACAGCAGGATAGAAGCTGTCCTTGAGCCCAGTGAGAACTTTCAGGCTTTCGTATCTTCTGCCCGGGAAGGGGGAGAAGAGAGAATGTCTGGGTGGGTGGGGTCTTAGATTATGTTGGCTGCTTTACCGAGGCAGTGAGAATATTACACAGGGAAGGAATTCCTTTCCAAAGTCCCCAGAGTAGATGGTATTGGAACAGCATTCTGTATCACCTGGACCCTGATGTTTATTTCCATGGAATTAAATCCAAACAACTGTGAGGTGATGCATTTTGAGAGGTCAAATGCAAGGGGAAAGGAGACAGAAAATGGCAGGACCCTTGGGAGCAGGGAGGGATCTTTGGGTGCAAGTCCATAGCTACCCGAAAGTGGCAACGCAAATGGAGATACTGGTAAACAAGGCGTATGATGCACTTGCCTCCAACAGTCAGGGCATTGAGCTTTGAAGTTGGGAAATCACATTGCAGCTGTATAAAACTCTGATTATGCCACATTTGGAATATTGTGTGCAGGTCTGGTCGCCATACTATAGGAAGGATGTGGAGGCTTTGGAGAAGGTGCAGAACAGGTTCACTGGGATGTTGCCTGGATTAGAGAGTATGAGCTATAAAGAGAGGTTGGACAAACTTGGATTATTTTCTCTGGAGTGTCAGAGGCTGAGGGGAGACCTGACGGATGTGTATAAAATGATGAGAGGCACGGATAGGGTAGATAGTGTCTTTCTCCCAGGGTAGAAATATCAAACACCAGAGGTCATAGGTGTAAGGTGTCGGGGGAAAGGAGATTTGCGAGGCAAGTTTTTTCTTACAAAGAGAGTGGTGGGTGTATAGAAACCACCAGAGGAAGTGGTGGAATCAGATACAATAGAAATGTGTAAGAGGCATTTAGACAGATACATGAACCACCAGGGAATGGAGGGATATAGACAATGTGCAGGCAGATGCGATTAGTTTGGATTGGTCTCATGGTCAACACAGACATTGTGGGCCGAAAGGCCTGTTCCTGTGCTGTAGAATGTAGAACATAGAACATTACAGCACAGTCCAGGCCATTCGGCCCACAATGTTGTGCCGACGTTTTATCCTGCTCTAAGGTCTATCTAACCCTTCCCTCCCACATAGCCCTCCATTTCTCTATCATTCATGTGTCTATCTTAGAGTCTCTTAAATGTCCTTAATGTATCTGCCCCCACCACTTCTGCCAGCAGTGTGCTGCCAGGGGTGGTGGTGGAGGTAGATACGATTGAGCTGTTTAAGAAGCTCTTAGATAGGTCCATGAATGTGCAGACAATGAAGGGATATGAAATTGTGCAGACAGAAGGGATCAGTTTAGTCACTAGTTTAATTAGTACAGCACAAAATGGTGGGCCGAAGGGCCTGTTCCTGTGCTTGAGGGATGGAATAGCCTTCTCCTACATTCTTTTATCTAGCTTTTCGGCACATTTTAAACAATACCTGGATGTGCACTGAAGAGCAGTGACTTACAGAGCTACAGAGCTAGAAGATGTGATTAAGCTGGGTAGAGTCATAGATTCACACAGCATAGGAACAGGCCCTTCAGCCCAACTTGTCCATGGCATCCAAGGTGCCAACCTGAGCTAGTCCAGTTTAGTCATAGTAGTGTAGTGGTTAGCGGAATGCTATTACAACGCCAGTGACCTGGGTTCAATTCCGGCCACTGTCTGTAAGGAGTTTGTACGTTCTCCCCGTGTCTGCGTGGGTTTCCTCCAGGATAGGTTGAGCTAACGAGGGCTTTTCTCTTTGGAGAGAAGGAGGATGAGAGGTGACTTGATAGAGGTGTACAAGATGATAAGAGGCATAGATCGGGTGGACAGTCAGAGACTTTTTCCCAGGGCGACAATGGCTAACACGATGGGGCATAATTTTAAGGTGATTGGAGGAATGTATAAGGGGGATGTCAGAGGTAAGCTTTTTACACAGAGAGTGGTGGGTGCATGGAACGCACTGCTGGCAGAGGTTGTGGGGGAAAATACATTGGGGACACTTAAGAGACTGTTAGATAACCACATGAATGATAGTGAAATGGAGGGCTATGTGGGAGGGAAGGGTTAGATAGATATTAGAGCAGGATAAAATGTCAGCACAACATCGTGGGCTGAAGGGCCCGTACTGTGCTGAAATGTTCTATGTTCTACGCTCTGTTTTTCTCCCACACTCCAAAGACGTACGGGTTAGGAAGGAGTGGGCGTGCTATGTTGGTGCCGGAAGCGTGGCGACACTTGCGGGCTGCCCCCAGAAGACCCTTGGCAAAAGATGCATTTCACTGTGTTTCAATGAACATGTAACTAATAAAGATATCTTATCTTATCTTATCTACCTGCGTTTGGCCCATATCCCTCGAGATCTTTCCTATCCATGTAAGGCCGTGTACAGTTTTGGTCAGCCTGTTATAAGAAAGACATCATTAAACTGGAAAGAGTACAAGGAAGATTTATGAGAATGTTGGCAGGACTCAAGGGCCTGAGTTATAGGGAGAAGTTGGGCAGTCTGGAACTTTATTCATTGGAACATAGGAGACTGAGGGGTGATCTTACAGAGGGGCATAAAATCATGACAGGGTGAATGCACTCTGTCTTTTTACCAGGAAAAAGGAACCAAAAACGAGAGGGCATAGGTTTAAGGTGAGAAGGGGAAGATTTAAAGGGGACCTGAGGGACAACCTTTTCATGCAGAGGACGGTGTGTATATGGAACAAGCTGCCAGAGGAAGTGATTGAGGCAGGTACAGCAACAACATTTAAAAGCCATTTGGATAAGTACATGGATAGGGAAGTTTTAGAGGGATATGGGCCAAGCATGGGCAAATGGGAATAGCTTTGGTGGGCACCTTGGTTGGCATGGACCAGTTGGGCTGAAAGGCCTGCTTCCGTGCTGTATGACTCTGTGACTCTATGCATTTGTCCAAATGACATTAAGACGTTGTAATTGTATCCACCTCTACTACTTCCTCTGGCAGCTCGTTCCATATACTCACCACCCTCTTTCTTGTTCTTTTTTGACCATCATGAATATGATGGCCTCCTTGTTGGTCATTACCTTCCCTGATTCCATCCTGGGTGAACACAGGAGAAAACAACAGAACTGGCTCTGTCCTCTGCCTGACCGCCTTGGTGAAGGATTACAGGATAATGTCAGCCACAAAACCACTCGTAATTTGGTCGTCCCTGGTCTAATGCAGATGCCGGAAATCTGAAATAAAAACATACATGCTGGAAACACTCAGCATCTGGAGAGAGAGGCACAGTTATGCACTTTGCAAGGAAGAATAAGGGTGTGGACTATTTTCTAAATAGGGAGAGAATTCAGAAATGCATGGTGCGAAGGGAATTGGGAGGGCTCAGCAAGGATTCTTGTAAGGTTAACTTGCAGGCTGAGTGAGAGGTAAAGAAGGCAAGTGCAATGTTAACATTCATTTGCTGAGGGCTTTAGAACGCATTTGTCAGACTGCATTTGAAATATCGGGAGCTGGTTTGGGCCCCGTACCGAAGGAAAGATGTGGTGGACCTGGAGAGGGTCCAGAGGAGGTTCACAAGAATGATCCCAGGAATGAAAGGTTTAAGATATGAGGAGTGCTAGATGTCTCTGGGCCTGTCTGTACTCGATGAAATTTAGAAGGATGAGGGGGGACCGACCAAACCTACTGAAAGGCCTGGATAGAGTAGACATGGAGAGGACGTTTTCATCAGTGGGACAGTCTAGGATCCGAGGGCACAGCTTCAGAATAAAGGGACATTCTTCTAAAGCTGAGGTGAGGAGGAATTTCTTCAGCCAGAGGGAGGTGAATCTGTGGAATTCATTGCCACAGAGGGCCTTGGAGGCCAAGTTATTGGCTGCATTTAAGCAGAGATTGAGAGGTTCTTGATTGGTAGGAGGGTTAAGGGCTCTGGGGAGAAGGCAGGAGAATGGGGTTGAAAAGGAAAATCAGCCATGATTGAACGGCGGAGCAGATTTGATGGGCCGAATGGCCTAATTCTGTTCCTGTATCTTATAGTCTTATGGTTTCAGGTGAACAATGCTTTCATCAGGAGGGAGTAAAGTTGGACAGGTTGTTGTGGACACAGCTCAGGACATCACATAAACCAGCCTCCCCTCCATGAACTCTCTCTACACTTCTCACTGCCTTGGTAAAGCAGCCAGCATAACCAAAGACCCCACGCACTCCAGACATTCTTTCTTCTCCCCTCTCCCATCAGGCAGAAGATACAAAAGCCTGAAAGCACGTACCACCAGGCTCAAGGACAGCTTCCATCCCACTGTTAAAGTACTATTGAACGTTCCCCTGGACTCTTGACCTCACAATCTCCCTCATTGTGGCATTGCACCTTATTGTCTGCCTGCACTGCACTTTCTCTGTAACTGTAATGCTTTATTCTGCATTCTGTTATTGTTTTCCCTTGTACTGCCTCAATGCACTGTTGTAATGAAATAATCTGCATGGATGGCATGCAAATCAAAGTTTTTCACTGTACATATGACACTAATAATCCAACTTACCACGTTGAAACTGGTTTTACATTGCAGTGAAAGTGAGGCAGGGAGTACAGAAGACCAGGGGAGACTGGATGAGATGCTGGTGCTGGCTGAGAGAGAATGATGCAGGTTAATGAACAGCACAAGGTGTGCCTGTGGGAAGTATAAGTAGGTGGATGCAAGTGAAGTAAAAACGGAAGAGATTGGAAATGCTCAGCTGGTCGGGCGGCTTCTCTGGCAAATATTTCATTGGAACTCTCCCATTTCCAATGAATGGACTTCAACCTGAAACATCAACTCCTGCTTCTCCCTCCACGGCTGCTGCCTGACCTGCTGAGTGTTTCCAGCACTTCCTGCTTTCCCTCATCTGTAAGTTTGGATTTTCAGGAGACAAATGAAATCTGAAGTTATCAGAAGAAGAGAAAAAAGTACCTGTAGTCCAAAGGAGGTTGCAGTCACGGTAGTGTAGCAGTTAGCGTAATGCTATTACAGCGCCAGCGACCCGGGTTTAATTCCGGCCACTGTCTGTAAGGAACTTGTACGTTCTCCCTGCGACTGCATGGGTTTCCTCCAGGTGCTCCGGTTTCCTCCCACATTCCAAGGACGTACGGGTTAAGAAGTTGTGGGCATGCTATATTGGCACTGGAAGCATGGCAACACTTGTCGGCTGACCCCAGAACACTCTACGCAAAAGATGTATTTCACTGTGTGTTTGGATGTATACGTGACTAATAAAGATATCTTATCTTGGCCTCCTCTACATTGGTGAGACCAAATGCAGACTAGGGAACCTTGCAGCCTAACAGCATGAACGTTGGATTCTCCCACTTTAGGTGATCCCCACCCCCTTCCCCACAAACCACCCCCTCACCACGCTTCTCCCCTTCTTCCCTTCCCCAGCTATTTTTCCTCTCTCTCCTTACCTTTGACCCATCCCCCGGTGGATCTGCTCTCCCCTCCTCCCCAGCACCTGCCTATCACTATCTCTTACCTGCATCTACCTATCACCTCCCTGTGCCCACCCCGCCTCCCCTCTTTTGTCCACCTATCACTGCTCTGCTTTTCCCTCCTATATATCGGGCTTCCCCTTTTCCTATCTTCAGTCCTGAAGGAGGGTCCTGACCCAAAACGTTGACCGCCTGCTTTTCTCCACGGATGCTGCCTGGCCTGCTGAGTTCCTCCAGCATCAGAGTGTTTTTTCATCTGGATTCCAGCATCTGCAGTCCTTTGTTTCTTTTTTTCCTTTTCTTATCTTATCTTCACCAGGCTAATTCCTGGGATGAAAGGATTGTTCTATCAAGAGAGGTTAGACAGTTTGAGTATGTATTTCATGGAGTTTAGAAGAATGAGCGGTGTCCTTATTCAAATACAGAAGATCCTAAGAGGGGCTTAAGAGAGTGGATGTTGAGATGTTTCCACTGGTGGGAGGGTCACGAACAAGGGGACATAGTTCCAAGATAAGGGGACAGTCATTTAAAACTGAGATGCTTAGAAATTCCTTCTCTCAGAGAGTAGTGGATCTCTGGAACTCTCTGCCCCCGAGGGCAGTGGAGGCTGGATCATTCGATATATTTAAGGTGGAAATTGATAAATATTTGTAAAATTGAGGCATTGAAAGTTATGGGGAACTGGCACAGAAGGGGATCTGACGTGAACATAGATCAGCCATGATCATTTTGAATGGCAGGGCAGATGAGGGGTCGAGTGGCCTAGTCCTACTTCTGATGAAGGGTCCCGACCCAAAACGTCGACTGTTTATTTCCCTCCATAGATGCTGCCTGACCTGCTGAGTTCCTCCAGCATTTTGTGTGTGTTGCTCCAGATTCCAGCATCTGCAGAATCTCTTGTATACTCCTATTCCTATTTCCTTGTGTTCTTGTGTGGTGAATGCTGGAAATGTGGGATCCAATCTAATCCTGGCTGATTTCCTGCAAGTGTTGAATTCACAGTTGAGGCTGGATGACTGTAAGGTGTTCAGGTGGAAGATGAGGTGTTGTACCCTGACCATATGACCATAATCAAAGACCCTACCCGCCTGGGTCAGTCTCTCTTCTCCCCTCTCCCATCAGGCAGAAGATACAGGAGCCTGAGGGCACATACCACCAGGCTGAAGGACAGCTTCTATCCCACTGTGATAAGATTATTGAACGGTTCCCTTGTACAATGAGATGGACTCTTGACCTCACAATCTACCTTGTTTGACCTTGCACCTTATTGTCTACCTGCACTGCACTTCCCTGTATCTGTGACACTTTACTCTGTATTCTGTTATTGTTTTTACCCTGTACTACCTCAATGCACTCTGCACTAACTCACACTGTGTAATGAATTGACCTTTACGAATGGTATGCAAGTCAAGTTTTTCACTGTACCTCGGTACAAGTAACAATAATAAACCAACTACAATACCAATAATAATATGCTGAGTTTCACTGGGGCAGCACAGGAGGTTGGATAGCTCAGTTCTGGAGTGGTATGGGGGAATAAAGGAATTTTGTCTCTTTTTTTTAATTTTGACAGCCTGCCAAGCATTTTATGGATGGAATATTCCTTTCAGCAGAGTGTGTGGCAGGGAGTGTGGGTGGGAACAAACCTGGAGTGGTTTGTAGGAGTTTCAACTTCTTCCAGTAATTTTCATTGTCAGTGTGTGAGAAGAAAAAAATATATATTGAATCAATCTTCCTGTCACTGGTGGACAGTGTGGAGACTTCACTGGAATATGATTGAAACCTGATGGATTTGATTTGAAGCTAACATTAATTTCTGAAGAAAGTCCTGCTTAAACGACGGGCAGCTGAAACTTTACTCTTGTTTTCTCCCCACAGATACTGACTGACCTGCTGCATTTTCTTTCTCTGCAATACTTACTCAAGTATTATTTTCCTTAGTTTTAGTTTTGACAGACATATTCCTTTTATCATGGCTGAGTAAATACAAACTAAAGGACAAGAGAGTTTGAGGAGATTCGGTATGCCACCAAATACTCGTGTAAGTTTCTGTAGATGTACGGTGGAGAGCATCCTGACTGGTTGCATCACCGCCTGGTATGGAGGCTCCAATGTGCAGGATCGTGAGAGGCTGCAGAGGGTTCTAGACTCAACCAGCTTCATCACAGACACAACTCTCCCCGCCATCAAGGACATCATCAAGAGGCGGTGCCTCAAGAAGGTGGCATCCATCACTAAGGACCCTCACCACTCAGGTGATTAACTTGCAGGTTGAGTCAGTAGTAAAGAAGGCAAGTGCAATGTTAACATTCATTTTGAGAGGAGTAGAACATAAAAGCAAGGATGTACCGCTGAGGGCTTTAGAAGGCATTGGTCAGACTGCATTTGCAATACTGCGAGCTGTTTAGGGCTCCGTATCTAAGGAAAGATGTGGTGGACCTGGAGAGGGTCCAGAGGAGGTTCACAAGAATGATCCCAGGAATGAAAAGCTTAAGCTGTGAGGAGTGTTTGATGTCTCTGTGCCTGTACTCGATGGAGTTCAGAAGGATGAGGGGGGAATCTCATTGGAGCCGACCAAACCTACTGAAAGGCCTGGATAGAGTAGACATGGCGAGGATGTTTCCATCAGTGGGAGAGTCTAGGATCCGAGGGCACAGCCTCAGAATAAAGGGACGTCCCTTTAAAGCTGAGGTGAGGAGGAATTTCTTCAACCAGAGGGCGGTGAATCTGTGGAATTCATTGCCACAGAGGGTGGTGGAGGCCAAGTTATTGATTGCATTTAAGGCAGAGCTTGATAAGTTCTTGATTGGTAAGGGGGATAAGGGTTCTTGGGAGAAGGCGGGAGAATGGGGTTGAGAAAGAAAATCAGCCATGATCGAACGGTGGAGCAAACTTGATGGGCCAAATGGACTAATGCTGTTCCTATAACTGCTGGTCTTATGGTTTCAGATGAATGATGCTTTTTCATCAGGAGGGAGTAAAGTTGGACAGGTTATTGTAGACACAGCTCAGCACAGCACGGAAACCATCCTCCCCCCATGGACTCTGTCTACACTTCTTGTTGCCTTGGTAAAGCAGCCAGTATAATCCACCCACCCTGGATATTCTCTCTTCTCCCCCCTCCCATCAGGCAGAAGATACAAAAGCCTGAAAGCACGTACCACAAGGCTCAAGGACAGCTTCTATCCTGCTATTAGTAGACTATTGAATAGTCCTCTAGTACGATAAGATGGACTCTTGACCTCACAATCTACCTCATTTTGACTTTGCACCGTATTGTCTGCCTGCACTGCACTTTCTCTGTAACTGTAACGCTTTATTCTGTATTCTGTTGTTGTTTTCCTTTGTACTACCTCAATGTACTGTTATAATGAAATGATCTGTATGGATGGCATGCAAATCAAAGTTTTTCATTGTACATATGACACTAATAATCCAACTTACCAGGTTGAAACCGGTTTTCCATTGCGGTAAAAGTGAGGCAGGGAGTGCAGAAGACCAGGGGAGACTGGATGAGGTGCTGGTGCTGGCTGAGAGAGATTGATGCAGGTTAATGAACAGCACAAGGTGTGGCTGTGGGAAGTGTAAGTAGGAGGAGGCAAGTGAAGTAAAAACAGAAGAGATTGGAAACACTGGAAGCAGTGCTGGAAGGTTGGAAGCAGCATCCATCACTAAGGACCCTCACCATCCGGGACATTCTCATTACCACCATTGGGGAGGAGGCACAGGAGCCTGAAGACCCACACTCAACCATTCTGAAACAGCTTCTTCCCCTCCGCCATCAGATTTCTGATTGGTTCATGAACCCATGAACACTACCTTGTTATTCCTTTCTCTTTGCACTTATTTTTGTAAGTTATGGTAATTTTATGTCTTTGCACTGCACTGCTGCTGCAAAACAACACATTTCACATCACCTAAGTCAGTGATAACAAATCTCTGATTCTGAGAAGGCTTAAACATAATGAATAAGACTCTTGAATGGACCTCTTGTACAATAAAGATGAACTCTTGATCTCTCAATCTACCATGTCATGGTCCTTGCACCTTATTGTCTACCTGCACTGCATTTTCTCTGTAACTGTAACACTATATTCTGCATAGTCTTTGTCCCTTTGTAGTAATTTGATGTACTTATGTATGAAATGATCTGTCTAGATGATATGCCACAAAGCTTTTCACTGTATCTTGGTACATGTGACAACAATAAACCAATTACCAAGATGCCGGAGGAACTCATCGGGTCAGGCAGCATTTGTGGAGGGAAATGGACAGTCGATGTTTTGGGTCGAGACCCTTCATCTGGACCCTGAAACATTGACTGTCTATTTCCCTCCACAGATGCTGCCTGACCTGCTGAGTTCCTCCAGCATCTTGTGTGTGCTCCAGATTCCAGTATCTGCAGTCTCTTCTGTCTCCTTAACATAATGTGTCAGCTCTGCTGTTACTCTTAGATTCATAGAATTCACATTTCATTACCTGACTTGGTCCACAGACTTTATGCCTTAGTGATTTAACTATCCATCTAGATAGTTCTTAAATGTTGTAGGGTCATAGAGTCAGAGTCATACAGCACAGAAAAAGGCCCTTTGGTCCAACTGATCCATGCTGACCAAGATGCCCATCCAAGCTAGTCCCATTTGCCTGCATTTAGCCCATATCCCTCTAAACATAGAACATACGGCACAGAACAGGCCCTTCGGCCCACAATGCTGTGCTGACATATCTAATCCCTCCTACCTACAGAATGCCCCTATCCCTCCATTCTCCTCTCATTCATGTGCCCATCCAAGCCCCTCTTAAAAGCCCCCAATGAATTTGCCTCCACCACCCTATCAGGCAACGCATTCCAGGCATCCACCACTCTCTCAGTAAAAAACGTACCCCTCATGTCTGTTCTGAAACTACCCCCTCTCACCTTAAATGCATGCCCTCTGGTATTGGATCGCTCAATAATGGGAAAATGATATTGCTTGTCCACCCTATCTATGCCCCTCATAATTTTATACACTTCCAACAGATCACCCCTCAGCCTCCATCGCTCCAGAGAAAAGTGCCCAAGTTTGTCCAGCCTCTCCTGATAACACATGCCCTCTAATCCAGGCAGCATCCTGGTAAACCTCCTCTGCACCCTCTCTAAAGCCTCAATATCCTTCCTGTAGTGAGGTGACCAGAATTGTAATACTCTAAATGCAGCCTAACCAGAGTTCTATAGAGATGCATCATAACTTCTTGACTCCTATACTCAATACCTCGATTAATGAAAGCAAGCATTCCATAAGCCTTCTTAACCACCCTGTTTACCTGTGTAGCCACTTTCAATGAGCCATGGACTTGCACCCCAAGGTCTCTGCTCTTCAACACTGTTTTTAAACCTTTCCTATCCATGTACCTGTCCAAGTGTCCTTTAAATGTTAACGTACCTGCCTCAACCACTTCCTCTGGCAGCTCGTTCCACATGCTAACCACCCTCTGGGTGAAAAAGTTGCCCCTCAGGTTCCTATGAAATGTCTCCCCTTTCACTTTAAACCGATGCCCTCTGGTTCTTGATTCCCCAACCCTGGGAAAAAGATTCTGCGCATTCATCCTGTCTATACCCCTCATAATTTTGTACATCTCTATCAGCCACTCCCTCCCTCACTTAGTCATTTCTGCTCCATGGAAAACAAACCTCACTGCAGATCCCTCAACTCTTTATGCTCCAAGTATGACTGTCTGTATCAGATTCATTCCTCTTACGTGGTGGAAGGAATCCTTCTCCATTTGCAAGTGCCACAGTACAGTTTTCAGTGTTAAAAATACACCCACCCATGAAAAAAAACCCTGCATTGGTTAGCGAAGAGTTAACAACCTTGCCATTTTCAGTTTATGTCACAGTATCTTTGAATCTTTCCTTCTTAATCACTTACTGTTGGAGGTTAGTAGAATGACTGCCAGGCAGCCCTTGAATCAGAAGTTAGATAGAGGAAAAAATAACATGGCAAAAGATATCAAACAGAGATTTAGGTACTCCCAAGCTGCAGAAGCTATTGCCCAAAGAATTATGTTCAATCATACACATGTGTGGACTTGATGTAGTCACTCATTTAACTGTTAGAAAAAGTAGTGAACAAATTCGCCAATTTTAATAAGACATTCATCAATTACTTATTCAAATATTTGCTCTTATTCTGCACTTGAATTGTTTTGTTTATTCCTGTTTTTGAGCAAAAGCAAGTCTTCGCAAATGGACTAAATGATCGAAGATTTTTTTTGTTCCCTGACTAGAGGTCTCCCCATAATTGGTTTGCCAAATTTTCCCAGAAGTAATTTACTAATTAACCAATTAAGGATTTAAGGTAATTGGCAACAGATCCGGAGGCAAAATGAATTTATTTTACTCAGCAGCTTGTTGTGATTTAGAATGTCGCGCTTGAAAGGGCTGTGGAAGTAGATTTAGCAGTAACTTTCGAAAGGAATTGGATATTTTTTTGGAAGGGAAAAAAGTATTTGCAGGATTATGGGGAAGAAGTAAGAATGTGGGATTCATTGGGCAGGTCCTTCAAAGAACTAGCACAGTACAATGGTCTCAGTGATCTATATTGCACCTTGTACTTTAAAATGGCTTGTTCAGAGATATTTCAATTTTACCAGCAAGTTCATTTATCAGTTCACCAAAGAAAATATTCAAACGTTAAAAATATTTCTAAAAAGATTTAGTGTTTTTTTCAAAAGGCTGCTTGTGTTTGTATAAAACGATATTTCCCGAGGCTTTACTGGAGTTTATTTTAGATTAAAAAAGAAGATTTGTGCATGTTTTTCCTAGTTTTGTTTTCGCAGTGAGTTTCTGATTTAAACCATGATCCATGATTGCAATGCAATCATCAGGTGTGCGGTGATTGCAAGTGATTTATAGGCAAAATTATAAGAAAAATGCCATTCTGTGGAAGGGAAGTTGCTGAAGTTTTTTTTATCCCCTTCTGTATCCCTAGTACAATGCCAATAATTACCTCTGCACCCACTCTCATTCTTGAGATGTCGTGCCCAATATTAAATGCAATATTCCTGCTGAGAGCAGTGTTTTAGAAACGTTTGCACTCTATGCCTCTATTTATAAAACCAGGGATCCTGAATGCCTTTTTAACAGCCTTTTCAACCCCACCTGCCATCATCAAAGATTTATGTGCATACATACTTGCTCCCTTTGTTCCAGTATACACTTTAAAATTGTACCATTTAGCCATTACTGTTTCTCCTCATTCTTCCTACCAAAATGAATCACTGTGCATTTCAAGACATTAAGTCTCGTCGGCCATATGTCTGGTTATTTTACCAGTTAGTCTATATCTCCCCCACTCTATTCATTGTTTAGTATGTTCCTGTGTTTCGTGTCATCTACAAACTTTAAAATTAATCCCTGTATGACTGACATCCTGTTCATTTATTTTACTATATAATGAATGGTGGCCTTAAACAATACCCTCTTCTCATTACTGCCATGCGGCAAGAGGTACAGAAGCCTGAAGACTCACACACTCAGCGATTCAGGAACAGCTTCATCCACTCCGCCAACAGATTTCTGAACGGTCCATGAACCCATGAACACTACCTCGTTATTCCTATTCTTTGCACTATTTATTTATATTTGTAATTTATAATAATCTTACAACTTTGCACTTTACTGCTGCCACAGGACAACAAATTTCACGACACATAAGTCAGTGATAATAAATCTGATACTGATTCTCATTCCTTGAGGAAGCTGTTGTATTCCCAAGAAAACAACTGTCGACATAGACAAAGTGGTCCGAAAAGGCCCGTTTCTATGCTGTACAATTCTATGATATTGTGACTTGTACGCTGAGTGAGTAGGAACCTTTCTGATGTGATGGATATTCACTGTCCAGACCCAGGATGCTGATTGCTCATCTCAGCTTTTACACACAGTGGAAGGAACCATCCAAGGTTCAAGAAGCTTATTGTTAAATAGTTTAAATTCCTAACAAGTACTCTTTGCTCATCCTCTTGACCTGATTCAGAGAAACAATACTGTCCATATTGATCCAACTAAGAGTGTAACCCAATCAGGAGAAACTACATTGTCCATGTTAACCTAATCAGGATGTTTCATCCACTTGACCTGATCAATGCAGTTATGATTCACGTTAAGGTATGAGGCACATGAATGTGCAGAGAATAGAGGGATATGAACATTGTGTAGGCAGAAGGAATTAGTTTAGTTAGGCATTTAATTGTTCAATTAGTTCGGCACCACATTGAGGGCTGAAGGGTCTGTTCCTGTGCTGTACTGTTGTATGTTCTATATTCTATTGCTTGCAGATGAGGTCGTTACTAGATGACTGGCTAACAAAAATATAAATAGTAGAAGGCAGTAAGGGATGTTAGGAGTTACAGAGATGAAGACACAGAATTCGCTCCTCAGCCTCAGTCTGAGAAGGATCTCTTCCCAGAGTCTCCTTTCTGTGAAGGACAACTAGTTCATCTGCAAATCATTAGTATGTTTTTCTACTTTGTAGGAATTGTACTTGTGTTTTGGAAACCCTTCGTAGAATTATAATCTCTGTTAGAATTTACTCCTCAAATAAAATGTGCTCCATTTAAAATAGAAAAGCTGTGTTTAATCTGTTTTGTTAGCTGGAAGTGTCTCCTCCTTGGTTTAGAGGGGGACACACTGCTCAAAATAGTGATTATTATGAGCTAAAATCTTCTCCCCTCTCCCATCAGGCAGAAGATACAGGAGCCTGAGGGCACATACCACCAAGCTCAAGGACAGCTTCTATCCCACAGTGATAAGACTATTGAACGGTTCCCTTATACGATGAGATGGACTCTTGACCTCACAATCTACCTTGTTTGACCTTGCACCTTATTGTCTATCTGCAATGCACTTCCCTGTAGCTGTGACACTTTACTCTGTATTCTGTTATTGTTTTTACCCTGTACTACCTCAATGCACCCTGTACTACCTCAATGCGCTGTGTAATGAATTGATCTGTACGAATGGTATGCAAGACAAGTTTTTCACTGTACTTCGGTACAAGTGACAATAATAAACCAAGACCAATACCAATACCAATAAGATAACAGGAACAGAATTAGGCCATTCAGCACATTGAGTCTGCTCCACCATTCAATTGTGGTTGATTGAAAGAGATTAAAGTAGTCATGTAAATTAGTCTTTGAATTATAAATTGATGCAGTATAATCTCCCTAAAGCGAAGGTACCAATTGACATTTATAACTGATAAGACTTAAGGTCTTAACTTGTTTAGGACTCTTGAACAGGTACACTCAATATCATCACACTGATTCATGAGGAGCTGTTGGTTCTGCAGAGAAGCCTTGATTTTCACATGATTGCACAGTCTGCACTGTATGAATCAGTATCAGAATCAGATCTATTATCACTGATTTAAATGGCATGAATTTTGTTGTGTTAAGATTAAGATATCTTTATTAGTCACATGTACATTGAAACACACAGTGAAATGCATCTTTTGTGTGGAGTGTTCCGGGGGCAGCCCGCAGTACAGTGCAAAGATATAAAATTACCATAAAATACAAAAATAAATAGATAGTGCAAAAAAAAAGGAATAATGAGGTAGTGTTCATGGGTTCATGGATCATTCAGAAATCTGATGGCGGAGGGGAAGAAGCTGTTCCTGAAACATTGAGTGTGGGTCTTCAGGCTCCTGTACCTCCTCCCCGATGGTAGTAACAGGAAGACGGCATGTCCCGGGTGGGAGGGGTCCTTGATCACGTTGACTGTTTTCCTGAGGCAGCGGGAAGTGTAGACGGGGTCACTGAGGAGGCGGGAAGGCTTGTCTTCGTGAGGACTGGGATGGACTGGTGATTTCAACATCGGCTTTGACTTCTTCAACTTGGCTTCTCACAATGAACAATTAAGTACAACACAATGCATTCTACTCACAGGATGATTAATGGCGTGCCGACTTATTCCTAGTGGAGTCACAGAGTTACTCAAGTTACTGTACAGAATAGCAATAGGCAACACCCCAGTCATTAGACAAAGCAGCACATTTTGTGAGGCTGAAGTTGCCAACTATGGTGGCAGTAAAGTTAATTATTGGCTGCTTTTTTTTAATTTTAAACTGAAACCATGGTGCAATGGGTCACTGAGTAGCTAAGTTTTATGGATCAGTAAATAGATTCACTTTGAGTTCTGTACTGAGCTTAGTGGAACAACTACAACTGGCCAAGCTGAACAAATGACAAAGATTGGATATTAAAACGAGCTGCTGGAGGAACCCAGTGGGTCAGGCAGCATCTGTGGAAGGAAATGGGCAGTCGACGATTCAGGTTGAGATCCTTTACCTGGAAAACTTCTTCAAAGTGGGCACGTCTTGAGGAGACTTTGCAGTGGAGTAACAAAATGGAAGCACAAGAGGCTGCAGATGCCAGAATCTGGGGCAAAACCCTGAACTGCTGGAAGAACTCAGTGAGTCAGGCAGCGTCTGTAGAGGGAAATGGACCACGTTCTGCTGAGTTCCTCTAGCAGTTTAATTTTTGGTCAAGATTACAGCATCTGCGGTCTCTTGTCTCTCCAAATTACACAGATTTCACCCCACCTGATTGATATCCAATGAGTTCTGCAGGGAAATGTGTCTTTGAGCGTCAGTGGTAGGGATGCTATTTTGTGTCGTCATGTGTGCATGAATGTAGGCATAGATTTGTGTCCAGATGCATGAACATATGTACAGATTTTCACACCTATGTACTTGCGTCTATCTAGTTGAAACTGTGTGCGTGGTTGCATGTACATGCATGAATGTGCATGTGTGTCTGTGTTTGATGTGCAGACAGGTATATTTGCACATGTGTATGCAGGCATTTATGTGACTACTCATGCAACTGTAAATGTGTATGCATGATCGTGAATGCATGTTCTAGTGTGCAGGATGTACACATTTTTGCACTCATGTGTGGGAACATTTGTGTATGTGAAGATTTTCATATGTTTGTCTTAAGATTTTAAGAAAAGAATGAACCATGATAGGAGCACGAGTTGGCTATATGCCCCCCCCCCCCCCCCAGGTCTGCTCTGAAGCTCAATAAGACCATGGCTGATCTGACCTTTGCTTCTGCTCTATTTTCCTGCCTGTCCCCCATAACTAATTAATCCCTTATAGACCAAAAAATTGTCTTCGCTTTGGATACATGCAATGACTCTGTCTCCACAGCTCTATGATGCTTGCTTGTATGTCTCTGTGTGCTTGGATATGTCAGCTGAGCACAACGTTGCATTCTGTCTCCTTGTCTGAGCAGTTTACTACCCACGCTCACGCATAAAGAAAGTCAACTTGTGTTATATTCCGAGAGACAGTGTGGGTGCTGTAAGGGAAAGAGGTAAAAAAAATACAAGTTAACTTTGGATATTTTTTCTTATATTCCAGAAACACCAAATGAAATGTGGGAGCATTGGTTGATCTGACCTGCGTGGTTGGTACAAAGATGAAATTTTTATTTTAACAATTAAATTCTTAATCTGGTATTTTCTCCATTCCCATCTGATTCCCTTCAGACCAGCAATTCACCATCTGAAGGAAAGCCTATCGCAACAACGCAAACCAAGCAGCTTAATTCACTGGAAATGATCCACTTAAGTCCATTAATTCCCTCTTGTGGACCTTAAGCTCTGGAATTCCTTCACAAAACTTCTCTTCCTCTTTATCTTTCTTTCTGCCTTTATGATGCTCCTTGAAACCTACCTCTCCAACAAATCTTTTGATTATGTCACCTGATAGCTTCTTACATGAACCAATGGAGTCTTAGAGTGGAGACGCAAGAGGCTGCTGGTGCTGGAATCTGGAGCAACAAACCATCTGCTGGAGGAACTCAGCAGGTCGAGCAGCATCTGTCGTGGGGGTGGGGGAAGGAGTTGTCGATGTTAGCATATCAGGTCCTGATATCCTGATGCAGGATTTCGACTTGAAAGGTTGACAATCTCTTTACTCCCACAGATGCTGCTTGACCTGCCGAGTCTCTCCAGCAGATTGTTGCTCCAGAGTCTTAGTGTTGTACAGCGCAGAATCAGGCCCTTCCTCCCATCTTGTCCATGCTGACCGCTATGCCTTGACCACACTAATCCCATTTGCCCGCATTAGGTCTGTATCCCTCTGCTTCTTTCCTATCCAAGTACCTGCCCAAATATCTATTAAACAGAGACACAAGAGATTCTGCAGATGCTGGAATCTGGAGCAACACACACAAAGTGCTGGAGGGACTCAGCAGGTCAGGCAGCATCCATGAAGGGAAATAAACAGTTGACGTTTTGGGCCGAGACCTTCGTCAGGACTGGAAAGGAAGAGGGCAGAAGCCAGAATAAGAAGGTGGGGGAAGGGGGAGGAGCGCACACAGGCAGGGGCTAGGTGAGTCCAGGTGAGAGGCAAGTTCAGGTGAGAGGGGGAAGGTAGGTGAGTGGAGGAGGGGGGGGGGAGATGTAATAAGCTGAGAGGTGATCGGTAGAAGAGGCAAAGGGCTGAAGAAGGAGGAATCCGGTAGGAGAGGGCAGTGGACCAAGCAATAAAGGATGGGGGAGGGGAGGAGAAGAGATGGGCAGGTCACCAAGGCGGGGGAAGGGAACCACAGGAATAAGGGAAGACAAAGGAGTGGGGAAGAAAAGAAGGGATGGGGGTTACCAGAAGTTAGAGAGATCGATGTTGAGGCCATCAGGTTGGAGACTCCCAAGACAGAATATGAGGTGTTGTTCCTCCAACCTGCGTCTGGCCTCAACGTGGCAGTAGAGGAGGCCGTGGATAGACATGTCAGTATGGGAGTGGGATGTGGAGCTGGAGTGGGTGGCCACCGGGAGGTCCTGGCTGTTGTGGTGGACTGAGTGAAGGTGCTATGCTGAATTTCAATTGATAAACTGTCCTGTGAAGGGGCCGAGAATGTTTTATACAGCAAAGACGTTAGATAAATACAGGTTATTGATTGAACAGTTGTCAATGACAATCATTTAGTGAGGCATCAAATGCATATTTCATTCAGTCCATCTTCATGGTGCGTTGCTTCAGAAAGGCTAACAGTGTCGTCAAAGATGCCTGCCACCCTGGCCATTCCCTCTTCTCTCTTCTACTTGTGGGAGAAGATACAGGAGCTTGAAAGCTCGGACGTCTAGACTGAAGAACAGCTTCTTCCCCACTGCTGTCCGACTTCTGAACCAATCCCCTCTTTCACATCCCCTTCCCAGTGGTGCTGCCACGTTTTGTTTAAATTTTATTTACAGCGTTGTAATAGGCCATTCTGGCCCAAGGAGTCCGCGCCGCCCATTTAAACCCATATTAACCTAACTGTACGTCTTTGCAATGTGGGAGGAAACCGGAGCACCCGGAGGAAACCCACGCAGACATAGGAGAACGTACAAACTCCTCACAGACAGCGACGGGAATCGAACCCAGATCGCTGGCGCTGTAATAACGTCGCGTTAACCGCTACGCTACCGTGCCTCCCATTCTCAGACTCTTAATTCTCCCTCTCTTAGTTATTCTGTTATTGACACTTTAGCATTTCTTTTTGCACTACCTCAGGTTCCACGACAGTCTCTGCACTGTTCTGCTGTTTTGCACTCATTGTTGCAGTTATTATTACCGTTTTTACTGATTACTCTGTGAGTTTCACACAAGCAAGGCATTTCATTGTACCCTGGTGTACATGACAATAAACTAAACCAAATAAATACTCTTCTTCCACCGCTTTTTAGAAACATAGAAAACCTACAGCACAATTCAGGCCCTTCAGCCCACAAAGCTGTGCCGAACATGTTCTTACCTTAGAAATTACTAGGCTTACCCATAGCCCTCTATTTTTCTCAGCTCCATGTACCTATCCAAAAGTTTCTTAAAAGACCCTATCGTATCCGCCTCCACCACCGTTGCCGGCAGCCCATTCCGTGCACTCACCACTCTCTGAGTAAAAAACTTACCCCGACATCTCCTCTATACCTACTCCCCAGCACCTTAAACCTGTGTCCTCTTGTGACTACCATTTCAGCCCTGGGGAAAAGCCTCTGACTATCTACCCGATCAATACCTCTCATCATCTTATACACCTCTATCAGGTCCCCCCTCATCCTCCGTTGCTCCAAGGAGAAAGGCTGAGTTCCCTCAACCTGCTTTCAGAAGGCATGTTCTGCAATCCAGGCAGCATCCTTGTAAATCTCCTTTGCACTCTCTCTATGGCTTCCACATCCTTCTTGTAGTGAGGAGACCAGAACTGAGCACAGTTCTCCAAGTGGGGTCTGACCAGGTTCCTATATAGCTGCAACAATACCTCTCGGAAAAGAATCCCAAAGATTTTCGATCCTCCGAGAAAAAAGATGTGTTGCCCTATCTGTAGTTAAATGGGTGACACCTTATGTTTATACAGTGACTCATAGCTCTGGATTCTCCCACAAGAGAAGACATCTCCTCATCCACCTCTCAGGATATGTTTCAATCAAGTCTCCTCTCTCCTTCATACATACAATGTTCAATGTTTCCTCTTATTACTAGCGTGTACACTATGAGCTTCATGCGAACTAGGAATTTCATTGCACCCTGATGTATATCACGATAAACTAATCTGAATCTAAATATTTGTTCGATTTTCACAGAAAGGCAGATGTAAGTTTAACTCAGTGAGCTCCAGTTTATTCTAAGCCCAATTACAACAGGAATTTACAGCCCAATTTCTGTGATGATAAGATAAGATAATTAAGATAGATATCTTTATTAGTCACATGTACATCGAAACACACAGTGAAATGCATCTTTTGCGTAGAGTGTTCTGGGGGCAGCCCACAAGTGTTGCCACACTTCCGGCGTCAGCATAGCACAGCTCCTTACCTGTACGTCTTTGGAAGGTGGGAGGAAGCCGGAGCACCCGGAGGAAACCCACGCAGACACAGGGAGAACGTACAAACTCCTTACAGACAGCGGCTGGAATTGAACCTGGGTCACGGGCACTGTAAAGCGTTTCACAAACTGCTACACTACCATGCCTGAAGCCCCTGCAACAAAGATTAATGCTGGGAGGGAGGGCTGCTGAGGATAACAGGGGCCAAGTGTTGGATTTGCATCCATTTAAGTCAAAATGACTTAAAATTAGGGGCATGTAACTTCCTGAGCAGTGCCCCCTGTGAGCACCAATAAGTCACCGGTAGGGCAGACAATCATCAAATCAGCCTTATAATTTCTGCTGGTGTTGACAGTGTAAACTGCGACTGTTGGCCCTTGTATCTGTGATTAATTATACAGACTCATTGGTGAGTGCCGTGTAAAACAATGGCAGCTTTCTTTCTTGCCACATTCACAATCCTGGACATGCTCAGAACTATACACAGTCTTAAAGGGGAAATACACACTGTTCTTCAGAAAGAAAATGTGCCTATAACTTAACTATTACATAACATAACAACAATATACACAGCAAATCCAAGCATACCATGAGTAAAAGCGGCCACTCCCTGATTGGTTCTCATCTTTGACACCAGCAATATATTAATCGTCTGCCCACTCACTTCCCATATTCCTGTAATTTCCGGTGGTTCTACCCCTTGTCGGAAAGTGATACAACACAGAAACTTTGGACTAACTGACTAAGATTCCCATCTGAGCTAGTCCCGTTTACCCGCATTTGGCCCACGTCCATCTAAACCTTTCCTATCCATGTACCTGTCCAAACGTCTGTTAAATGTTGTTAATGTACCCGTCTCAACCATTTCCTCATTCCAGATACAGGCCACCCTCTGGGTGAACAAGTTGACCCTCGGGTTCCTAGTAAATCTCTCCCCTCTCACCTTAACCCTGTGCCCTTTAGTTCTTGATTCCCCAAACCTGGGAAAAAGACTGTGTGCATGAGGGGACTATGCCCCTCATGATTTTATACACCTCTATAAGATCACCCCTCATTCTCCTATGCTCCAAAGAATAAAGTCTCAACTGCTTGAGCTCTCCCTGTAACTCAGTCCCTGGAGCCCTGGCAACATCCTCATAAATTTCTTCTGCACTCTTTCCAGCTTAATGGCATCTTTCCTACAGTAGAGTGACCAAAACTGAACACTGTATTCCAAATGTGGCCTCACCAATGTAATGTACAAATGCAACATATTCGTGTAGTGATGAAGCATGCACATTGAAGTTCAATAAGATGGAGTCAATCCTGTAGTACTTCACTGCCTTACAATAACTTCTTACAGATACACTTGGTGTTCTTATAAGGGAAATAAGTGACAAGGGCAGTAATTGGTGCTCCAGAGACCCGGGATCAATCATATCCTCAGGCGCTCTTTATGTGGAGTTTGTACCTTCCCCTTGTGACCCTGTGGGTTTCTGCTGGGGGCTCCAGTTTCCTTTCATAGCATTAAGATGTGTTGGTAGGTTAATTGGCCACTGTAAATTATCCCTTGGTGTAGGTAAGTGGCAAAATGAATTATAAGATAAGATATCTTTATTAGTCACATGTACATCGAAACACACAGTGAAATGCATCTTTGCGTAGAGTGTTCTGGGGGCAGCCCGCAGGAGTCGCCACTCTTCCGGCGCCAACGTGGCATGCCCACAACTTCCTAACCCATACGTCTTTGAAATGTGGGAGGAAACTGGAGCATCTGGAGGAAACCCACACAGACACGGGGAGAACGTACAAACTCCTTACAGGCAGCAGCCGGAATTGAACCCGGGTCACTGGTGCTGTGATAGCGTTAAGCTAACCGCTACACTACCATGCCTGTCCTTACTTAGAGTGAATGCTTGACTGCTGGTGTGGACTCAGCCGGATGAAGCTCCTGTTTCCATGCTGTTTCTCTCTATGAGTCCTTTAGATACTATAACTTGACGTATTTACTAAATTTTGATTAGATCAGGTACTTCGTTGGAAATGCTCCTATTTTGCCACCTTAACATTGGTAGAAAGGCAGTGTAAACCCTGTTAATCTGGGATTGTTCTTCTTTGAGCAGAGAAGGTTGGGA
Source organism: Pristis pectinata (assembly GCF_009764475.1). NCBI lineage: Eukaryota > Metazoa > Chordata > Chondrichthyes > Rhinopristiformes > Pristidae > Pristis > Pristis pectinata. The sequence goes on along the minus strand of NC_067407.1, from coordinate 7,995,597 downwards.
GAAGATCTGACCAGAGTATTCAAAATGATGAAAAAGTAAATAAAGAGAAACTCTTCATACTGGCTATCCTCCCTCGATCTTTCAGTCCAGATAGAACATAGAACATTACAGCACAGTACAGGCCCTTTGGCCCACAATGTTGTGCCGACATTTTATCCTGCTCTAAGATCTATCTAACCCTTTCCTCCCTCATAGCCCTCCATTTCCCTATCATTCATGTCGCTATCCAAGAGTCTCTTAAATGTCTCTAATGTATCTTCCCCCACAACCTGTGCCGGCAGTGCGTTCCACGCACCCACCACTCTGACTAATGAAGGCCAACACACCATGAGGGATCTATGGACGTGGACCACAAGATCCCTCTGTTCCTCCACACTGCTAAGAGTCCTGCCATTAACCTTGTATTCTGCCTTCAAATTCGATCTCCCGAAGTATATCACTTCACACTTTTCTGGGTTGAACTCCACCTGCCACTTCTCAGCCCAGGTCTGCATTCTATCAATATCCTGTTGTAATCTGCAGCAACCTTCCACACTATCCACAACACCACCAACCTTTGTATCATCAGCAAACTTACTAACCCACCCTTCCACATCCTCATCCAAGTCATCTATAAAAATCACAAAGAGCAGGGGTCCCAGAACAGATCCCTGCGAAACACCACTGGTCACTGACCTCCAGGCAGAATACGCCCCATCTACCACCACCATCTGTCTTCTATGGGTGAGTTCTGAATCCACGCAGCCAAGTTTCCCTGGATCCCATGCCTCCTGACTTTCTGAATGAGCCTTCCATGAGGAACATTATCAAATGCCTTACTAAAATCCATGTACACCACATCAACTGCTCTACCTTCATCAGATGAAGGGTTTCAACCCAAAGCACCGACTGTGCATTTTCCCCCACAGATGCTGCCTGACCCACTGAGTTCCTTCAGCATTTTGCTTCCTGCTCCAGATTCCAGCATCTGCAGTCTCTTGTGTCTCCGGAGAGAAACTCTTCCCATTGGCAGACTTTCAGTAGCAAAAGGGCGAAGATGTGAAGTGATTGGTTTATGAACCAAGGGGACAGGAGGAAAAACTTCCTCACGTAGCAGTTGCGTATTCACCCACTGACAGAGGAGCGGAAGGGGATTGAATTATGGGTTTCACAAAGGAATTACAGGAATTGGGCAAGAAGATAGACTGGAGGTATAAGCACAGCCACCATCTTATTGAATGATGGAGCAACATTCAGGGCCTACCCCTGCTTCCATTTCTTATGTTACTATAAGTACTATAAGAAAGGGGACGGTGTACATGCACCTGTCTACATCAACGGTGCTGAGGTCAAGAAGGTTGAGAGCTTCAAGTTCCTGGGAGTGAACACCTGTCCTGGTCAAATCCCGTAGACGTCACGGCCAAGAAAGCTCACCAGTGCCTCAATGTCCTCAGGAGGCTAAAGAAATTCCGTATGTCCGCTTTGACACTCACCAACTTTTATTGATGCTCCATAGAAAGCATCCTATCCGGATGTATCACGGCTTGGTACGGCAACTGCTTTGCCCAGGACTGCAAGAAACCGCAGAGAGTTGTGGACACAGCCCAGCGTGTCACGGAAACCAGCCTCCCCTCCTTGGACTCTGTCTTTACCTCTCACCGCCTTGGCGAAGCAGCGAGAATAATCAAAAACCCCACCCACCCAGGTCATACTCTCTTCTCTCCTCTTCCATCAAGTAGAAGATACAGGAGCCTGAAGGCACGTACCGCTAGGCTTAAGGACAGCTTCTATCCCACTGTGATAAGACTATTGAATAGTTCCCTTATACAATGAGATGGACTATGTCCTCACAATCTACCTTGTTGTGACCTTGCACCTTATTGCACTGCACTTTCTCTGTAGCTGTGACACTTTACTCTGTTCTGTTATTTTTTTTAACCCTACTACTTCAATGCACTCTGTACTAACTCAATGTAACTACACTGTGTAATGAATTGACCTGTACGATTAGTATGCAAGACAAGTTTTTCACTGTACCTTCGTACAAGTGACAATAATAAACCAATACCGATACCCAAGGGGCAAAAATACAAGACTCAAGGAAGAGAACCAGAAAATGGGAGCAATTTATTCAAAAACCAGCATCGGGATCAATGGGCTGAATGGCCTTTCTGTGTGCTGTAATGATCCTCTGATTAATTTGGTCAAACACAGGAGATCAAAATCAGCACGATAAACTATTATTCATTTCCCAGTTCCACAACCCCATGCATTTTCCGAAGCATTGATTGGGTGTTTTTGTTTCCTGTAGGTTACGGATCCATTAAGGGTTCTGCTGTATAATTCCCTCCTCACGTAGCTTCAGTGAAACCTTCTGCTGAGAGCTGCTGAGGAACTAACAGAAGGAAAATCTTCCTCTCACTAAAATGCCAACTCCAGCAAACACTAGTCAGGATCGATGAAACCTCAGCACTGAAAGGGAGTGCTGAAAGGAAATTTCCAATCCCAGGTTTCATGAGAGTCTGGCGCCAGGTATATAAGGGATAATCAATGAGATGAAAGCATTAACTGCGGGTAACTGATGAAAACCAAATAGCTCCATGCATTGAAGTAATTCTTCTATTGTATTAATAGATTGCGTCCAGATCCGTGAAATAATCATCTTTCATTTTGCAGGGTATTATTATTCGGTTGAGTTGCTAATGGTAGTTTGATACAATATCGAGAGGAGTTGAGTTGCTGCCAATTAAGACAACTTTATTTTTTGTCCTTGTCTCTTATGTCAGTTCATTTTGTAAAAAGCTTGCATTACTTTTCTTAATTGCTTTGCACTGATGTAGGAGAGTAATGCTTAATTACTCGGGAGAACAGTGAGCTCAGTGGCACAGCTTGTAGGGCCGCTGCCTCACAGCACCAGTGACCCGGGTTCAATCTTGACTTTGGGTGCTGTCTGTGTGGAGTCTGCATGTTCTCCATGCGACCTTGTGGGTTTGCCCCGGATGCTCCCGTTTCCTCCCACATTCCAAAGATGTGCGGGTTGGTGGGTTAATTGGCCGCTGTAAATTGCCCCTCGTGTGTGGGTGAGGGGTAGAGTCTGGGATAGTTGATGGGGATGTGGGGAGTCCAGGAGTAATGTCGAATTAGTGTAACTTGGTAGTTGTTCTTCAACATGGACTCAGTGGGTGTGTAATTGGAATTGGAATTGGTTTGTTATTGTCACATACACCGAGGTACAGTGAAAAACTTCTCTTGCATTCTGTTCATACATATCAATTTATTACACAGTGCATTGAGGTAGTACAAATGAAAGCAATAACAGAGTGCAGAATAAAGTGTCACAGTTACAGAGAAAGTGCAGTGCAGGCAGACAATAAGGTGCAAGGTCATAACGAGATAGGTTGAGAGGTCAAGAGTCCATTTTATTGTACAAGGGAACCGTTCAATAGTCTTATAACAGCAGGATAGAAGCCGTCCTTGAGCCAGGTGCTATGTACTTTCAGGCTTTTGTATCTTCTGCCCGATGGTGGTGGGGGGGTGAGAGAGAGAATGTCCGGGGTGGGTGAGGTCTTTGATTATGCAGGGTGCTTTACCGAGGCAGTGAGAAGTGTTGACAGAGTCCATGGAGGGGAGGCTGGTTTCCACGATGAGCTGAGCTGTGTCCACAGCTCTCTGCAGTCTCTTGCGGTCATGGGTATCTAAGGTTCACGATGTTGCCAGGATTAGAGGGCCTGAGTTATAAGGAGAGGTTGGCCAGGCTGGGTTCTCATTCCTTGGAATGTAGGAGAACGAGGGTCTACCTTATAGAAGTGTTTAAAATTTTGAGAGGCATAGATAAGGTGGATAGTAATAGTCTTTTCCCCAGGGTAGGGGAGTCCTAAACTAGGGAGCATAGATTTAGGGTGAGAGGGGAAAGATTTAAAAGGGACCTGAGGGGCAACTTTTTCACGTAGAGAGTGGTGAGTATATGGAACGAGCTGCCAGAGGAAGTGGGTGAGGCAGGTACAATAGTATCATTTAAGAAGCACTTGGATAGGTACATGGAGGGGCGGGGCTTGGAGGAATATGGGCCAAACACAGGAAATTGGGACTAGTTGGGTGTGCACTGTGGTCAGCATGGACTGGTTGGGCCGAAGGGCCTGTATTCGTGCTGTATTGCTCTGTGACTCTAACTCCCTGTTTACCTGCTGTATCTCTCTATGGAGTCACTCAGCCCCTTTGAGCCTTCTTGACTGTTCGTGCTAACCTGATATCACATCAATAATTCGCGTACTTCAGCTTGACACCTCATCTGAAAGGTATCAGCTAAGTGAGAGTAGTGATCCCTCAGTCCTGCAGGGAGTGTTATCCTTAACTGAGTGATGGTAATTGACAATTGGTTTATTATTGTCACGTGTATGGAGATACAGTGAAAAGCTTTGTTTTACATGCCAAAGTCAAAGTCAAAGTCGAGTTTATTGTCATCTGCACAAGTACATGTGTGCACAGATGCAATGAAAAGCTTACTTGCAGCAGCATCACAGGCACGTAGCATCAGATAAGCAGCATTCACAGGAAAAGCCTAAATTATACACAATTTTTACAAAAAGGAATAAAATTAGAACAAAAGAAGTATCCATTTTAGTGGTGTACATGCCGTGCCAACAGTCCTGAGGTCAAGAGGGTTGAGAGCTTCAATTTCCGAGGAGTGAACATCATCAACAGCCTGTCCTGGTCCAACCACCAAGACGCCACAGCCAAGAAAGCTCACCAGCACCTCTACTTCCTCCAGGGGCTAAAGAAATTGATCAAGTACCATTTGACACTCACCAATTTTTATGGATGCACCATAGAAAGCATCCCATCTGGATGCATCATGGCTTGGCATGGCAACTGCTCTGGCCAGGACCGCAAGAAACGGCAGAGAGTTGTGGACATAGCCCAGCGCATCACAGAACCCAGCCTCTGCTCCATGGACTCTGTCTATACCTCTCGCTGCCTCGGTGAAGCAGTCAGCATAATCAAAGACCCCACCCACTGGGTCATTCTCTCTTCTGCCCTCTCCCATCAGGCAGAAGGTAAAGGAGCCTGAAAGTATGTACCACCAGGCTCAAGGACGGCTTCTATCCTGCTGTTACCAGACTATTGAACGGTTCTCTTTAACAATGAGATGGACTCTTGACCTCACAATCTACCTTGTTCTGATCTTGCACCCTATTGTCTACCTGCAATGCACTTCCTTGTAGCTGTAACACTTTACTCTGCATTCTGTTATTGTTTTACCCTGTACTACCTCAATGCACTGTGTAATGAATTGATCTGTACGATCGGTATGCAAGACAAGTTTTTCACTGTACATCGGTACAAGTGACAATAATAAACCAACACCAATACCAATGTGGGACTTGCTTGGATGGGCATCTTGGTCAGCATGGACCAGTTGGGCTGAAGGGCCTGTTTCCGTGCTGTATGACTCTGTGATAGATTCAGATAATGAAAGCTTGGAGGAGGCTGATGTAATACATAAATGTTAGCAGAGAATGTTTGGACTAAATGGCCTGATTCTGCACATCTTTCCTGCGAGATTTCAGAATACACAATGAGGACAACGAATAAATCCTTTCTTCATCTGAAAAACAAGGACATCCGCTGCGAATTGCAGAAACCACTTTATTTTTCAGTAGGGAATTAATTATTTTTCTTCATAGTTTAAAACCTCTTCCTCCAAATGATTTATCACCAGACAAAAGGGAAAAAAAATAATTTTCTTAAAAACAATGGACTAACAGCAAATTAGGGAATTGAACCATCCTCTGCTGACCATGGAACTGTACATGGACAGGGAGGTAGGAAACAAATTTTGGAATATGCACTCTGAATTTTGAATATGTCCATCCAAAGCAGCATTCTCTGAGCTGTTCTTTCTATTGTGGTCGAGTCAGGTCAAGGTTATCATCATGAGCACAAGTGCATGTGTGTGTACAGGTGCTATGAAAAACTTGCAGCAGTAGTACAGGCACATAGCATTAGAAACACAATATTCACAAGAAACATATAAATTACAGAAAATTATACAAGAAAGAACACAACTAGAACAACAAAAAACAAAGTCCGAATATTGGTCAGCATGGACCATTTGAGCCTAAGGGCCTGTTTCTGTGCTGTATCTATGAATCTATGAATTTCAGAAATGTGGGACATTCAGTTCAGTTAACTCCTGTGTTGTCTCCTCTTCATGGAAGAAGTCAAATGCATATTGTGGGATTGCTTTGTGGAACACCTGTGTTCAGTGACCCTCAGCTCCATCCCACTCCCACTCAAATAAGTGTGTCTATGGTTTTCTTCACTGACTTAACAGGTGTCAGGAAAAGCACCTCATCTCCTGCCTGGGCACACTACAGTATTTCAAACTCATGATCTAATTCTTCGACTTTAGGCAACCTGCTCTTTCTTTCTGTATCAGAAATGGCCATTTCCGCCAATCATCCATCTGTGATTTTAGATCAGTTTTCCTCTATTTGGACTGCTTGACATGTCCCTGCTGTTGACAACATACGATGGAAGCAAAAGTCTGTTCCTAACAGCCACGTTAACCCATTTGGTCTCACCCTATCAGAGCTACTCCCAGTGTTCCACATTTCTCTCACCCCACCTTCTCCGCAACTGAAAGCTAATCTGGGGCAACAAAGAGTCTGCTGGAGGAACTCAGCGGGTTGAGCAACATCTGTAGGGGGAAAGCAATTGTTGACCTTTTGGGCCAAAACCCTGCCTCAGGACTGAGAGTGGAGAGGGGAGGTGGCCGATATAAAAAGGGGAGGGGGAGGGGTGTGACAGGAACCCGAGGTGATTGGTAGACTGAGGAGGGGTGCAGGATGAGGGGGAGGGGAGGGGAGGGGTGGAGCTGGGAGACGGAGGCAGATTCCTCTTACCAACCTGCTTGTCAAAGTCAAAGTCGAGTTTATTGTCATCTGCACGAGTCCATGTGTGCACAGGTGCAATGAAAAACTTACTTGCAGCAGCATCACAGGCACATAGCATCGGATAAGCAGCATTCACAGGGAAAACATAACTTATACAAAATTGTACAAGAAAGAACACAATTAGAACAACAAAAGCAAAGTCCGTTGTAGTGCAAAGTGGTCAAAGTGGTCCTAGTGTTGCTATACTGAGGTCGCGATTATGGTTGTGCAGGTTGGTTCACGAACCAAATGGTTGAAGGGAAGTAGCTGTTCTTGAACCTGGTGGTGAGGGACTTCAGGCTTCTGTACCCCCTGCCCGATGGTGGCTGCGAGAAGATGGTGGGGATCTTTGATGACAGATGTCTTCTTGAGGCAGTGCCTCATGTGGGTATTACCAATAGTGGTTTGTGCTGTGCCCGTGATGCATTGGCTAAGTTCACTACTCTCTGCAATGTCTTGCATTCCTGAGCATTCGAATTACCGTACCAGACCATCAGGCAACCAATCAGGATACTTTCAACAGTACATCTGCACAACTTTGGGATGTGAGAAGAAACCAGAGCAGCTGGAGGAAACCCACACAGTCACAGAGAGAGCATGCAAACTCCACACATACAGCACCTGAGGTCAGGATTGAATCCGGGTCTCTGGCACCATGAGGCACCCATCGCCCCCGCACACTTGAAATGTTAGCTCTGTTTCTCTTTCTACAAATACTGTCAGACCTGCTGTGCATTTCCAACATTTCCTGTTCTTATTTCTTTTGGATAAAGAAAGTAAAAGGGCAGGCACGGTAGTGTAGCGGTTAGCGTAACGCTATTACAGCACCAGCTACCCGGGTTCAATTCCAGCTGCTGTCTGTAAGGAGTTTGTACGTTCTCCCCGTGTCTGTGTGGGTTTCCTCCGGGTGCTCCGGTTTCCTCCCACATTCCAAAGACGTATAGGTTAGGAAGTTGTGGGCATGCTGTGTTGGCGCCGGAAGCGTAGTGACCTTTGCGGGCTGCCCCCAGAACACTCTACGCAAAAGATGCATTTCACTGTGTGTTTCAATGTACATGTGACTAATAAAGATATCTTATCTTATCTTAAAGGGGTAGGTTGGATGAATTCATGATGAATTAGGCTAACATGTTGTTATTTTAGAGCTGAGGAGCTCACAAACTCCAGCAGTGATCATTTGGGCCAAATGGCCTCTTTTTATCAATCTGAGTCATTCTTCAAATCCTTTACTTTCTTTGCATCAATTCCCCTCACTGGTTTAATGCCCATTACAACTTCTGACAAACCTCCATTTGGTTTCAATATCCGGGTGATTAATCTAGATTAAATGCAACAGAGTCTAAGCACTGACCCCTGTGTAGGAATCCTTCAACACCTCCCCCCTCCCACCCCTGGTCTGACATTGCGCCTCATGAGTATGCACCAATTTCCTGTTTCTTAATCAATGTTTCATGTACTTTTCCCCCTTGGATTCCTTGCTTTTTTCACTTCAACCTAGAAGTCTTTAACGTGAAATTTTGTCAGGATGTTTTTTTGAAACTCCAAATCAAGTATGTTGTTGGGCCTTTCACTGTCAACCTAATTTGTAACATTCACCCAGAGGAGGTTTGGCAGACAGGTTCTTCCATTTGTCCATTCATGCTGACTGTTTCTCGTTAACGTTATTGCCTGGGCGAAGCTTCTTGCCCCTGTGTTAAATGCAGCCTTCATGTGTAACAGCTTCCAGCTCTGTGAAATCTCATTGGCATCCAATAACTTACTCATGATGCTCTTTAGTCTTGATAAGTCTCCATCCTTGTTTTGTTTGGTAATTCACATTTGCTAGCTTTAAATTTGACCAGGATGCCCAACAATAAAGTCAAAGTTAATTTTATTGTCAAATGCACCAGTACATGTGTGCATGGGTGCAATGAAAAACTTATTTGCAGCAGCATCACAGGCACAGAGCATCAGATAAGCAGCATTCACAAGAAAGACAAAAATTAAACATAAATTATACAAAATTATACAAGAAAGAACACAATTAGTACAAAACAAAGTCCATTTTAGTGCAAAATGGTCATAGTGTTGCTATACTGAGGTCATGATTCGGGTTGTGCAGGTTGGTTCAAGAATTGAATAGTTGAAGGGAAGTAGCTCCCTTCAAGAGGGCCTGGCTTTAAAGTAATGGGTAGGAACTTCAAGGGAGATATCAGAGGGAGGATTTTTACCCAGAGAGTGGTTGGGACATGGAATGCGCTGCCTGGGGCGGTGGTGGAGGCAGGTACATTGGTCAAATTCAAGAGATTGCTAGATGAGCATGTGGAGGAATTTAAAATAGAGCTATATGTGGGAGGAAGGGGTTAGATAGTCTTAGGCGAGGTTTAAAGGTCGGCACAACATTATCGGCTGAAGGGCCTGTATTGTGCTATACTGTTCTATGATTCTATAGCTGTTCTTGAACCTGGTGGTGTGGGACTTCAGGCTTCTGTAGCTCCTGCTCGATGGTAGCTGTGAGAAGATGGCATGGCCTGGATGGTAGGGATCTTTGATGATGAATGTCGTATTAAAAGCAATATAAAATATATATCTTGTGGTAATATACTCTGTGTCATTGTATTTAACTTCAGGGTGGGCCAGTGACAGACCCTCTGACCTCACAACTCTAGGGGCAGGCACGGTAGTGTAATGGTTAGCGTAATGCTATTACAGCACCAGCGACCCGGGTTCAATTCCGGCCACTGTCTGTAAGGAGTTTGTATGTTTTCCCTGTGTCTGCGTGGGTTTCCTCCGGGTGCTCTGATTTCCTCCAGTTTCAGAGGGAGGTGTTGAGTCCCAGGTCTCAGAGTTTGGTGATGAGTTTGCTTGGATTTATAGTATTGAAGACAGAGCTGTACTCAATAAACAATAGTCTAACGTAGGTGTCTTTACTGTCCAGATGCTCCAAAGATGAGTGTAGGGCCAGGGAGATGGCACCCGCTGTAGACCTGTTATGGCGGTAGGTGAATTGCAGTGGGTTGAGGTTGTCTGGGAGTTAATGCATGCCATGACTAATCTCTCAAAACACTTCTTGATGTCTTCCTACAATGTGGTGATCTGAACTTAATGTAGTATTCAAGCTGTGGATAATGCAATGGTCAAAGTATATCACAGAAGAAAGGCCAACTGCTTTGGGAAGGCAGCCTACATAATCAAGGAGCCATCACATTCGTTCTCTCTTCTCCTCCCTCCCATCGGGCAGAAGACACAAAAGCCTGAAAACACGTACCACCAGGCTCAAGGACAGCTTCTAGCCCGCCGTTATCAGACGAATGGACCACAAATATGCTAAAGATGAACTCTTGATCTCAGTACATGTGACAATAATAAACCAATTACCAATTATCCTAAAAGGAGTCTTCCCACCTGATCCACTCAGATCCTTGTCTGAAGCAATGCGGAGGCTATGCCCAATCAAATGTTCATCCAGGGATGTTTTTATTGGGAAGAGGATTTCTGCCATCACGACCATTCCCAACAATAAGCTCCAGATCTCCTTCACCTTCCTGGAGGAACCAATTTCTCCTCAGCTCCAATCTAAAACTGACACCAGTTACCTTAAATCACTGCTTTTGTCTTGCTGGGAACCCACTTCATACAATTCCACCTGCCTTGGAAAAACTTCAAGCAAGCTATTTTTATCAATATTGAATGCAAGATCATGTCTTTGATTATGTTAAGCAATGTTCTTTTTTTTTCATCATCTGCAAAGGACACCCCATGGCTCCTTGTACCTGTGCCAGCTCTGTGAAAACATTGCTCAGTTTAGTCCAAATCCTCTCTGCTTTTCCCCACAGACGTTTAAATTTTTCCTCTTTAAATATTTTTTTCTGATTCCTTTTTGAAATGTGATGTGAGTCATCTTCCAGCACTCTCAATGGAAATGAATTCCTGATCACAACCCACTGTACAAAATAAAGTTCTTCTCATCAGATTATTATGGTAACTACTTTTACAGACTCTATCGAACTGTATTGATGCATTTTCATTGCCCAGTCAACCACTGAAAATATCCTTGGGTCAACATTAGAGTTATAGAGCAATACAGAAACAGACTATTCGGCCCAACTCATACATGCTGATTTTGGTTCCCACCAAGCTACTCTCATTTATTATTATTGTCACAGGTACTGAGGTACAGGGAAAAATTTTGCTTTGCATGCCATCCATACAGATCATTTCATCATGTCAGTGCATTGAGGTCGTACAAGAGAAAACAATAACAGAATGCAGAATATGAGATATGGGATATCTTTATTAGTCACATGTACATCAAAACACACAGTAAAATACATCTTTTGCGTAGAGTGTAGTGGGGGCAGCCCGCAAGTGTCGCCACGCTTCCGGCGACAATGTAGCATGCCCAAAACTTCCTAACCTGTATGTCTTTGGAATGTGGGAGGAAACCGGAGCACCTGGAGGAAACCCACGCAGACACAGGGAGAACATACAAACTCCTTACAGACAGCGGCTGGAATTGAACCTGGGTCACTGGTGCTGTAATAGCGTTATGGTTACAGAGAAAGTGTAGTGCAGGCAGACAATAAGGTGCAAGGTCATAATGAGGTAGAATGTGAGGCCAAGGGTCCATCTTATTGTACCAGGGGACCTTTCAATAATCTTAGAACAGCGGGACGGAAGCTGTCCTTGAGCCTGGTGGTACGTGCTTTCAGGCTTTTGTGTCTTCTGCCTGATGGGAGGGGGCAGAAAAGAGAATTTCCAGGGTGGGTGGAGTCTTTGATTATGCTGGTTGCTTTACCAAGGCAGTGAGGTCTAGACAGTGCCTAGCCCGTGTTTGGCCCATATCCCTCTAAACCCCTCCTATCCATGTACTTATCCAAATGTCCTTTCAATGTTATTATTGTACCTGCCTCAACCACTTCCTCTGGCAGCTCGTTCCATATATGCATTACCCTCTGCGTGAAAAAGTTGCCCCTCAGGTCCCTTTTAAATCTTTTACCTCTCACCTTAAACCACTGCCCTCTAGCATTTAGGTCCCCTTACCTAGGAAAAAGACTGTGTGCGTTCACCCTATCTATGCCCCTCCTGGTTTTGTACTCCTCTATAAGGTCACCCCTCAATTTTCTATGTTCCAAGGAATAAAGCCCTAGCCTGGCCAACCTCTCCCTGTAACTCAGGCCCTTGAGTCCTGGCAGCGTCCTTGTAAATCTTCTCTGTATTCTTTCCAGTTTGGTGAAGTCCTTCCTATAACTAGGTGACCAAAACTGCACACAGTACTCCAAGTGTGGCCTCATCGACATGCTGTCTAACTGCACCATTGACCAGAAGCGGAACTGGGCCAGCTATGTAAGTACCATAGCTCTAAAAGCAGGACAGAGGTTGGGCATCTTGTGGATAATGTTTCGCTTCCTAACAAACCAAAGCCTTTCCATCCTCCATAAGGCACATGTTGGTGGTGTGATGGAATACTCTCCACTTGCCTGGATGAGTGTTGTCTCCTTCATCAGTCTAGCTGTGCCCCTGAGGTCCTGTCCAGCATGGTCAGTGGCTCACACTCAGGTCCTCCTCGCAGACTATGTCCTTGATTCCTTCCAAACTTCTTCCAGGTGATGTTCACCATGCAGAGAACACTCGAGAATCATACACTGTGAAGAGGTGGTCAATTATGACTGGAACTGAGTTTCTTCCTTCTACTTTCAAAGTCGAGTTTATTGTCATCTGCACAAGTACATGTACGCACAAGTGCAATGAAAAACTTGCAGCAACATCACATGCACAGAGCATCATTTAAACAGCATTCACAAGAAAATTAAACATAAATTACACAAAATTATACAAGAAAGAATACAATTAGAGCAACAAAAACAAAGTCCATTGTAGTTCAAAGTGGTCATAGTGTTACTATACTGAGGTAGTGATTAGGGTTGTGCAGGTTGGTTCAAGAACCAAATGGTTGAAGAGAAGTAGATGTTCCTGAACCTGGTGGTGTGGGACTTCAGGCTTCTGTACCTCCTGCCCAATGGTAGCTGCGAGAAGATGGCATGGCCCGGATGGTGGGGGTCTTTGATGATAGATGTTGCCTTCTTGAGCCAGTCCCTCCTGTAGATACTACCAATGGTGGGGAAGGACATGCCCGTGATGTATTAGGCAGAGTCCACTACTCTCTTCTTACATTCCTACGTGTTTGTATCCTCATCTCAAGCCTCATGCTTGGTAGCTCAGCAACGATCATGTGTTCAGCCACATGCTAGCCAGTCAGGTTGTTCTAGCTGTGAGACATTTGTTATAGATATGCCCTGACCTAACTTTGAGTACTGACCAAATACACTTGAACCTAAGATTCACTGAGTTCTCCTCTCTGACCTCCCCTGCCTTGCATAAACTCCTCTTCCCATCCTTGACCCAAAGCAACCAGGCTTCAAGGGGCACAGCAGAGTCATTAATAAACCAACATGTTGTTCTGCCTTTGGTCAGGCAGCACTAACAGTACAGTCCAGGATTGATGTAGGGGCCAGTGCTGTGGTGCTTTGAGTTGTCAGTAAGCCTGCATCATGGGGGCACAAACTCTGTCCCAGAGAGCAAGACTTGTGTTCATTTTTGCAACCCACTGGATTTTTCCGTACAAGAATGCTTCTGCATTTTCCGCCATTAAATCCATAGATTTCCAACAAATCTTTCTAACTTGCAGTTGCACATTTCCTTTAGAAGGAGAAAAAGAAAAATAATTCTCTACAGCCTTTCATAATTTCAGGATGCCCGAAGAACCTTTCATGCAGTGAAATACTTTTGACGTGTCATAGAGTTATACAGAATGGACACAGACCTTTTGCCCAGCTTATCCAAGGTGCCTCCCTAAGTTAGACCCATTGCTTTAGATTTGGTCCATATCCCTCTGAACCTTACCTATCCATGTACCTGTCCAAATGTCTTTTAGATGTTGTAATTGTACCCACCTCAACCACATCCTCTGGCAGCTCATTCCATACACCCACCATCCTTTGTGTGAAAAAGTTGCTCTTCAAGTCCTTTTCAAATCTTTCCCCTCTCATCTTAAACCTCTATTCTCTAGTTTTGGACTCTCCAATCCTGGGAACAATACAGTGACCATCCCCCTTATCCACACCCCTCACGGTTTTATAAACCACTATAAGTTCACCCCTCAGCTTCCTACACTCCGGGGGAAAATGTCCCAGCCTATCCAGTCTCTCCCCATACATCAAGCTCTCCAGTCCTGGTAACATCCTTGTGACTATTTTCTGCCCCCTTTTCCAGCTTAATGACATCCTTCCTATAGCTGGGCGACCAGAACTGCACACAATACCTCAAGTCTCACCAATGTCTGGTAACATGATGCCCCAACTCCTGTACTCAATATCCTGACTGATGAAGGCAAGCGTGCCAAATGCCTTCTGTATTGCCATTTTTAGGGAACTATGTACCTGTAGCCATAGGTCTCTCTGTTCTACATCACTCTCCTCTTAGAAGTCTCCTTTACTTTAAGTACCAGAGCTATCTCATGTCCTCTTTTTGCCCATACATTACAGCTGCATGATAAATACCAGAGCTGGGTGGGTACTCAACTAGAGGAGTGGAGTTCAGGTCTACAGTACTCATGAAGCTCGACAGCCATCCAGGACAAAGCTGGACCCTTGAGCTAACTTCCCTCCACCACAGGCACACAGTGACTGATAGTGTGTACCATCTCCAAAATGAACTGCTGTTACTTGTCCAAGCTAAGCTAAAAGTACCTCTACTAAGATAAGATATCTTTATTAGTCACATGTACATTGAAACACACAGTGAAATGCATCTTTTGCGTAGAGTGTTCTGGGGGCAGCCCGCAAGTGTCGCCACGCTTCTGGCGCCAACATAGCTCGCCCACAACTTCCTAACCTGTACGTCTTTGGAATGTGGGAGGAAACCGGAGCACCTGCAGGAAACTCATGCAGCCACAAGGAGAACGTACAAACTCCTTACAGACAGCGGCCGGGATTGTACCTGAGGAACAAGGGAAGCAGGGGCACAGTAGCACCACCACCTGTCACATACCATCCTGACTTGGAAATATATTGCCCATTCTTCATCACCACTGGGTCTAAATCCCGTATCTCCCTCCCCAGTAGCACATTAGAAGTGCCTTCACTAGAAAGACAATTCAAGGAGGCAACTCACTGCCATCTTCTCAAGGGCAATTAGGGTTGACCATAAATGCTGATCTCACCAGTGTGCCTGAATCCCAGACAATGATACTCAGTCACTGAGTATACGCAGGGCTGAAGTTACCAGATTTCTAGACACTGGGGGAAGACCAAGGAGAATTGGGCTGGATGAGGTATAGGCTTATAAAAGTTAGCCAAAAACACTGGTGTGGAGAAGGAGAAGGGTGAGGAAGTGGGCAGGCAATTCTGCTGCTGTTTCTTTAACTCAAATAAAATTACCTGAAGAGTCTAAAGAACACTGGTGAAACTGTTTCTTAGAAAATTGTTTATGCAAAATATCAGAAAAGTAGAAAAAAATCTGATAAAGAGAATATAAATCTATAAATATCCTTTTATCAGTCTGAAACAATCTGTTTAAACCCACATTTCCCAGTCCCTTTAAAATTTCCAGGTTCCATTTCCCACTTCCTTTATGCTCTCTGGGTTCCATTTTCCACACCTTTTAAACTCATCAGATTTTATTCCCCACCCCTTTTTAAGCCACTGGATTCATATATAAAAAAAATTATACTACGGTGTAACATGGAAAAAAAAGTGAAATAAAAGGTAAGTAAAAGTAACATCCAATAGTCCGGAAAATCTGTCAGTCAGGTGCCACCAAAATCCGAGGATGCCAGATTATCGGAGTTTTACTGCACGACTTGACTGATGCTCCTGTCAGTGGACTCTGTTACCACCCCATCCACCAGCAACGCCCTGAAGTCACATTTCTTTGATCTTGAACAATTCACCAACCTGCTTCCTAATTTTATTAAGCACTTGGAATCTGCAGGGATGTGATCTAAATGAGCAAGCTATTTGATCTGATAAAATATAAAATGATGGCATGAACTGCTGCAGAAATCAATGATGATCTGTCATTAAAATATGATGAGCTGGAATTTAATTATGAGGGCTGGTGCAATATTGGAAGTCCAGAGGTGAGTGGTGACAATGCTGACATTGTCATCTAGGGACACAGGCAATATATTCAAAGGTTTTTCTTCAACCTCCCAATTTTTAATACTAGTTCTGCATATTACTTTTACGATGGATCAAACACCTTGACTGGAGCTATTAACTTGTGACGATCAAAAATGAATCAATCACAGACTTTAAAAGGGAATTAAATAAGTTCTCAAAGAATAGATACATCAATGTCCAGACAAGCCAAATGGTCCAAGTGGCTCTCTGAGAGAATTCATATTTAATTCAGAGACACAAGAGACTGCAGGTGCTGGAATCTAGAACAACACACAAAGGCGCTGGAGGAACCCAGCGGGTCAGGCAGCATCTGTGGAGGGAAATGGACAGTTGACGTTTCAGGTCGAGATCCTTCATCTGGACTGGCTTAATCCTGTCTGATGAAGGGTCCTTTTCTGATGAAGTCCCATGAAGGGTCTCGACCGGAATTGTTGCCTTTCCATTTCCCTCTACAGATGCTGCCTGACCCACTGAGTTCCTCCAGCGCCTTCTGTGTTGTTTCATGTTTAACACAAACCTCTACCCAACCAACTTCATCTCACTCATTAACATATCCTTCAATTCGTTCCTCTCTTGTGTGTTTTTCCAACTTCCCCTTAAATGCATCCAATTTATCAGGATCAATTTCATCCATGTTCAGAATCAGAATCAGATTTATTATCACAGGCAAGGTAGTATAGTGGTTAGCGTAACACTATTACAACGCCAGCGACCCGGGTTCAATTCCGGCCACTGTCTGTAAGGAGTTTGTACGTTCTCCCTGTGTCTGCGTGGGTTTCCTCCTGGTGCTCCAGTTTCCTCCCACATTCCAAGACGTACAGGTTAGGAAGCTGTGGGCATGCTATGTTGGTGCCGGAAGCGTGGTGACACTTGCGGGCTGCCCCCAGAACACTCTACGCAAAAAGATGCATTTCACCGTGTGTTTCGATGTATGTGACTGATAAAGATATCTTATCTTACAGGACACGAAATTTGTTGTTTTGCAGCAGCAGTACAGTGCAAAGACATAACATTACTATAAATTACAAAACTAAATAAATAATGTGAAAAAAATGGAATGATGGGGTATTGTTCATGGATTCATGGACCGTTCAGAAATCTGATGGCGGAGGGGAAGAAGCTGTTCCTGAATTGTTGAGTGTGGGTCTTCCGGATCCTGTACCTCCTCCCCGATGGTAGTAACGAGAAGAGTATGTATAATTTATGTTAATTTAAGTTTATGTTAACTTATGTTTCTCCTCATCTTGTAATGTACTGTGCTGCTGCTGCAAAAAGCTAACTTTCAAGACAATTATACCCTTGGGTATGTATGGCCATGACAACAATAAACTTGAACTTCAACGCCCAAAGAGCAAGAAACAACAAAAAAATGCTGGAAGCACTCAACAATTAAGCTGCATCTGTGGAAATAGAAACAGAGTTAAACTGGTTAAATTAAGTTGATTAAACTGGTTTATTATTGTCACATGTACTGAGGTATAGTGAAAAACTTGTCTTGCATGCCATCCAGACAGATTATTTCAAAGCATAAGTATATTGTGGTAGTACAAGGGAAAGGCAATAACAGAATGCAGAATATAATGTTACAGTTACAGAGAAAGTGCAGACAATACGAGCAGGCACGGTAGTGTAGTGGGCAGGCACGGTAGTGTAGCGGTTAGTGTAATGCTTTATGGCACCAGAGACCTGGGTTCAATTCCCGCTGCTGTCTGTAAGGAGTTTGTACGTTCTCCCCGTGTCTGCGTGGGTTTCCTCTGGGTGCTCCCATTTCCTCCCACATTCTAAAGATGTACGGGTTAGGAAGTTGTGGGCATGCTACGTCAGCGCCAGAAGCATGGCAACACTTGCGGGCTGCCCCCAGAACACTCTACGCAAAAGATGCATTTCACTGTGTGTTTCGATGTACATGTGACTAATAAATTTTAATCTGAATGTTTCAGGTCCAGAACTCTTCATCAGAACATTCAATACCTTATCATTTCACAAGGCATTGAATTCCTCACTCCCAATCAATTCCTTATTTATGCATTTATGGCAGCTAATTTTGGATTTCAAGTAGAAAAAATTTCCCTGCGTCTTGTTTGATACTTCCAAAATGTTATAGATTCTGTCTTTTGCCCTTTACTTCCTCGAGAATAGACCCACTTCCCATTTGGTCTCACTGTAACTTCACTAGAATTGCATTTGCTTCAAGAAAATGCCTCACTGCTGTTGCTCTTGATAAAGCTGTGGGAGGAAGCGTAATAAATTATTGGTCCTTGGGGATCGATAAGCAAGTTCCCACCTATGAACAAAAGATTAATATTCAACTAGCAAATTCAAACATTAGCCTGAGACTGATAAACTGCTTTTAAATGATAAAATGATGTGCAGAATTTGTTTAAAATTGATGAAATTCACCATGCATTGAATTATTGGCAAAATAATTCATAATTCAAGTGTCCTTAAGCAAGCAAGGAAACTGTTAAATGAAATTGCCAATATGTGACTTCCAGATTATTTGCTAGCTTTGGTGAAACTTTGCTTTATTTATTCAAGGGATGGGGATTTCTTTGCCAAGTCTGCCATTTTATTGTTCATCTGTTACCTAGGAGGCAGTTAATGGTCACTCCAATGCTGTGTCTGGAGTTACAAACAAACCAGACTGCAAATTTCCTTTCCTGGAGAACATTAGTGAGCTGGATTGATTTGTACAACAAATCCAATGCTTCTCATGACTTCCATTACTGATCCAAGCTTATATTGTGAGAGGGGGCCATTGCCACCCTGGGGAAAAGATGCTGGCTGTCCACTCTGTCTATGCCTCTCATAATCTTGTACACCTCTATCAAGTTGCCTCTCATCCTCCGTCGCTCCAAAGGGAAAAGCCCTAGCTCGCTCAACCTCTCCTCATATGACGTGCTCTCCAGTCCAGGTAGCATCCTTGTAATTCTCCTCTGCATCCTCTCCAAAGCTTCCATGTCCTTCCTATAATGTGGTGAACAGAACTGAACACATATTTCAAGTGTGGTCTAACCAGAGTCTTATAGAGCTGCAGTATTACCTCCCGGCTCTTGAACTCAGTCCCCCGGCTAATGAAGAATAGCACACCATACACATTCTTAACGGCCCTATCCACTTGTGCGGCAACTTTGAGGGATCTATGTACTTGGACCCCCCAAGATCCCTCTGTTCCTCCACACTGCTAAGAATCTTGTCATTAACTATGCACTCTGCCTTCAAGTTCATTCTTCCAAAATGTATCAGTTCACACTTCCCCAGATTGAACTCCATCTGCCCAGCTCTGCATCCTGTCTAAATCTCTTTGCAACCTACGATAACCTTCTTCACTACCTACTACACCACCAACCTTTGTGTTATCTGTAAACTTACCAACCCGTCCATCCACTTCCTCATCCAAATCATTTCTAAATATCACAAACAGCCAGGGTCCTAGAACAGATCCTTGCAGAACACCACTACTCACTGACCTCTAGGTCAAATACTCCCCTCCTACAAACACCCTCTGCCTTCTGTAGGCAAGCCAGTTTTGAATCCATACAGCCAATTTTCCATGGATCCCATACCTCATAACTTTCTGAATGAGCCTACCATGAGGAACCTTGTCAAACTCCTTGCTAAAATCCATATATACCACACCCACCGCACTACCTTCATCAATTTGTCTTGTCACTTCCTCAAAAAACTCTATTAGACTCGTGAGGCATGATCTGCCTTTCACAAAGCCATGTTGACTATCCCTAATATCCCTCATAAATCCTGTCCCTAAGAGTCCTCTCCAATAGTTTGCCCACCACTGATGTAAGACTCACTAGTCTATAATTCTTGGGATTATCGCTTTTACCTTTCTTGACCATTGGAACAACGTTTGCCATCCTCCAATCCTCCGGTATCAATCCTGTGGCCAGGGAGGACTCAAAGATCATCATTAATGCTCCAGCAATCTCTTCCCTCGCTTCCCATAGTAACCTGGGGTATATCCTGTCTGACCCCAGGGACTTATCTATCCCAATGCTTTTTAGTCGTTCCAACGCTGTTTCTTTTTTAACCTCGGCATGCTCCAACACATTTGCCTGTGCTACGCTAACCTCACGTTAGTCTAAGTCCCTCTCCCTGGTGGACACTGAAGCAAAATACTAACTTAGGACCTCCCCTACTTCCTTCACCTCCAGACACATTTTTGCCAGCTTATCCCTGAGCATTCCTACCCTCACCGGAGTTATCCTCTTGTTCCTCACGTATGCATGGAATGCCTTAGGGTTTTCCTTAACCCTACTTGCCAAGGCCTTCTCATGCCCCCTTCTAGCTCTCCTAAATCCTTTCTTAAGCTCCCTCCTGGCTACCTTATAACTCTCAAGAGCCCTGTCTGATTTTTGCTTCCTCAACCTTAAATATGCTTCCTTCTTCCTCTTGACTAACCTTCCACCTCTCTTGTTAACTATGGTTCCTTCACCCTACAATCCTTTCCTTGTCTCTGTGGGACAAACCGATCTGGAACCCCATGCAAGTGGTCCCTAAACAACCTCCACATCTCTGCGGTGCATTTACCAGAGAACGTCTGTTCCAAGTTTACAGTCCCAAGTTCTTGCCGAATACCATCGTAATTTTCCCTTCCCCAGTTAAATACTTTCCCATAATGTCTACTCCTATCCTTGTCCATGGTTGTGCTAAAGGTCAGGGAGTTGTGGTCACTGTCCCCAAAATGCTCGCGCACCGAGAGGTCTGTCACCTGACCAGGTTAATTGCCTAATACCAAATCCAGCATGGCCTCTCCTCCAGTCAGCCTGTCGACATACTGTGTCAGGAATCCTTCCTGTACACACCTAACAAATTCTGCCCCATCTAAACCTTTTGCACTAAGGAGGTGCCAATCAATATTAAGGAAGTTGAAGTCACTCATGACAACAACCCTGTTATTTTTGCACCTTTCCAAAATCTGCCAACTTATCTGCTCCTCAGTGTCCCGGTGGCTATTTGGGGGCCTATAGAATACTCCTAAAAGAGCGATCGCTCCCTTCCTGTTTCTGACTTCCACCCACACTGACTCAATAGACGATCCTTCTGTGATGTCCTCCCTTCCTACAGCTGTGACGCCACCCCAGATTAGCAATGCCACCCACCTACCCCTTCTACCCCCTTCCCTGTCCTTTTGGAAACATCTAAACCCCAGAACCTCAAGCAGCCACTCCTGCCCTTGTGATAGACAAGTCTCTGTAATGGCCACAATGTCATAGTTCCATGTACTGATCCAAGCTCTGTTCATCACCCTTATTCTTAACACTTCTTGCATTAAGGTAACCACATTTCACCCATCTAATTAATTGCATTTATGCCCTATCCCCTGCCTATCCTTTCTCACCTTCTCTGTACACATCGCATCTACTTCTACACCGACTGATCCATCTTCTACTCTAACACTGGTTCCCATCCCCCTGCCAACCTCGTTTGAACCCTCCCCAACAGCTCCAGCAAACCTGCCTGCAATGATGTTGGTCCCCCTCCAGTTCAGGTGTAACCCGTCCCTTTTGTACAGGTCATACCTACCCCAGAAGAGATCCCAATGATCCACAAATCTGAACCCCTGCCCCCTGCACCAAATCTGCAGCCACTCATTAGTCTGCCATATCTTCCTATTCTTTCCCTCCCTGGTGCGCGGCACGGGCAACAATCCAGAGATTGCTACCCTTGAAGTCCTGCTTTTTAGCTTCCTTCCTAACTCCCAGTACGCACTCTGCAGGACCTCATCCCTTATCTTATCTATGTTGTTGGTGCCAATATGCACCATGACTTCTGGCTCCTCCCCCTCCCTCTTAAGAATAGAACATAGAATATAGAACAGTACAGCACAGAACAGGCCCTTTGGCCCACAATGTTGGGCCGGCATAACTAATCCCTCCTACCTACAGAATGCCCATATCCCTCTATTTCCCTCTCATTCATGTGCCCATCCAAGCCCCTCTTAAAAGCCCCCAATGATCTTGCTTCCACCACTCAATCAGGAAACGTATTCCAGACATCCACGACTCTCTCAGAAGAACATGTACCCCTCACGTCTGTTCTGAACCTACCCCCCTCACCTTAAATGCATGACCTTTGGCATTGGATTGTTCAATAATGGGGAAAAGATATTGCTTGTCCACCCTATCTATGCTCCTCATAATTTTATACACTTCCAACAGATCACCCCTCAGCCTCTGCCGCTCCAGAGGAAAGAGCCCAAGTTTGTCCAGCCTCTCCTGATAGCACATGCCCTCTAATCCAGGCAGCATCCTAGTAAACCTCCTCTGCACCCTCTATAAAGCCTCGATATCCTTCCTGTAGTGAGGTGACCAGAATTGTATGCAATACTCTAAATGCGGCCTAACCAGAGTTCTATAGAGAATGCTGTGTACTCGATCTGAGACGTCCCTGACCCAGGCACCTGGGAGGCAACACACCATCCAGGAGCCTTGTTCTTGTCCACGGAATCTCCTGTCTGTCCCCCTAACCAACGAATCACCTATCACCATGGCACTCACCTCTTCCCCGCCCCCCTTCCTTTCTCAGCCACAGAGCCAGACTCTGCACCACAGACCTGGCTGCTGTGGATCTCCACCCGTGATTCACTGCCCCCCTTCCATCCCACCAACAGCATCCAAAACGATATACTTGTTATCAAGAGAAACGGTCACTGGGGTATCCTGTACCGACTGTCTATTACTTTTCCCTTCCCTCGCGGTCACCCAACTACCTACATCCCACACCCTAGATGTAACTGCCTCCTGGTATCTCCTACCTATCATCTCCTCAACTTCCCGAATGATCCGGAGTTCATCCAGCTGGAGTACCAGCTCCCTAATGTAACATGCTCTTGTACTCAAGACCCCAGCTGACGAAGGCAAGTATGCCAAATGACTTCTTCACCATGGTGTCTGCCTGGGTTGCCACTTTCTGGGAACTGTGTACTTGTGCCCCTAGGTCTCTCTGTTCCACAGCACTCTCCAGGACCCTGCCAATTCCCTAGGTCTTTGCTGAACATGTTCCACAAGTTCTTTTATGTTCACCTGTAAGGATGGGGAGAACTTCGCCTTAAGGGGCGGCATGGAAGCGTAGCGGTTAGCGCGATGTTATTACAGTGCCAGCGATCGGGGTTTGATTCCCGTCGCTGTCTGTAAGGAGTTTGTACATCCTCCCGTGTCTGCGAAGGTTTCCTCCGGGTGCCCTGGTTTCCTCCCACATTGCAAAGACATACGGGTAGATTAATTTGGGTTTAAAATGGGCGGCGCGGACTCGTTGGGCCGGAAGGGCCTGTTACCACGCTGTAAATAAAAACTAAAATTTAAAAATTTAAAATTTAAAAAAACTGCATCAACAGGTTCGAAGGCAATTTGTGCATATTGCATGAAGTGTGTGGTGTCAACATGATGTACCACAGAAACTCACCCAACCCATAGCCAATGCCTGCTAGACGGAGGTAGGTAGCAGGTCCACTGGGAACATGTTGGAACTACATTGCCACTCCTTCATCATCACTGGGTCTAATTCCTGGAAGTCCCTCCCTAACGATGCTGTGAGAGAACCTTCAGCAGAAGGATGGAGTGGCTCAAGAAGGTGGCACTCCTCCCAGTAGTCAGATGTCTTCAGCAAAAATGCATAACCCATAGTGAACCAAAAATTGACCAAAATTGGAATTGCTATCTGAAAGTCTCCAACCTGAATATAAACATTGAATTCTCAAACTTCCAGTACCACTCCCCCTGTCCATTTTTCCTTATTTTTTGTTCCTTTCCTGATCCAACTGACCCTTTCATCACCCTATGTCTTTCCCCTCCCCCACCATCTCTATCTGCCCATCACCCACACATTCCTCCCACCGGTTCCCCTCCCCACCTCCCTCCCTTTATTCCAAGCTCCACCTTCCTCTCCTATCAGGTTCCATCACCTTTAACCAATTGTCACTTCCACCTATCACCTCCCAGCTTCTGGCATCATTCCTGCCCTCATCTGCCTATCACCTCTCCTCACCTGGATCCACCTATCATCTGCCAGCTCTTGCTCCACCCCTTCCCTCCACCTCTTTATACCGGCCATCTCCCCTCTTTCTTTCCAGTCCAGATGAAGTGTCCCGACCTGAAACGTCGACTGTCCATTTCCCTCCATAGATGCTGCCTGACCCGCTGATTTCCTCCAGAATTTTTTGTGTTGCTCCTATCCCAAGGAGTTGTGGGGAGCCCAGTGTCAGACTCTAAACTGGAAAGGAAATCCTGAAGTATTTGTTGACACAAATATTTGGATCCTTTGCTATGTGACGATATCACCAAAGTTACAAGTCATTGTGCAAATAACAAGATGGCTCTGTGTGGCTGAGTCTGCCTTCAACGTTAAGATACCAGGGAAAATACTTGTTAAAAACTTTTATACTGCTGGTAAACTCAGACTTTTCTCCAGCATCTTTGTTGAGTACTAATGATTGGATAGCAAACAATCCTCCATCAGACAAACAGGATGAAGATGGTGCATTTGAAAGGGAAGGTTTCATCAATCAAATTGTCACAGGTGTGATCTTTGGATTACAGAGTAAAAGGGAGTGCACTGTGAAAGGGGGCAGGTTGCAAGGAGAGGATATCCTGAGATGTTGCCATGGTGATTTCCACCTGAAATTATCTAAATTTAATGGATCAGTAATATTTAGAGTTAATGTGTAGCTTGCAGGGGAAACACAGACAGAATTGACCACCACTATGGAGATCAGGGGTTACATTTAAGGGTTAAAGCTGTGTCAGGTACAAAATACAGAAGTACCATAAGAGTATGACCGTTTTTGTAATTCATATCACACCTTCAGTAATTTTGTGTAATGTCTTATGTCATATTAATTGAGGTGTTTGTGCTTACTTTACTAATGGCCTTTGGCCAGGTTTTAATAAACTTTTCCATAAAGTGCTAGGTTGCACTGCTCTGAGACTCTTAACTGGTTTTCCCCATCCCTGATGGATTCAAGTCATTCTTTGAGGAGAGGGAAATATCCACCTCCCGTCACGTGAAAGAATTTAAAGAGAGCTTTGTCTGTCCTTAAAACCCACCACCATAACCATGCCCAATAAAAAATCTGCTGGAGGAACTC
Source organism: Pristis pectinata (assembly GCF_009764475.1). Taxonomy (NCBI): domain Eukaryota; kingdom Metazoa; phylum Chordata; class Chondrichthyes; order Rhinopristiformes; family Pristidae; genus Pristis; species Pristis pectinata. The sequence continues at coordinate 7,970,419 of NC_067407.1, read as the reverse complement.
AACGGGTTGAGCAGCATCTGTAGGAGGAAAGGAAATGTTGACATTTTGGGTCGACCCAAAGCATCGAAAATTTCTTTCTTTCCCAGAGACGCTGCTCGACCCGCTGAGTTCCTCCAGCAGATTGTTTGTTGCTCCGTATTCCAGCTTCTGCAGTCTCTTGTGTCTCCACTGTGAATAGGCCTTTGTTCATTTGTTCTGCTTCCATGTTAAGGCCAAGATATAAATGAAACTTGCACCGAAATAGGTGTCAGGAGGTTGTGGCGCATATTCCTAACAGAAGGTTTATTCTTGTCATGTGTACTGAGATACAGTGCAAAGCTTTTTTGTTCGCATGCCATCCAGGCAGATCATGCCATACGTAAATACATTGTGGTAGTAAAAAGAGAAACAGAATGTGGAATATAGTGTTACAGCACAGAGAAAATGCAGTGCAGGTAAACAAATGAAAAGCAAGGGGCACAATGAGGTAGGTTGAGAGGTCAAGAGTTCATCTTTAGCGTATGAGAGGTCCATTCAAGAGTCTGTTAACAGCGGGACAGAAGCTGTCCTAGAGTCTGGTGCTATGTGCGTTCAAGCTTTTGACCCACTCAGAAGGATAAAGTGGTGTGGGCATTGGAACCCAATCCCCAGGTCTTGTAGTAGACTTCTTGTCGCACTCTTCTACGTAGACTTAGAACATAAAACAGTACAACACAGGAATAGACCTTTTGGCCCACGATGTCTGCACTGAACACGATGCCAAGCTAAATCTCTTCTGCCTGTACACGATCTATATCCCTCTTCAACACCACTCTCATATCTGCTTCCACCACTACCCCTGGCAGCCCGTTCTCAGCACCATGAGCCTTCTTCTCATGGTTATATGTAGTTGGGGTTGTTGCTGTTGATTTAATTGCTGTCAATTAAAATTCATAACAACTTTTGGGTTATTTCCTCGCAAGGGATTTCTTTAAGACACTTTCCTGTGACAAGCTCAATTTCAAACAAATAATGGCAAGTAATATATTTTCCATTCAGCACAATCATCAATATCTTGCTGTGGCAATCTTGGAAATAATTTACTGCTGCTGCTTTATTTATATTTGTGTCAAAACGATGATTATTTTCAGTCATTTCATTGCATATCAGAGAAGGTCACACGTGAATGATTGTACCAGTAATGTTAATTTATTGAAATATAGCATCATATTGCTTTTGGAAAGCATTGCAGAAGATTGACATTTAGCTGAAGTTCTGGTTAAATTACTTGTGTTTCCTGTGTGCTAAAACTTTGAGCTGGCAGCAGCATCTTTCACTTCTGTGTCTTGTCAGTTTTCTTTATATTTTTCTGTGTGATCGTAAGAATTGACATCAATTTTAAGGCCTTCATTAATCAGGGGAGTAAACAGGCTTGAAATGCATTTCGTCCTCTGAAAGAGATAAGATATCTTTGTTAGTCACATGTACATCGAAACACAGTGAAATGCATCTTTTTGCGTAGAGTGTTCTGGGGGCAGCCCGCAAGATTTGCCACACTTCCGGCACCAACTTAGCATGCCCACAACTTCCTAGCCTGTACGCCTTTGGAATGTGGGAGGAAACCAGAGCACTGGGAGGAAACCCACGTAGACACGGGGAGAACGTACAAACTCCTTACAGGCAGTGACCGGATTTGAACCCGGGTCACTGGCGCTGTAAAGCGTTATGCTAACCGCTACACTATCGTGCCTCAAGCTAGACATATGAGTGGCTGATTTGCCATTTGCTGTTATGCACTCATCCCAATGATGGCATCCCCACCTTATCCAGCTGTCAGTATTTGTACTGAATTTGCTTTCTTCTCTGCTGCGTGGGTCTTTTATCAATATTACCAATTTCATATTTTCTTTTTAAAGATCTCACACCCTGGTTCCCAATCACATTCAGTTCTCTTTAACAACCATTACTTTGTATCCTCTGTGTAATTTGTGTTTAGAGTCAGTCATACAGCACAGAAACAGGCCTTCCAGTCCAAATCATCCATGCTGACCAAGATTCCCACCTAAGAAACATAGAAACATAGAAAAACTGCAGCACAATTCAGGCCCTTCAGCCCACAAAGCTGTGACGAGCATGTCCCTACCCTAGCAATTACGAGGCTTACCCATAGCCCTCTATTTTTCTCAGCTCCATGTACCTATCCAAGAGTCTCTTAAAAGACCCTATCATACCCGCCTCCACCACCGTTGCCGGCAGCCCATTCCATGCACTCACCACTCTCTGAGTAAAAAACTCACCCCTGACATCTCCTCTATACGTACTCCCCAGCACCTTAAACCTATGTCCTCTTGTGGCCACCAATTCAGCCCTGGGGAAGAGCCTCTGACTATCTACCCTATCAATACCTCTCATCATCTTATACACCTCTATCAGGTTCCCCCCCTCATCCTCCGTCTCTCCAACGAGAAAAGGCCGAGTTCCCTCAACCTGCTTTCATAGGGCATGCTCCGCATTCCAGACAGCATCCTTGTAAATCTCCTCTGCAACCTCTCTATGGCTTCCACATCCTTCCTGTAGTGAGGTGACCAGAACTGAGCACAGTAATCCAAGTGGGGTCTGACCAGGGACCTATATAGCTGCAACAATACATCTCGACTCCTAAATTCAATTCCCCAATTGATGAAGGACAATACACCATATGCCTTCTTAACCACAGAGTCAACCTGCGCAACCGCTTTGAGCGTCCTATGGACTCAGACCCCAAGATCCCTCTGATCCTCCACACTGCCAAGAGTCCTACCATTAATACTATATTCTGCCATCATATTTGACCTACCAAAATGAACCACTTCACACTTATCTGGGTTGAACTGCATCTGCCATTTCTCAGCCCAATTTTGCATCCTATCTATGTCCCTCTGTAACCTCTGACAGCCCTCCAAACTATCCACAACACCCCCAACCTTTGTGTCATCCGCAAACTTACTAACCCACCCCTCCACTTCCTCATCCAAGTTGTTTATAAAAATCACAAAGAGCAAGGGTCCCAGTACAGATCCCTGAGGTACACCACTGGTCACGGAACTCCAAGCAGCATATGACCCTTCAACAACCACTCTTTGCCTTCTGTGGGCCAGCCAGTTCTGGATCCACACTGCAATGTCCCTTTGGATCCCATGCCTCCTTAATTTCTCAATAAGCCTTGCATGGCGTACCTTATCAAACGCCTTGCTGAAATCCATATACACTACATCTACTGCTCTCCCTTCATCAATGTGTTTAGTCACATACTCAAAAAATTCAATCAGTCTCATAAAGCAGGACCTGCCCTTGACAAAGCCATGCTGACTATTCCTAATCATATTATACCTTTCCAAATGTTCATAAATCCTGCCTCTCACTGGTCTATAACTCCCTGGGCTATCCCTACTCCCTTTCTTGAATAAGGGAACAACATCCACAACCCTCCAATCTTCTGGAACCTCTCCCGTCTCCATCGACGATGAAAAGATCATCATCAGAGGCTCCGCAATCTCTTCCCTCGCCTCCCACAACAGCCTGGGTACATCTCACCCGGTCCTGGCGATTTATCCAACTTGATGCTTTCCAAAAGTCTCAGCTCCTCCTCTTTCCTAATATCTACATGTTCAAGCTTTTCAGCCTGCTGCAAGTCCACACTACAATCCCCCAGATCTTTTTCCGTAGTGAATACTGACGTAAAGTATTCATTAAATACCTCTGCTATTTCTTCCGGATCCATACACACTTTCCCACTGCTGCACTTGATAGGCCCTATTCTTTCACATCTTATCCTCTTGCTCTTCAAATACTTGTAGAATGCCTTGGGGTTTCTCTTAATCCTGCCTGCCAAGACCTTCTCATGCCCCCTTCTGGCTCTCCTGATCTCCTTCTTAAGTTCCTTCCTATTGGCCTTATACTCTTCCAGATCTCTAACATTCCCTAGCTCTCTGTACCTTTTGTAAGCTTTTCTTTTCCTTTCGACTAGATTTATTATAGCCTTTGTACACCACGGTTCCTGTATCCTCTCGTGACTCCCCTGTCTCATTGGAACATGCCTACGCAGAACTCCACACAAATATCCCCTGAATATTTGCCACATTTCTTCCATACTTTTCCCTGAGAACATCTGTTCCCAATTTAATCTTCCAATTTCCTGCCTGAGAGCCTCATAATTCCCTTTACTCCAAGTAAATGCCTTTCTAGTCTGTCTGTTCCTATCTCTCTCCAGTGCTAACGTAAAGAAGATAGAATTATGATCACTATCACCCTGAGAGATCTGACACCTGACCAGGTTCATTACCCAATATCAAATCAAGCACAGCCTCTCTTCTTGTAGGCCTATCTACATATTGTGTCAAGAACCCTTCCTGAACACACTTAACAAACTTCACCCCATCTAAAGCCCTCACTTTCTGGAGATGCCACTCGATGTTTGGGAAATTAAAATCCCCCATCACAACAACTCTGTTATTCTCACACCTTTCTAGGATCTGTTTCCCTATCTGTTCCTCAATATCCCTGTTACTATTGGGCGGCCTATAAAAAACACCCAGTAAAGTTATTGACCCCTTCCTGTTCCTAACTTCCACCCACAGAGACACTGTAGACAATCCCTCCATGACGTCCACCTTTTCTGCAGCCGTGACACTATCTCTGATCAACAGTGCCACTCCCCCACCTCTTTTGCCTCCTTCCCTGTCCTTTCTGAAACATCTAAAACCCAGCACTTGAAGCAACCATTCCAGTCCCTGAGCCATCCAAGTCTCTGTAATTGCCACCACATCATAGCTCCAAGTATTGATCCAAGCTCTAAGCTCATCCGCCTTGTTCACAATACTCCTCGCGTTAAAATAGACACATCACAAACCTGTCTGAGCCCGTCCCTTCTCTATCACCTGCCTATCGTACCTACTACTAGTTTTCTCTATTTAAGAGCCAAACACCTCTTCCCCAGTCTCTCCAGTACGGATCCCACCCCCCAACAATTCTAGTTTAAACTCTCCCCAGTAGCCTTAGCAAACTTCCCCACCAGGATATTGGTCCCCTGGGATTCAAGTGCAACCTGTCCTCTTTGAATAGGTCATACCTGCCCCAAAAGAGGCCCCAGTGATCCAGAAATCTGAATCCCTGCTCCTTACTCCAATCCTTCAGCCACGCGTTTAACATCCTCCTCATTCTGTTCCTATACCCACTGTCACTTAGCACAGGCAGTAATCCGGAACCTACTATCTTTGAGGTCCTGCTTCTCAACTTCCTTCCTAATTCTCTATAGTCTTTTTTCAGGACCTCATTCCTTTCCCTACCTACGTCGTTGGTACCAATATGTACCACGACCTCTGGCTGTTCTCCCTCCCCCTTCAGGATATCTTGGACGCGATCTGAAACATCCCAGACCCTGGCACCTGGGAGGCAAACTACTTTCTGAGTCTCTTTCCTGCGTCCATAGAATCGCCTGTCTGCCCACCTGACTATAGAGTCCCCTATCACTAGTGCTTTCACCTTCCCTACCCTTCTGAGCCACAGGGCCAGACTCTGTGCCAGAGACACTGCCACTGTTGCTTCCCCCAGGTAGGCTGTCTCCCTCAACAGTCCTCAAGCAGGAGTACTTATTGTCAAGGGGTACAGCCACAGGGGTACTCTCTGGTACCTGACTCTTCCCATTCCCCCTCCTGACTGAGACCCACTAAGCTAGTCCCATTTGCCCGTGTTTGGCCCATATCCCTCTAAACCTCTCCTATCCTGTACCTGTCAAAGTGCATTTTAAATTGTCAATGTACCTCCCCCATCCACTTCTCTGGTAGCTTGTTTCATAAACGGATCACCCTCTGGGTGAACAGTTGTCCCTCAGGTTCCTATTAAATCTCTGACCTCTCACCTTGAACCTATGCCCTCCAGTTCTTTATTCCCCAACTCTGGGGGTTGGGGGGGGGGGGTGAAAGACTGTGTGTATTCATACTATCTATGCCCCTCATGATTTCATACACCTCTATAAAGATCATCCTTCATTCTTCCAACGGTCCAATGAATTAAGTCCCAACCTGCTCAACCTCCCTCCATAACTCAGTGGCTCAAGTCTTGGCAACATCCTTGTAAATCTCCTCTGTACTCCTTGCACCTGATGTCTTTATATTCACACCTCCAATTGCTAATAATTCACTAATAATAAACCAATTCCAAACCCTTTTCCTCAATATATGTAATTTACCTTTTGTTTTAAATATTGCACAGTAGTAAAATGAATTTTCCATTGAGTTCTATGTCTCTGGGCTGATAAGAGACTTTCATTTCCTGTGATCTTTCGGATGAGACATTATACCAAAGCCCCATCTGGTCTCTCAGTCAAGATTGTACCTCGGTACATGTGACAGTACTAAACCAACTTACCAAATGGAGCACTGAAACACAGTCCTGATGCAAGGTTTCAGCCCGAAATGTCAATAATTCCTTCCCCACCCCACAGACACTGCTCGACTCGCCGAGTTCCTCCAGCAGATTGTTTGTTGCTCCAGGTTCCAGCGTCTGCCGTCTCTTGTGTCTCCACAGGAATGGGACCCCTGGAGAGTTTTTAAAAGGAGAAATGAAATGGCACCTTGGTGAGGTTAAAGTGAGTATAAGAATGGGGTCCAGGTGAATTTAAAGGGAAGAGTGAGAACAGGTGAGTGTGGAAGTGGAGTCCTGGTGAGTCAGATTCAAAACCATTGGGATTTCTGAACAATTAATGGAATTTTTCTTGATACCACTTCTCTTTTAGAGGTATCCCTAAATCTGTTTCCAGTGCTACTTCAGGGTGTGCATTCCAGTTGATAAAATTGGTAAAATAGTTTATTATTGTCACTTATACCAAGGTACAGTGAAAAATTTGTCTTGCATACTGTTCATACAGATCAATTCATTACAAAAGTGCATTGAGATGGTACAAGGTAAAACAATAACAGTGCTACAGTACAGAGAAGGTGTGGTGCAGGTACACAGTAAGGTGCAAGGTCACAATGAGGTAGATTGTGAGGTCAAGAGTCCATCTTATCGTACGAGGGAACCATTCAATAGTCTTATGACAGCGGGATAGAAGCTGTCCTTGTGCCTGGTGGTACGTGCTTTCGGGCTTTTGTATCTTCTGCCCAATGGGAGGGGGTAGGAGAGAGAATGTCTGGGGTGGGTGGGGTCTTTGATTATGTTGGCTGCTTCACTGAGGCAGCGAGAAGTGTAGATGGAGTCCATGGAGGGGAGGCTGGCTTCTGTGATGCACTGAGCTGTGTCTACAACTTTCTGCAGTTTCTTGTGTTCATGGGCAGAGCAGTTGCCACACCAAGCTGTGATGCATCCAGGTAGGATGCTTTCTATGGTGCATTGATAAAAATTGATGAGTGTCAAAGGGGACATGCCAAATTTCTTTAGTCTCCTGAAGAAGTAGAGCACTGGTGAGCTTTCTTGGCTGTGGCATCTACATGGTTGGACCAGGGCAGGCTATTAGCAATGCTCAGTCCTAGGAACTTGAAGCTCTCAACCTCAGCACCATTGATGTAGACAGGTGCACATACACTGCCCACTTCCTGGAAGTCAATGACCAGCTCTTTTGTTATGCTGTCATTGAGGGAAAGGTTGTTGTCATGACACCATGAGTCCAAGCTCTTTAACTCCTTCCTGTACTCCTACTCATTATTATTTGAGATACAGCCCACTATGGTGGCATCATCTGCAAACTTGTAGATAGTGTTTGAGCAGAATCTGGCGACGCAGTTTTGAGTGTATGTAGAGTAGAGGGCTGAGGATGCAGCCTTGTGGAGCACCAGTGTTGGAATAATCGTGCTGGAGGTGTTGCTGCCTATCTTCACTGGGGTCTTTTAGACAGTAAGTCAAGGATCCATTTGCAGAGGGAGGTGTTGAGTCACAGGTCTCGTAGTTTGGTGATGAGTTTGCTTGGAATTATAGTATTGAAGGCAGAGTTGTATTCAATAAACAATAGTCTAATGTAGGTGTCTTTACTGTCCAGATGCTCCAGAGATGAGTGTAGGGCCAGGGAGATGGCATCCACTGTAGACCTGTTGCGGCGGTTGGTGAATCGCAGTGGGTCGCGGTTGTCTGGGAGGCTGGAGTTAATGCGTGCCATGACCAGCCTCTTGAAGCACTTCATGATGGTGGACGTCAGAGTCAGCGGGTAGTAGTCATTAAGGCTTTGTTTTTCTTGGATACTGGTATGACTCCTAACGTTAAGCATTTTCCTCATCGACTCTTGAACAGACCTCCTGCACTATGAAGATGAGTTCTTGATCCCTCAATCTACCTTGTCGTGGCCCTTGCACTTTATTTGTCTGCCTGCACTGTGTTTTCTCTGTAACTGTAACACTGTATTCTGCATTCTGTTTGTCTTTCCTTTTGTCCTACCTCGATAAATTTATGTATGGAATGATCTGTCAGGGCGGCATGCAAACAAAAGCTTTTCATTGTCACTTGGTACATGTGACAATAATATACCAATTACCAATTACCATACCCCCTGATAAATCTTTAGCTAGTTATTCCAAACCTGTGTCTCCTGGTTACACTTTCCACCAATGCAAATATGCCCCTCAGAATTTTGAAGATCTATATTAAATATCCTGTAACCTTCTCTGTCTGAGGGATAACAACACAGAATGTTCCAGTCTTTCTGCACTGAATATAATACAGATGTATGCTTCGTTATTAATGACTCACTGTTAAAGCATAACATCAGGAAGGCACAGGCAAACCTCAGCTTCATAACATTTTACAGTTCCTGCAAAGCCATTTTGTATCTAACAGCTCATTAACTGCTCATTAACAGCTCATTCTCTTCACTTATGTTCATGAAATCTTTGTCTTCCTCTATCCGACTGTGTCTCAGGGCTGATGAGACACTTTGATTTCCTGTGATCTTTCGGATGAGACATTATACAAAGACCCTGTCTGCTCTCAGGTGGATGTAACAGATCCACCGGCACTATTTTGCTAAGAGAACAAGGCAGCTTTCTGCAAGGTCCCTGCCAACATTTAGCTCCCAACCATCATCACTCAAACAGATTATCTGGTCATTATTACATTGTTTGTTGAACCTTGCTGCATGCATTTTGGCTTAAACGGCTTAGGGAAGTCCTGGAGCTATGAAACATGCAGTATTTCTTCTCCACTGTTCATTCCCACATGGGCCTCTCACTTCTGCGGCAATTTTGTCCTTGTTTTGTCAACGTACATCTCTCTCATTTTCTCTCGTACAGACAGTGAGAAGTGTGATTAAAGCAACTGCAAGTACTCAAGTCACAGAAACAATTTCTTAAAGCCAAGGCAATATTAGTAGCTATCACAAGTCGAATTTATTGTCAAAGTGTTTCATTGTACCTTGATACATGTGACAATAATAAACCAATTTACCGATTTAATTTACCAATATAATGTTTTTTTAAAATTTTATTTACAGCGTGGTAACAGGCCCTTCTGGCCCAACGAGTCCATGCCGCCCAATTTAAACCCCCAAATTAACTTACCCGTACGTCTTTAGAATGTGGGAGGAAACCGGAGCACCCGGAGGAAACCCACGCAGACACGGGAGAACGTACAAACTCCTCACAGACAACGACAGGAATCGAACCCTGATCGCTGGCGCTGTAATAGCGTCGCGCTAACCACTATGCTACCGTGCCGCCACTGAATGGCAAACATCTGTAGCAGGACTCAAACGTGCAGTCTTCTAACCATTCAGACACTTATTACCAGAAATTGGGCACCTTCTCCATTAAGCCACATGGCCAGCTCTGCAGGATCTAAAGAAGTGTTTATTGTCAGTTGTGCATGTCCATGTGTGCACAGGTGCAATGAAAAACTTACTTGTAGCAGCATCACAGGCACATAGCATCAGAGATACAACATTCACAAGAAAAAAGCATAAATTAAACATCAATTATGCAAGAAAAACACAATTAGAGTAAAGAAAAACAAAGTCCATTGTAGTGCGAAGTGGTCATAGTGTTGTTATACTGAGGTAGTGATTAGGGTTTGCAGGCTGGTTCAAGAACCAAATAGATGAAAGGAATTAGCTGTTCTTGAACCTGGTGGTGTGGAACTTCAGGCTTCTGTACCTCCTGCCTGATGGTAGCTGTGTGAGGATGGCATGATCCAGATGGTGGGGATCTTTGATGATAGATTTTGTCCTTTTGAGGCAACACCTCCTGTAGATACTACCGATGGTGGGGCGGGATGTGCCTGTGATGTATTGGGCTGAGTCCACTACTCTCTCTGCAGCTTCTTATATTCCTGCACATTTGAATTGCCGTACCAGACTATGATGCAACCAGTCAGGATACTTTCAACAGTACATCTGTCGAAGTTTGTTAGCGTGTTTGGTGACAAGCCAAACCTGCCTAACCTTCAAAGAAAGTAAAGACACTGGTGCCTTCTTTGTGATTGCATCTATGTGCTAGGCCCAAGACAGGTCAGTTGATATGTTAATGCCCAGGAACTTAAAGCTGTTGACTCTCTCCACCTCCAAACCACCAATGTAGACTGACACATGTTCACCTTCCTTCCCCTTCCTGAAGTTAACAACCAGCTCTTTAGTTTTACTGACACTGAACACGAGGTTGGTCTTGTGGCATTAGCCAATCACGTAGTGTACCTTGCTCCTGTATACTGCCTCATCACCACCTGTGATTCATCCCACAACAGTGGTGTCGTCGGTGAATTTCTATGGCATTGGAGCTGTGCTTAGCCACACAGTCATGTGTGCATAGGGAGAAGAGCAGGGGGCTAAGCATGCAGCCTTGAGGTACACCTGTGTTGATGGTCAGCGAGGAGGAGATGTTGTTGCCAATCCTCCATGACTAATGACCAAGCAGATGGTTTACAAAACCAACATTCCCTCTGAAAACCAAAACTCATTGGTTTTACCAAGCCTAAAGAACAGCCTCCTCATTTGATGCTGTAAGTTGTAGCGTAGTCTCACTCCCTTTCTGCCCTATCTGAGGCCTCCAGAACTGTTCCAACGAGTCCAATGTAAGCTTGAGAAATAATGTCTTCCAACTGGGTTTGTTGCAGCTTTCTAGACACTATATTCAATTCCTTCATAACTTCCTTTCCCAGCTATTATCTCCTTCATGGAGCTAGGAGAATTTAGCAACAATAGAATTCCTAAACAGTTCTGGAACCACAATGTGCTTGGATTAAATGGAACTGGAGAGCTTTAATGAGCAGCAGAGACCCAAGGAACTTTACCAATGAGTTCATCAGTCAGGGCACTGAGTACAGAAGTTGGGATGTTATGTTACAGTTGTATGAGACACTGATGAGACCACACTTGGAGCAATGTGTTCAGTTTTGGTAGCCCTGCTATAGGAAAGATGTTATTAAATTGGAAAGAATGCAGAAAATATTTACAAGGATGTTGCCAGGACTCGAGGAAATGAGTTATAAGTTAAGATGAAATAAGATATTAGTCACATGTACATCAAGACACACAGTGAAATGCACCTTTTGTATAGAGTGTTCTGGGGGCAGCCCGCAAGTGTCGCCACGCTTCCGGCGCCAACATAGCATGCCCACAACTTCCTAACCCGTACGTCTTTGGAATGTGGGAGACTGAGGGGTGATCTTATAGAAGTGTATAAAATCATGAGGGCCATACAAAGGGAGAATGCACACGGTTTTTATCCCAGGGTTGGGGAATCAAGAACTGGAGGGCATAGGTTTAAGGTGAGTGGGGAAAGATTTAAGGGGAACTTGAGGGACAACACTTTTACACAGAGGGTGTACGTATGTGGAGTGAGCTGCCAGAGGAAGTGGTTGAGGCAGGTACACTAATAACATTTAAAAGGTAGTTAGACAGGTACATAGAACACTACAGCACAGTACAGGCCCTTTGGTCCACAATGTTGTGCTGACATTTTATCCTGCTCTAAGATCTATCTAACCCTTCCCTCCCACATAGCCCCCTATTTTTCTATCATTCATGTGTCTATCTCTTAAATGTCCCTAATGTATCTGCCCCCACAATCTCTGCAGGTAGTGTGTTCCACGCACCCACCACTCTTTTTTAAAGAAAAACACTTACCCCTGACATCCACCTTATATCTTCCTCCAATCACCTTAAAATTATGTCCCCTTGTGTTAGCCATTGTTGCACTGGGGAAAAGTCTCTGACTGTCCACTCGATCTATGCCTCTTGTACACCTCTATTGGTATTGTTTGGTATTGGTTGGTATTGGTTTATTATTGTCATTTGTACCGAGGTACGGTGAAAAGCTTGTCTTACAAACCAATCGTACAGGTCAATTCATTACACAGTGCAGTTACATTGAGTTAGTACAGAGTGCATTGATGTAGTACAGGTAAAAATAATAACAGTACAGAGTAAGTGTCATAGCCCTCTGATCTTCTTTCTCTTCAAATTGAAAAGCCTTAGCTCACTCAACCTATCCTCATAAGACATGCTCTCCAATCCAGGCAGCATCCTGGTATATCTCCTCTGCACCCTCTCTAAAGCTTCCACATCCTTCCTATAATGAGGCGACCAGAACTGAACACAATACTCCAAGTGTGGTCTGACCAGAGTTCTATAGAGCTGCAACATCACCTTGTGGCTCTTGAACTCAATACCCCGACTAATGAAGGCCAACACTCCATATGCCTTCTTAACAACCCTATCAACCTATGTGGCGACCTTGAGGGATCTATGGACCTGGACCCCAAGATCCCTCTGTTCTTCCACACTGTTAAGAGTCCTGCCATTAACCTTTTATTCTGCCTTCAAATTCGATCTCCCGAAGTGTAACAATTCACACTTACTCGGGTTGAACTCCATCTGCCACTTCTCAGCCCATGTCTGCATTCTATCAATATCCTGTTGTGATCTACAGCAACCTTCTACACTATCCACAACACCAACAACCTTTATCATCAGCAAATTTACTAACTCACCCTGCCACATCCTCGTCCAAGTCATTTATAAAAATCACAAAGAGCAGTGGTCCCAGAACAAATCCCTGAGGAACACCACTGGTCACCGACCTCCAGGCAGAATACAGTCCATCTACCACCACCCTCTGTCTTCTATGGGCAAGCCAATTCTGAATCCACACAGCCAAGTTTCCCTGGATGCCATGCCTCCTGACTTTCTGAATAAGCCTTCAATGAGGAACCTTATCAAAAGCTACTACAATCCATGAACACCACATCCACTGCTCTACCTTCATCAATGTGCTTTGTCACATCCTCAAAAAATTCAATCAGGCTCGTGAGGCACGACCTGCCCCTCACAAAACCATGCTGACTGTCCCTATAATCAGCCTATGCTTCTCTAAATGTCCATAAATCCTGTTTCTAACAATCTTCTCCAGATGGATTGGAAAAGCTTAGAAGGTGGCAACACAAGAGACTGCAGGTGCTAAAATCTGGAGCAACAAACAATTTTCTGGAAGAACTCAGCAGGTCCAGCAGCATCTGTGGGGTGGGGGGGGGGGCGAAGGAATTGTTGACATTTTGGGTCAAAACCAATCAGAAGGTTATGGGCCAAACACTGGCAAATGGGAGTAGCTTAGATGGGCATCTTGGTCGGCATGAACCAGTTGGGCCAAAGGGCCTACTTCCAAGCTGTATGACTCTATGACAATGCACAGAGCAGATAGAGTTTGACAGGTGCTAAAATTATTCAACTTGTAGACAACATGATGTAGTATTACACTGACCTGCTGAGGGTTAATTGTGTTTCACAACATCCTCCAACTCCTGGGTAAATTTAGTCCCCACAACTTGCAGTGAATTCCTATGGAGACAGAATCTAATTTTGATATCCAATAAATCAACCACAGGGTGTAACACTGTGAGGGCACTGATGAGAGATCCCAGAGGGCCAGTTAGAGAGACAAAGCTATAAAAACCATCTCTTAAGCAGAATTATCTTGGTGTAAAAAAAACTGAGCCTGTCGTGAATAAAACACAATGATTTACTGGCACATTTCAAGCATGTTATTGGAAAGACAATAACTATTTCATTTCTGATGAAGTTCTCTCAGCTCCAAGGTGCCTCTTTCACATGACTGTGGCTTCATGTATAACCGCTGGGAAAGATGGGCTTCTGAGTTATCCTGTGCAAGTGTATGTACGATTCGCTCTTTATCTAGAATGGATTTACGTCCTTCTCCCCAACCTTTCACACCATCCCCCACCAGCCTTTAAAAACAGCAGGGAGAAGGAACAAATCTAATTTGGTTAACAATGCCTCATTTAACACAGGGGTACCAAGGAATTAATCAAGTTTGTTCCTACTTTAATAGCAGTTTACCCAGGCTGCAGTTTTTAACTGGAATGATCGAACATATAGAATCACAGTAAAGTTCCCAACACGGTAGGCCATTTGGCCCATCATGCCTGTGCCATTCAACCTAATTCCAGCACCAGATGTAATCAGCAAACACACCAAGCGCTGGAGAAACTTATCAGGTCAGGCAGCATCTATAGAGGGAAATGGACATCGACGTTTGACGTCGAGACCCTTCATCCGGACTGAAAGATAGAGGGGAGATAGGCAGTATAAAGAGGTGGAGGGGAAGGGGTGAACGAAGAGCTGGCAGGTGATAGGTGGATCCAGGTGAGGGGGGGTGTGATAGGCAGATGGGGGAGATGGGAGACTGGAAATGATGTCAGAAGCAGGGAGGTGATAGGTATAGGTATTGGTTTATTATTGTCACTTGTACAGAGTTGGAAGTGACAAAGGGCTGAAGATCATAAAATAAGATTTCTTTATTAGTCACATGGACATCGAAACACACAGTGAAGAGTATCTTTTGCATAGAGTGTTCTGGGGGCAGCCTGCAAGTGTCGCCAGGCTTCCGGTGCCAACATAGCATGCCCACAACTTCCTAACCCGTATGTCTTTGGAATGTGGGAGGAAACCGGAGCACCCGGAGGAAACCCACACAGACACGGGGAGAACGTACAAACTCTTTACAGACAGCGGCCGGAATTGAACCCGGGTCGCTAGCACTATAAAAGCATTACGCTAACTGCTACACTACCGTGCCTGCCCACTATACACAAGTGTACATCACTAGTAGCCTGTCCTGGTCCAACCACATGGATGTCAAGAAGGTGCACCAACGTCTCTAGTTCCTCAGGAGGCTAAAGAAATTTGTTATGTCCCTGTTGACTCTCACCAATTTTTATAGATCCACCATACAAAGCATTCTATCTGGATGCATCACAGATTGGTATGGCAACTCCTCTGCCCCAGAGAGTTGTGGACACAGCTCAGCACATCATGGAATCCAGCCTCCCCTCTACGGACTCTGTCTACACTTCTCGCTGCCTCAGTGAAGCAGCCAACGTAATCAAAGACCCCACCCACCCCAGACATTCTCTCTTCTCCCCCATCCCATAGGG
Source organism: Pristis pectinata (assembly GCF_009764475.1). Taxonomy (NCBI): domain Eukaryota; kingdom Metazoa; phylum Chordata; class Chondrichthyes; order Rhinopristiformes; family Pristidae; genus Pristis; species Pristis pectinata. Next base: position 7,955,056 of record NC_067407.1, on the reverse strand, counting down.
CAGAAGATACAAAAGCCTGAAAGCATGTACCACCAGGCTCGACAGCTTCTATCCTGCTGTTATAAGACTATTGAACAGTTCCCTAGTATGGTAAGATGGAGTCTTGATCACACAATCTACCTCTCTATGACCTTGACCTTATTGTCTACCTGCACTGCACTTTCTCTGTAACTGTAAGACTTCATTCTGCATTCCGTTATTGTTTTCCCTTGTACTACCTCAATGCACTGATGTGATGAAATGATCTGCATCGATGGCATGCAAAACAAAGTTTATCACTATACCTCGGTAAAAGTGACAATAATAAACCAATTTACCACTTATGAGATCCATTGACAAGGAATACGGTCGGAAACGTTCTCCTATTCCTGAGGTGTCTCAAACTAGAAGGCGCAGGGTTAGGGTAAGGTGTTAGAGAGTGAGAGGGGACCTGAGGAAATTTTTCACATGGAGGGTGGTCCACATCTGGAATGCACTACCTGAGTGGGCGGTAGAGGCAATTCAACACCATTTAAGAAGAGTAGTTGAATCACCAAGGCATTGAAGTCTATGAGGACATTCATGCAGCTTTCAGACATTAATGCAGCTTTTCTGATGGTTCGTTAACTGACTCAGTCATTTCATTATTGTGCCAAAAGGAAGTTGAAAGGATTTCCATCTGAAGAGTGGTAGTCGTCTGTACTCGCTCATTGAAAGGGAGCAGGAGGCAGAGGCTCTCCCACATTTATAAAGTACATGAATTTTTTCCAGGATATTTCCACTGAGAGAGAACTCAAACACTGAGCTTCTATTTCAGCACAATATTGTGAATATTATGGCTTCATGGATAGTCTCTTGCTCTCGCTCTGTACCCACAGCTTCCACATCCACAGAGCCTTGGTTCTCTCAGGGCTTTTGGTCAACTTCCAGGGTTTGTCCCTGCACAAAGATATAAGATAAGATATTTATTTATTAGTCACATGTACATCGAAACACACAGTGAAATGCACCTTTTTGCATTATTGAGAACGTGTTCTGGAGGCAGCCCGTAAGTGTCTCCACGTTTCCGGCGCCAACATAGCATGCCTACAGCTCCTAACCCATACGGCTTTGGAATGTGGGAGGAAACCGGAGCACCCGGAGGAAACCCACGCAGACATGGGAACAAGGTACAAACCCCCTGCCGACAGTGGCGGGAATTGAACCCGGGTCGCTGGCGCTGTAATAACATTACGCTAACCACTACACTACCGTGCCACCCCTGTACGGTGTACAAGCCACCTGTACAGCAGCTGCGTCCAGTTAACATTGGTACAATTAGCCACTCTACCTACAGTTATTGCTACATTACTTTGTGCCCTGAAGTCTGTGAAAAGAGATCGTTGCAGAGGATCAGGTGAAGCAACTCTTGCCTAATCTGTTGATGGATGGCACTAATTTGATGGATTACACATTAAACACTGGGCAGTTTTATGTTAATACTTCTCTTTGAAGGCCTAAATGACATTCATTGTGTTTTTCGATCACCTCACTGCTTCATCAATTTGGTGTGTACAAGCAAGTTTAGGATAACTGGTCTCAATCATTTTGTTCTGACTTGATTATATTATGATCATAACAAAAGTTTTATCTGCCTTATTCCTTGCTGCTTGTTATGGGTGTATCTATACATGGGGAATAAACAGGTGAGCGTCCTTCAGCAGAGAGGTCAATAATTAAATTTAAATTGAAAGGCAGAAGAATTGGAGGGGACTTGAAAGGATTTACAACTAAAGTGTGATCTGTACCTGGAACTCAAATCATGATCTTCTACGGTGTGAAAGCTGGAGAGTGGGATCAGCCTCAATAGTTCTTGGGCAGGCACGGTAGTGTAGTGATTAGCGTAACGCTATTACAGCGCCAGCAACCCGGGTTCAATTCCCACTGCTGTCTGTAAGGAGTTTGTATGTTCTCCCCATGTCTGCACGGGTTTCCTCTGGGTGCTCCGGTTTCCTCCCACATTCCAAAGACATACGGGTTAGGAAGTTGTGGGCATGCTATGTTGCTGCCCGAAGTGTGGTGACGTTTGTGGGCTGCCTCCAGAACATTCCACGCAAAGATGCATTTCACTCTGTGTTTCGATGTGCATGTGATGAATAAAGATATCCTGTAGTTTGCCCAGCATTCACAGAGCGGCCTTCCTCTGTGCTGAAGATCTCTGTAATTCCATGAGGTCTATCTCAGTTTAAAAGCCAAGGGGCCTTGTAGGACAGGAGTATTTTTTCAATGGGAGCCCATACAAAGATTGCAAAGAAGATGTATGAGAATGTTGCCAGAACTTGAAGGCCTGAGTTACAGGGAGAGGTTGAGCAGGCTAGGATTTTATTCCTTGAAACGTAGGAGACTGAGGGGTGACCTTATAAAATCATGAGGGGCAGAGACAGGGTGAATGCACACAGTCTTTTTCCAGGGAAAGGGAACCAAAAACTAGAGGGCAAAGCTTTAAGGTGAGAGGGGTAAGATTTAAAAGATGAGATGAGATATCTTTATCAGTCACATGTACATCGAAACACACAGTGAAATGCACCTTTTGCGTAGAGCGTTCTGGGGGGCAGCCCGCAAGTGTCGCCATGTTTCCAGTGCCAACAGCGCATGCCCACAACTTTCTAATCTGTACGTCTTTGGAATGTGGGAGGAAACCGGACCAGCCAGAGGAAACCCACGCAGACACGGGAAGAACGTATAAGCTTCTTACAAACAGCGGCCTGAATTGAACCCGGGTTGCTGGCGCTGTAATAGTGTTAAGCTAACCGCTACGCTACCGTGTCTGTCAATAAGAGAGGGGCAACTTCTTCATGCAGAAGGTGGTGTGTAAATGCCAGAGGAAGTGGTTGAGATCAGGTACAATAACAACATTTAGAAGACATTTGGATAAGTACATGGATAGGAAAGGTTTAGAGAAATGGGGGCAAAATGCAGGCAAATGAGACTAGTTTATGTGAGCATCTTGGTCGGCATGGATGAGTTGGGCTGAAGGGCCTGTTTCCATGCTACATTTCTTTTGCTGTGGACCATAAGTTAACTCATCTCACAGCAATCGGTCAGAAACTACTCAGCCCCAAGAAGGACCAACAGAAAGCCCGAGTACCCTTCTGTTTGAAGTGTGGATGGGATTTTACAGCAATCCACTCATTTCATCGTTACTGTTACTGAGACTAACTTTTTACTTTAGTACAGATTTATTTAATTACCGGAATTTGAATTTAAATTCTCGTGGCTACAATGGTGGGATTTGAACTCACGGCTCTGGATCACTGGTCCACAACTCTGGCTGATAATTCAGTTTCTTTCACCATTTGGCTATTGTACCCTGCACCCCTGTGTCACCCAATTGCACAGAGGCTGGAGTTATTTAAATCTTTATCTCCCTTAGGTGAGTGTAAGGGATCGACTGGAGTTTTCTCTGCTATCCTGAGCAATGGCTGGTACCATGATAAGATATCTTTATTAGTCACATGTACATCAAAACACACAGTGAAATGCATCTTTTGCATTGAGTGTGTTGGGGGCAGCCCGCAAGTGTCGCCATGCTTCTGGCGCCAACATAGCATGCCCACAACTTCCTAATCCGTTTGTCTTTGGAACGTGGGAGGAAACTGGAGCACCCGGAGGAAACCCACGCAGACACGGAGAGAACGTACAAACTTCTTACAGACAGTGGCGGGAATTGAACCCGGGTCTCTGGCGCTGTAATAGTGTTACACTAACCGCTACACTACCGTGGTATCATCTCATTTTTGGTTGTGGCATGTGCAAATTGAGTTTTATATTTCTTGAATTACAGAAGTATCTGCACTGCAAGTTCTTCTTCTTTGAAGACCATGCTTTGTTTACCCATTGAACTTACCAGCCTCTTGGTTAATATACCTCCAGTCACCACAGACAGGGCTGCTGTAAGATACACTGAACCGGAAATTTTACCACAAAACTCCAGAAAAATAAGGTTCTGCTATTAACAATTGTCTTAACACAGAGCAGAGCAATCTTACTCTTTGTTTCTGAGTGGCTGTGTGCCTGTCTCCACATTGAAAAGTGAGAGGAACAACTACTGGCGAAATGGGGTTGTTCTGAGAACCAGAGTAGACCTAATGGGAAGAGTAGTCTCACTGTGGGATTTATTGATGGGGTATTGTTTGCCTTTCAACCATATTTTTCCAACATAAAACTTCCCCAAATGGTGTCAACAGCCTGGAGCAATGGAGCATAGCCCCAAGTTACATTTCAATAGCAAATGGAATCATATCTAAAATGCAGCTGCTATCGTATTGCAGAAAATGGAGGAATTTAAAATAGAGGGATATGTGGGAGGAATGGGTTAGATAGTCTTAGGTGAGGTTTAAAGGTCGGCACAACAGTGTGGGCCGAAGGGCCTGTATTGTGCCGTACTGTTCCATGATTCTATGAAAATGTCTGCCTCAGAGACGCCTTTTGGCTGTTGTTACCATAACGGCAGCACAGTGCACTTCCTACAGGAAGTCCACACTCACTTCCTGCCTGACATTTTGGGGACTTATTTGGCAATATATCTATTGTGTAAAAGGAGGCCAAATCAGGGAAAATCAGAATAAAGTGCGCAATAAGAAAAATTCCACAGAAAATCAACGACTTATTCTATGCCTTGTATTTTCAGAAAGTCTAACTCAATCAGCCAAGCAAATAAATGTAAGCATCACTAAAGACCCATCAATAAAACGTAAAATGATCATAAAACATATTTTCTCATTGGTTTTGCCAATTGCCGTCAACGGCCTACTTCGCAAGAGGAGATGTGCCTGGTGAGATTATCGGAACACCTTCCAGTCCTTAACCTTTACAGCAACTTTTCTCTTGGTACGTGGTGTCCTTAAATAAGCTCACTGCTCTCCGTAATGCAAATTTAATGCTAATATATGCAGTTTATTCTGTACAGCTAAATACAATCTCCCCCACGCTCCCCCCGCCAACATACTAATATGGAAAGGAATGGAAAATAGGTGACAAGATAGGAACAAAGGGCTCAATATTTACGAGAAGGTGGGAGGGAGTGGGCTGCTGTGTGCGGGGGCAGGGAGAGGAACATGGAAACGTTGGGCGTGCAGAATTCTTGGCGAATTTAACAGTAGAATCTTATTAACATTTTTTAAAACCCATTTCCCATCCAGCAGGCAGCCAGACTGATAAAGGAATTTGCTTAACAAAGGTTGAATGAGCAGATAAATAATAGCACTCTTCTACATATGTATGCATACATTTACAGTAGATAACTTTGCATCTAAATGTTTATAAAGGAAAGCATTCAATGGGTGCAATCTAAGCTAAGCTGTGCTTTGGTAAATAGTTTTTACATACACACTGTTTCCTGTCTCTGGCATTTCTTATCAGTCTGGAGCTCTGCTGGTCTGACCTGTGCTTTGCAATTGTCTTCCCTCAGGCTCTGAATAGCTACAGTTCCTCAAATACCCAGTAAGCAAGTAACGATGGCTTCCTGGATCTAAACAACATGCCACATGCTGGCTTGAAAGTCGCCGCCTGTAGTTGAGTTTTGTAGGAAGATTGCAACATGAGTTGTGCTCAGGGCAAGATTCTTGCCTGAAAGAGCTGCTTACAGGAAGTAGCCAAGTTAAATATAACCACGCCCCGACGTTAAAATAAATCCAACGTTCTTTACTTTCATCCTGCACCAGTGAAATGACAAGGGTATCGCACTGTGTGGTTGCCCCTCATGCAGAGAGGGTGTTGTCTAATGGGAACTTACCAGACATTTGGATGACTGGTTGCATCATGGTCTGCTACGGCAATTCGAATGCGCAGGAACGTAAGAAGCAGCAGAGAGTAGTGGACTCAGCCCAATACATCATGGGCACATCCCTCCCCACCATCGGTAGTATCTACATGAGGTGCTATCGCAAGAAAGCAACATTTATCATCAAAGATCCCCACCATGCCATCTTCTCGCAGCTACCATCAGGCAGGAGGTACAGAAGCCTGAAGTCCCACGCCACCAGGTTCAAGAACAGTTTCTTCACTTCAACCACTCGGTTCTCGAACCAACCCGCACAACCTCAGTAGAGATAAGATATCTTTATTAGTCACATGTACATTGAAACACACAGTGAAATGCAGCTTTTGCGTAGAGTGTTCTGGGGGCAGCCTGCAAGTGTCACCACACTTCCGGTGCCAACATAGCACGCCCACAACTTCCTAACCTGTACATCTTTGGAATGTGAGAGGAAACCGGAGCACCCGGAGGAAACCCACGCAGACATGGGGAGAACGTACAAACTTCTTACAGACAGTGGCCGGATTTGAACCCAGGTCGCTGGCGCTGTAATAGCGTTACGCTAACTGCTACACTACCGTGCCTGCCCTGTGACCACTATGGCCGCTTTGAGGGGTGAATGCATGCAGGCTTTTTCCCCTAAGGTTGGGTGAGACTAGAACTAGAGGTCGTAGGTTCAGGAAGGAAGGCGAAATATATAAGGGGAATCTGAGGGGAAACGTCTTCACTCGGAGGGTGGTGCGAGTGTGGAACGAGCTGCCAGTGGAAATTGTGGATTTAAGAAAACATTTAAGAGAAGTTTGGATAGGTACATGGATGGGAGGGGTTTGAAGGGATGTGGTCCGGGTGCAGGTAGATGGGACTAGGCAGAAGATCAGGTCAGCATGGACTAGATGGGCCGAAGGGCCTGTTTCTGTGCTGTACTGCTCTATGACGCTATGACTTACTCTATATGTCCTATCAGAATTTGACTTCCCAAAGTGCATTACCTCACACTTGTTTGTATTAAATTCCATCTTCCACTTCTCTGGCCGACTTCCAACTGGTCTATATTCTGCAGTATCCTTAAACAACCGTCTTTGCTGTCTGAGACTCCACCATTTTTATGTCATCTGCAAACTTACTAATCAGACCACCTACATTCTCATCCAAGTCACTTACAGTATGTGTATTCCAAATATCAACGACCATAGCACTGAACCCTGTGGTACACCACTGCTCACAGACTTCAAGTCAGGAAAACCACCGTCCACCATGAATCTCTGCCTCCTGTCACCAAACCAGTTTTGGATTCAGTTTGCCAACTCGCCTCGGATCCCTTTTGCCTTAACCTTCTGGACCAAGCTACCATGTGACAACCTGTTATAAGTCTTACTGAAGTCCATGTAAAGCACATCTACCAGGCTGCCTTCATCAATTTTCCTTCATCAAGTTACCTCCTCCAAAATCCTGATGAAGGGTCTCGGCCCGAAACATTGACTGTTTATTTCCCTCCATAGATGCTGCCTGACCTGCTGAGTTCTTCCGGCTCTTTTTGTGTATTGTAGCAGATGCCAGCATCTGCCAAATTCCTTGTGTCTCCTCCAAGATTTCACTCATATTTTGGAGGAGGTAACCATGATGACTTCTCCTAATCAGTCCCTGCCTTTCCAAGTGAATCCTGTCCCTCAGAATCTTCTCCAAAAACTTCCCCACCCACTGATGGAGACACAAGAGAGACTGCAGATGCGGCAACGCATAAAATACTGTAGGAACTCAGCAGGTCAGGCAACATCAAAAGGGAAATGGACAAGTGACACTTTGGGTCGGTCCAGTCCTGATGCAGGCTTTTGACCTGAAACATAGGCAATTTCTTTCCTCCCATAGATGCTACTTGACCTCCTGAGTTCCTCCAGCAGATTGTTTGTTGCTGGCAAAACCTTTTTGCCATTTGGAAGTATATGAGGGTTATTGGACCTAGTTCTTTGTGGCACTCTCCCCTCTCAGTCACCTAACGGTTCTCTCAAGACTCACTCCAATCTATGTTCTTTGGAAATACAAATGTCTGTGGTTAGGGCATGGGGCATCATTTTTAAAGATATCTTTATTAGTCATGTGTACATTGAAACACACAGTGAAATGCATCTTTCACATAGAGTGTTCCGAGGACAGCCCGCAAGTGTCACCATGTTTCCAGCGTCAGCATAGCATGCCCACAACTTCCTATCCCGTACGTCTTTGAAATGCGGGAGGAAACTGGAGCACCCGGAGGAAACCCACGCAGTCACGGGGAGAACGTACAAACTCCTTACAGACAGTGGCTGGAATTGAACCCAGGTCGCTGGCGCTGTAATGAGCATCCTGCAAGTACTTGCATCCCCTTGTAAATATTGGATGAATGCTTGGAGACACAAGAGGTTGCAGATGCTGGAATCTGGAGCAACAAACAATCTGCTGGAGGAACTCAGCGGGTCGAGCAGCATCTGTGAGGGGAAAGGAATTGTCGACGTTTTGGGTTGAAACTTTGCAACGGGACAGAGAGTGGAGAGGGGAGATGGCCGGTGTAAAGAGAAGAGGGTTCTCTTGGTTCAATCTACATGTCATCCTTCAACCCCCCACCTCAGTCCACCAATCACCTCTGTCTCCTGTATCAGCACTCCCCCTCTTCTCTGTATATCTGATGCAAGGTTTCAATTCCTTCCCCCCACAGATGCTGCTCGACCTGCTGAGTTCCTCCAGCAGATTGTTTGTTGCTTTAGATTAATACTTCTCTGGATCCACCAGTGTTGACTTGCTTCCCAAAACTGTCCTAATACTGCGTGGGAAGACCCTGTCCAATGACAGGGCAGAGAAAGCCCCACCACCCATGAAACAGCTGAAGAGCTTTGACAGCTGGCTAAGCCATGCCCAAAGGCTGTCAGAAACATGAGTACTTCAAAACGTTTCTGACATTCAACCATTATTATGAAATCAATTAATAATAAAAAAGTAATTAAGTGTCAAAATAATTAAACAATTGTAAACATTTAACTGAATTTAATTATTCAGGGAAAAACTATAATTAGTACTTGATAAAACAATAAGACGCTGAAGGAACTCAGAAGGTCAGGCAGCATCCATGGAGAAAAACAGATAGTCAACATTTCGGGTTGGGACTTTTCTTCAGGACTGGTCGACGTTTCATGTCAGAACCCTTCTTCAGGACTCAATGTTTCAGGTCAGGACCCTTCAGGACTCAATGTTCTGGGGCAGGACCCTTCTTCAGGACTACCAATCCTCTTCTACTAATACTCTCCTCCATCTGGTTGAACTTGTCCTCACTCTAAGCTACTTCTCTTTCAATTCTTCTCACTTTTGTCTGTTTTCCTCCAAGTATGCTGCCTGATCTGCTGAGTTCCTCCAGATATTGGTATTGGTATTGGTTTATTATTGTCACTTGTACCGAGGTACAGTGAAAAACTTGTCTTGCATATCGATCATACAGGTGTCATTACACAGTGCAGTTACATTGAGTTAGTACAGAGTGCATTGAGGTAGTACAGGTAAAAACTATAACAGTACAGAGTAAAGTGTCACAGATACAGAGAAAGTGCAGTGCAATAAGGTGCAAGGTCACAACAAGGTAGATCATGAGGTCATAGTCCATCTCACTGTATAAGGGAACTGTTCAATAGTCTTATCACAGTGGGGTAGAAGCTGTCCTTAAGTCTGATGGTACGTGCCTCTAGATTCCAGCATCTGCAGTCCTTTATTTCTCTATAATTAGTACTTAACCTTGTCCCTGACAGCTGTCCATTCCTTTGAAGTGGATGAACTTGTTCTTATAACAATACAACCTGGTGCATGTTCAGCAGACCAGATTCCCTTGGAGTAAATGCAGGTCAGTGCTCCACTTTTGAATTCCATGGGAAGTCCAGCATCTGAACATGGTCAGCAAAACCTCAGTTGGAGACACAAGAGACTGCAGATGCTGGAATCTGGAGCAACAAAACAATCTGCTGGAGGAACTCAGAGGGTCGAGCAGCATCTGTGAGGAGAATGCAATTGTCGATGCTTCGGGTTGAAACCCTGCATCAGGACTTTGCATGTAGGGTCTTGGATAGGAAAGATGCATGGATAGGAAAGGTTCAGAGGGATATGGGCCAAACGAAGGCTAGGCCTATGGGCTCAACGTCAGCAAGACCAAGGAATTGACTGTGGACTTCAGGAAGGAGAAATCAGGAGAACCCACACCAGTCCTCATTGATGGGTTAGCGGTGGAAAGGGTGAGCATCTCCAAGTTCCTGGGCGTCAGCTATGCTGGGCCCAACACATTGATACAGTCACAAAGAAGGCACGCCAGCAGCTCTACTTCATTAGGAGTTTGAGGAGATTCGGTACATCACCAAAGACTCTTACAAATTTCTATAGATGTTCAGTGGAGAGCATTCTGACTGGTTGCATTGCCACCTGGTATGGAGGCTTCAATGTGCAAGATCAAAAGAGGCTTCAGAGGGTTGTAGACTCAGCCAGCTCCATCACGGGCACAACCCTCCCCGCCATCGAGGACATCTTCAAGAGGCGGTGCCTCAAGAAGGCGGCATCCATCACTAAGGATCCTCACCATTTGGGACATGCCCTCTTCTCATTACTACCATCGGGGAGACGGTACAAGAGTCTAAAGACCTACACTCAGCGATTCAGGAACAGCTTCTTCCCCTCCACTATAAGATTTCTGAACGGTCCATGAACACTACCTCATTATTCCTCTTTTGCACTATTTATTTATTTATGGGTAACTTTATGTCTTGCACTGTACTGCTGCCGCAAAACAACACATTTCGTGATGTATGTCAGTGATAATAAACCTGATTCTGATGGTACTAGCTTAATTGGGTATCTTGGTCAGCATGGACAAGTTGGGCCAAAGGGCTTATGTCTGTGCTGTATTACTCTATGACTCTATGCTGCTCGACTCTCTGAGTTCCTCCAGTAATTGTTTTCTCCTCAACAAAGGCAGGCTGCCAGTTCAGCGAGGAATTCCCCAGTATTTCCAAGTAAGATCTGCTCTGAATCTATTACCAGAGCCCCTCCCGTTATCAAACCAAGACTCTCCCGAGTCTCCATTCAAATATTAGTACCCTGGTAATGGGAACTAAATCCTCCTTTTGAATATTAATCCATTGCATGGGGTCTTTGTGCAAATACTGACATGCTCTGATGATCACTGGCAAATATTGTACATACCAGCAGGCTTAAGGACAGCTTCTATCCTGCTGTTATAAGACTCTTGAACGGTCCCCCAGTACGATAAGGTGGACTCTTGACCTCACAATCTACCTTCTTATGACCTGCACTGTACTTTCTCTGTAGCTGTAACACCTTATGCTGCATTCTGTTACTGTTTTCCCTTGTACTACCTCAATGCACTGTTGTAATGAAATGATCTGTATGGATAGCATGCAAAGCAAGTTTTTTTTACTGTATGTTGGTATATGTGACAACAATAAACCAACTTAATTTAATTTAAAGAAAAACAAAGGACTGCAGATGAATCTAGATGAAAAACACGATGATGTTGGAGGAACTCAACAGGCCAGGCAGCATCCGTGGAGAAAAGCAGGCGGTCAACGTTTCAGGTAAGGACCCTTCTTCAGGATTGAAGATAGGAAAAGGAAAATATTTAATTTAAATATTGATACACATCTAGAGACACCCTTGAAACTGTTATGTATCATAAGGGTCACCTCCAAAACTTGATATATTCCTGTGCACCTTTTTAGAGTATTTTCCCTGGCAACATTGAAAAATAGAGTAAAAGCTCAAAGATCTTCTGTAAATGTTTATACTTTCCCGAGAATCACCCCTGCTCCCCACTGCAAATATTAACGTTCTCCCTGGAACCCACATTCCAAATTCTCCATTTGATCAGCATACATCAACAGCAGTGAAGTATTAGCGTGCCAAGAGGAAGAGCAAAGCAGGCGAGATGGGTGAAGTTCTCCACATTTTTAATTGCCTGCATGTTATTCACCTGTCTCCACATAAATATTTAAATCAAGTTGTGTAAGTGGTAGAAGTAGGAGACATTTGTGTCACTTTCTCATCGCCCAACCATGCTCTGAATGGATGTGTCAGTCTGGAGATGTGCAACGTTAATCTTTTTAATTAATGTTTCACCACATTAATACTGACAGACAGCCAGGGAGAATTGAACAGGCAGTGTCGGTGCCTACAACTATATTGTCCTGTTTTAAACATTTGCGTTGCTATTTTGAGCTGATCTTCAACTTCATCATAAAGTATTGCCGCAGCTGCTTTTTATTCTTAACCCCTTCCTTTTCTGACTCTGTGCTGTGCTATTATTTCACATGTGCACCATCCTCCTCAAACTTGGTCACTTCTGCTGTAGATTTGTATGTAATTCATTCACAAGTCGTGAGAGTTACTGGTATGCCCAGTATTTATTGATAAATTGACTTATTATTGTCACATGTACTGAGGTACAGTGAAAAACTTTGTTTTGCATGCCATCCATACAGATCCTTTCATCACATCAGTGCATTGAGGTAGTACAGGGGAAAACAATAACAGAGTGCAGAATGAAGTGTCACAGAGAAAGTACAGTGCAAGCAGACAATAAGATGCAAGGCCATGACAAGGTAGATTGTGAGGTCAAGACTCCACCTTATTGTACAAGGGAGCCACTTATAACAGTGGGATAGAACTCTGGTTAGATCACACTTGGAGTATTATGTTCAGTTCTGGTCGCCTCATTATAAGAAGGATGTGGAAGCTTTAGAGAGGGTGCAGAGGAGATTTACCAGGATGCTGCCTGGATTGGAGACCATGTCTTATGAGGATAGATTGAGCGAGTCAGGGCTTTTCTCTTTCAAGAGGAGGAGGATGAGAGGTGACTTGATAGAGGTGTACAAGATGATAAGAGGCATAGATCGAGTGGACAGTCAGAGACTTTTTCCCAGTGCAACAATGGCTAACACAAAGGGACATAATTTTAAGGTGATTGGAGGAAGGTATAAGGGGGATGTCAGGGGTAAGTTTTTTACACAGAGAGTGGTGGGTGCATGGAACGTACTGCCGGCAGAGGTTGTGGGGGCAGATACATTAGAGACATTTAAGATACTCTTAGATAGACACATGAATGATAGAGAAATGGGGGGGAGGAACTATGTGGGAGGGAAGGGTTAGCTAGATATTAGAGCAGGATAAAATGTCAGCACAACCTTGTGGGCCAAAGGGCCTGTATTCCATGTTCTATGTTCTCGAAGCTGTCCTTGAGACTGATGGTACATGCTTTCAGGCTTTTATTTTCCATGTCTAATGCCCTCAATGGTTTGGGAGGCTATTTCAAGTAAAAGTAAACCACATCATGATAGATCTTAGAGTCATAGAGTCATACGGCACAGAAACAGGCCCTTCGGCCCAACCTAAGCTAGTCCCATTTGCCCGCATTTGGCCCATATCCCTCTAAACCTTTCCTATCCATGTACCTGTCCAAGTACCTTTTAAATGCTGTTAATGTACCTGCCTCAACCACTTCCTCTGACAGCTCATTCCATATACTGACAACCCTCTGAGTGAAAAAGTTGCCCCTCAGATTCCTATTAAATCTCTTCCCTCTCACACTAAACCTATGCCCTCCAGTTCTTGATTCCCTAACCCTGGGAAAAAAAAGAGAGTGCACATTCACCCTATCTATGCCCCTCGTGATTTTATACACCTCTATAAGACCACCCCTCATTCTCCTATGCTCCAATGAATAAAGTCCCAACCTTCTCAATCTCTCTCCATAGCTCAGACCCTTGAGTCCAGGCAACGTCCTCATAAACATCTTCGACTAAGGGTATTAGCGAACTGTATGAGTTTTTAGCTGACATTCCAGGAGTCACCATTTATTGACGCTGACTATGTATTCGAGAATTATTTAAGTCATTTGCCATGCCATAGAGTCATCAAGCAATACAGCACAGATACAGGCCCTTTGGCCCATCCAGTCCATGCCAACCACGGTGCTCACCCAGCTTGTCCCAATTTCCTGCATTTGGCAGTTACGATGGTGGATTTGGACCGGATCATTAGTGAAAGGTCACTAGGACAAGAACTTAGCTGCTCTGCCACTACCTTGTGTGCTGTACTGTACTATATCAGTGCCAAATTTCTGGAGTTCACACTGTTTGCTTGTGACCATATGGGTATCCCAGGGTGTTTATATAGAACATAGAACATAGAAAACTACAGCACAGTACAGGCCCTTCAGCCCACAATGTTGTGCCGACATTTTATCCTGCTTTAATATCTATCTAACCCTTCCCTCCCACATAGCCCACTATTTTTCTGTCACTCATGTGTCTATCTAAGATTCTCTTAAATATCTCTAATGTTTCTGCCCCCACAACCTCTGCCAGCAGTGCGTTCCATGTACCCACCACTCTCTGTGTAAAAAACTTACCCCTGAAGTCGCCCTTATACTCTCCTCCAATCACCTTAAAATTATGTCCCCTCATGTTAACCATTGTCACCCTGGGAAAAAGTCTCTGACTGTCCACTCGATCTATGCCTCTTATCATCTTGTACTCCTCTATCAAGTCACATCCCATCCTCCTCCTCTCCAAACAGAAAAGCCCGAGCTCGCTCAACCTATCCTCATAAGACATGCTCTCCAATCCAGGCAACATCCTGGTAAATCTCCTCTGCACCCTCTCTAAAGCTTCCACATCCTTCCTATAATGAGGCGACCAGAACTGAACACAATACTCCAAGTGTGGTCTAACCAGAGTTCTATAGAGCAAAGACATGCAGGTTGGCAAGTAAATCGACCACTGTAAGTGGTGCTCAATGGTTTGTAAGAACGTGGTTGGCCGGAGGGTCTATTTCCATTGAGTATCTCTCTACGACTCTCTGCTCTCCATCTGTTGCCTGAGAAAGTGAGTTTCAATGGACTATCCACAAGGGCTGGAGTCACAACTATGTCTGGTTCTGTGTGAAAGGTAAAGTAAGCGGGAAATAACCACATCAGCTGGAATTCATGGTGGGAAAGCATAAGTCATTCCTTGGACCCTAGAAAGTTGGACCCATTTATTTTCCATGTGTTGCAAGATGAGGAGAAGCAGACGGAATCAAGAGTTTTTCCTTCTGTCAACACTTCTCGCTGCCTCGGTAAAGCAGCCGTCATAATCAAAGACCCCACCCACCCCAGACACTCTCTCTTCTCCCCTCTCCCATTGGGCAGAAGATACAAAAGCCTGAAAGCACCTACTACCAGGCTCAAGGACAGCTTCTATCCTGCTGTTATAAGACTATTGAACAGTTCCCTAGTACAATAAGGTGGACTCTTGACCTCACAATCTACCTCATTATGACCTTGCACCTTATTGTTTACCTGCACTGCACTTTCTCTGTAATTGTGACACTTTACTCTGCATTCTGGATTGTTTTACCTTGTACTACCTCAATGCACTGTGTAATGAATTGATCTGTACAAACTGTTTGCAAGACAAGTTTTTCACTGTACCTTTGTACAAGTGACAATATAAACCAATTCCAATTCCAATTCCCCACCAATATCTACTACACCTTCAGCTCCATATCCATAAACTCTGGACTTCCCTCCCTGGACATCTCCATCTTGCTTTCCTCCTTAAAACTTATCTCACTGACCAGAATGAGAATGGTGCTTGTGAAACCCCCTTGGGCCATTTCTGTTAGGTTAAGGCACTAAATAAATGGCTGTCATTGGCCCATGTATTCAAATCAGTTGAAGACATTTGAACAAGCACAAACCATAACTAAAAGTTAAAAATTGTTGGCCTTTATCTGCTGGTGTATGAAATAGAGATTGAGACACTAAATTGTCGACATTTCTGATCAAAACCCTGCATCAGGACTCTTCAAGTTATGCTGACTTTGAAGAAGTTTTCCTCCTCTCTCCGATGGGAGTTCTGTGAGACCCTCTCTCACTGCTCCCCCTCTGTGGTTTCCACAGTCCTGATGCAGGATTTTGACGTGAAACATCGACAATTCCTTTTCTCCCACAGATGCTGCTCGACCCACTGAGTTTCTTCAGCAGGTTGTTTGTTGAGGGACATGATGGGATTGGTGGGAACGCTCTGAAAAAATCTAAAAGCTGGAAATCTGGAATAAGAAACAGAAAATCTTGGAGACATTCAGCAGGTCGGGCAGCATCTGTGGAAAGAGAAACAGTTAATGTACAGATACAGGACCCTTCATCAGAAGTGGAAACGGAGCCCAGACCTGATACCTTAGTAGTACCTCTTCCAGCAATGCTCTAAGAGCCAGCAGAGACTCAATAGGCTAAATGTCCTCCTGTGAAATATTCAACCTGTGAGTACGTTGCCATACCAGTCCTGATTCCCTTTATCCCCATCATAGAACATAGAACATAGAACAGTACAGCACAATACAGGCCCTTCGGCCCACAATGTTGGGCCAACCTTTAAACCTCGCCTAAGACTATCTTACCCCTTCCTCCCACATATCCCTCTATTTTAAATTCCTCCATATGCTTATCTAGTACTCTCTTGAATTTGATCAATTGGTGCTCACTCCAGCTGTTTCTTCCACAGGTGACCATATTTCCAGATGTTTCTTCCATTGGTATTGGTATTGGTTTATTATTGTCACTTGTACTGAGGTACAGTGAAAAACTTGCCTTGTATACTGATCGTACAGGTCAATTCATTACACAGTGCAGTTGCATTGAGTTAGTACAGAGTGCATTGAGGTAGTACAGGTAAAAACAATAACAGTACAGAGTAAAGTGTCACGGCTACAGGGAAGTGTATTGCAGGTAGACAATAAGGTGCAAGATCATAACAAGGTAGATTGTGAGATTGGTGACCACACCTTCCAGCTGTTTCTTTAATTGGTGACCAAGCCTTCCAGCTGTTTGACCATTGATGACCACACCAGCTTTTCCTTCCATTGGCGGCCACACCTTCCAGCTGTTTCATCATTGGCGGCCACACCTTCCAGCTGTTTCATCATTGGCGGCCACACCTTCCAGCTGTTTCATCATTGGCGGCCACACCTTCCAGCTGTTTCATCATTGGCGGCCACACCTTCCAGCTGTTTCATCATTGGCGGCCACACCTTCCAGCTGTTTCATCATTGGCGGCCACACCTTCCAGCTGTTTCTCCCTGGAGTCTGATAGCCTCCACCAAGACATTCCCCCTTCTCTCCCCTTCGATCTCCTCCTTAAAACCAACCTTTTAAAGCTTTGAGCTCCCCCTCTTCACGTGGCTCGATGTCAGCTTTTGCTCAATAAACCTCCTGCCAAGTTTTAAGGCCACAAGGTAAACACAAGTTGATGCTGCCAAAAGGAACAAACAAATTACAAATGTATCTCTGCTGTTAGTACAGCCTCACCAGCCCTGTATAGCTGCCACACTTCTCCATGTAACAAGTGTCTACATTCACAAACCATGTGAGGTACTCAAAGACATGTCAATATGATAAGACGCTGTATAAATCCAGGGCTTTTTTTCAAACAATTTAATTGAAAACCATCATGTCATAGCCCTGTTACATTAATTAGATAACTGCGCTATAACTGCTGTTTGTATAAATTTGAAAAAAGGATATTCATTTAACAGAAAACTGCATTATGAAGCCTGAAGCAAAGATTAAAAATGTAATTATAATTCAGTTTTGAAACATGTGTCATCTTGGGTCGAAAAAGTAATTAGCTTGTTAAATATTAATTTTTTTTAATCTCCACTTTACTTCTGTGATGATGAAGTCAATGGAAGACGAATCCAGGCAGAGTGTAAAAGAGCTTCCAAGCCACCCTCCCCACCCCCCTCACAGTCAGACAGAATGATTGGCTCAGTTTTTCAGACATAGCAACTCCATAGTAAACAGTTGTCTCAAATTCGGGTCAGGCCATTTGTTGGAAAGTCAAATTTTCCATTCCAGAAGCAGTAACAAGGAAATAAAGGGGAAGGGTTCCTACTGTTGCATACTACGGATGTGGTATGTTTAGAGGGATACAGGCCAAATGCGGGCAAAAGCTTAGATAGGCATCTTGGTCAGCATGGACAAGTTGGGCTGAAGGGCCTGTTTCCATGCTGTATTACGCTGTGGCTACGTTATCAATTTTTGAAACACTTCACGAACCGTGAAGCAATGGGCCGGATTGAACTGATCCTCAAAGCCAAAGCCAAAGTTGAGTGTATTGTCATATGCACAAGTACATGTACGCACAGGTGCAATAGAACATAGAACAATTACAGCACAATTCAGGCCTTTTGGCCCACAAAGCTGTGCCGAACATGTCCCTACCCTAGAAATTACTAGACTTACAACACGAAAAACTTACAGCAACATCACAGGCACAGGGCATCAGATAAGCAGCATTCACAAGAAAACCATGAGTTAAACATAAATTATACAAAATTTTTACAATCTTTACAATTTTTACAACCAAGAAAGAGCACAATTACAACAAAAGTGGTCATAGTGTTGATCTACTGAGGTAGTGATTAGGGTTGTGCAGGTTGGTTCAAGAACCGAATAGTTGAAGGGAAGTAGCCATTCTTGAACCTGGTGGTGTGGGACTTCAAGCTTCTGTACCTCCTGGCCGATGGTAGCTGTGAGAAGATGGCATGGCTTGGATGGTGTTGATAGTTGTTGCCTTCTTGAGACAATGACTGATGTAGATACCACCAACAGTGGGGAGGGATGTGCCAGTGATGTACTGGGCTGAGTCCACTACTCTCTGCAGCTTCTTATGTTCCTGCGCATTCGAATTGCCATCCCAGACCATGATGCAACCAGTCAGGATACTTTCAACAGTACACCTGTCGAAGTTTGTTAGCATGTTCGGTGCCAAGCTGAACCTTCTAAGAAAGTAAAGATCTTGCTTCGTGAGTTCTGCACATGCAAGTGTTGCAACCATAGTCAATTTTTGGAAGGGGCAGCAGTTTGTGACGTGGATGGTGGAAGTTAAGGCCCTGACCATGGACCGCCCTGATGGCTTTCTGACAGTTCTCTGGTGTTAAAGGCCTGTACGTGTTTTCACATGTGCCTGAGGAATGAAGACAGTTAGAAACATCGGTAAAAATTATAAATAATTAAAACATTAAAAGCGATTGAAAATTTTAAAAATACAATTTCAATAGTTTTTAATGCTTTAGTTGGTTCATAGTGTCATGCAGCATGGTAAAAGGCCATTTGGCCCGATTATCCCTTTTCTATCTGTGTACCTGTTCATGGTAGTGTAGTGGTTAGCGGAACGCTATTACCGTACCAGTGACCCGGGTTCAATTCCAGCCACTGTCTGTAAGGAGTTTGTACATTCTCCCCGTGTCTGCGTGGGTTTCCTCTGGGCGCTCCGGTTTCCTCCCACATTCCAAAGACGTACGGGTTAGGAAGTTGTGGGCGTGCTATGTTGGCGCCGGAAGCGTGGCGACCCTTGTGGGCTGCCCCCAGAACATTCTACACAAAAGACACTTTTCACTGTGTGTTTCAATGTACATGTGACTAATTAAGATATCTTATAAAATGCATGTTCCATATACACACCACCCTATGTGTGAAAAACTTGCCCCTCAGATCTCCTTTAAGTAGTTCCCCTTTCAACTTAAGTCTATGCCCTCTAGTTTTAGACTCCCCTACCCTTGTCTCCATGACTCTCTGACCCACCAAATGGGTATCAGATGAAATGTGCATGTCTTTGCAATGCAAGATCTCACCAATGAGGTAAGGATAAAGGTTAAGAAAGAAAGCCCTGTATATATGTATTCATATTCTCAGGTCACAGAGTCTTAGAGTGATACAGCATGGAAACAGGCCCTTCAGCCCAACTTGTCCATGCTGACCAAGGTGATCATTTAAGATAGTCTCGCTTGCCTGCGTTTGGTCCATATCCCTCCTAATCTTTCCCATCCATGTACCACTCCAAGTGCCTTTTAAATGAAGTTATTGTACCCACCACTACCATGTCCCCTGGCAGCTGGTTCCATACAACCACCACTCTCTGTGTGAAGAGGTTGCCCCTCAGTTTCTTTTCAAATCTTTCCCCTCTCAGCTTAAACCTATGTCCTCTAGTTTTTGATTCCTATATGCTCTACAATGAAAAAAATGCACTCTGATGTCCAGTCTCTCTGTCCCTTTTTCCTCTTTCATGAGTGGGGGGCATCATTTGTTACCCACCCCTAACTGCCTTTGAACTGTGGCTTGCAGGGACATTTTGGAGTCAGCTTGCAACTGGGATCAGATGGAGACCGGACTGGGTAAAGGCATCAGATTTCCTACTCTTGAGAGAGCATCAGTGAACCAGATGGCTTTTATAACAGTCATGGTTGGTATTACAGAAGCAAGCTTTTTGAATCCCAGCTCTTAACTAATGTTGTAAATACAGCAGCTGACTTGGTACCAATGTAAAGATGGGCAGGCAATCTGTTTTGGTGTTGTTGTGGCAGAGGCATTATCAGTGGGTCGGACACCAGAAGTGCCACTCATATGCTGAAATCTGAAGCAACACACACACAAAATGCTGGAGGAACTCAGCAGGTCAGGCAGCATAAAGAGCACACATTTTGGAACCTCAGAGTCTGTCAGTGATGATATGTGAAACTTTGATTTGGCAGCACTTGGAGTGTTGTGTGCAATTCTGGTCACCCAATTACAGGAAGGATGTGGAGGCTTTGGAAAGGGTGCAGAAGAGGTTTACCAGGATCAACACACACAAAATGCTGGAGGAACTCAGCAGATCAATCATCAGGGAAATAAACAATCAACATTTTGGGTCGAGACCCTTCATCAGTCCTCGACCGGAAACATCGACTGTTTATTTCCCTCCATGGATGCTGCCTGACCTGTTGAGTTCCTCCAGCATTTTGTGTGTGTTGCTTCAGATTTCAGCACATGCAGAATCTCTTGTGTCTCAGGTTTACCAGGATGCTGCCTGGATTAGAGAGTATGAGCTATAAGGAGAGGTTGGACAAACTTGGGTTGTTTTATCTGGAGTGTCGGAGGCTGAGGGGAGACCTGATAGAAGTTTATAAAATGATGAGAGGCTCAGATAGGGTAGATAGTCAGAATCCTTTTTCCAGGGTAGAGATGTCAAATACTAGAGGGCATGCACTTAAGGCAAGAGGGAGAAAGTTTAAAGGAGATGTGCGGGGTAAGTTTTTTACACAGAGAGTGGTGGGTGCCTGGAACAGGCTGCCAGGGGGATTGGTGGAAGCAGACGTGAAAGTGGTGTTTAAGAGGCTGTTAGACAGACACATGAATATGCAGGGGATGGAGGGATATGGATCATGTGCAGGCAGAAGGGATTTAGTTTAATTCGGCATCGTGTTCGGCATAGACATCGTGGGCCGAAGAGCCTGTTCCTGTGCTGTACTGTTCCATGTTTTATGTACAGCTCGAGTTTTGTATTCGTGAACGGGACTTAATTGCCTATCCTTTCTGCATTTACGCCTCATTCCATTCCAATGGGACATAAAAGCAGAACCAAAAATAAAAAGAAGCAGAAAACCCTGCAAACACCCAGCAGGTCAGGCAGCATCTGTGGAAAGAGAAACAGTTAACGTTTCAGGTCCCTTCTCACCAAAACTGGAAAAGTGAGAAACACATTATTTTAGGCAGCAGAGGATGTTGGCTGCTTCACTTTCCACAGATGCTGCCTGACCCACTGAGTTCCTCCAACATCTTGTTGTTTGCTGAAATTATCCATGATGAACTCATCCAATAACACTTCACAAATATAATCTTCATCCAAACCTCCCATTCCTGCTTTCAGCATTGATCCTTTTGTTGGAGGAGGTCATTTATGGTACAAATATTATGCATCCAAAGCCTGGAATTCATCAAAGTTTTGTTTCATATTGGGATGAGCTACATCATTATCTGATGTATAATTTCTGAAGTGAAGCCAGATAGAATCATAGAGCAATACAGCACAGATACAGGCCCTTCAGCCCAACCAGTCCATGCCAACCACGGTGTCCACACAGTTTCCTGCATTCGGTCCATATCCCTTCAAGCGCAGTCCCTCCATGTACCTATCCAAGTGTTTCTTAAATAATACTATTGTACCTGCGTCACCCACTTCCTCTGGTGGCTCGTTCTGTATACGCACCACCCTCTGTGTGAAAAAGTCGCTCTTAAATCTCTTTTCTCTCACCCTGAACCTATGCCCTCCAGTTTTAGACTCCCCCACCCTGGGGAAAAGACTGTTACCATCAATCCCATCTATGCCTCTCACAACCCTAAACACTTCCATAAGGCTGTCCCCGACTCTCCCACGCTCCAAGGAATAAAGACCTAGCCTCATGTCCTTGGAGAAGGGAGCACACGGTCTCCGCGGGCACCCTGGTTGAGTTCCGCGCTCGGTGGGCCTCTCAGGGGATTGCGTGTGTCGTGGACGGTGAAAGTGCGATCCTTATCTGAAGTATTGTGTGCTGCGTTCACCGGTGTAGTGTTGCTGTGTGTTTTGTGGGAGTTTGGTTGACATTCTTTTACTGTAGTTATGTAGCTGCTCAGTTTGTTTCTTCTCTTCTGTATTAGTGGTAGTGTATTGACACTGGTTATCCTTTTTTTGTAGTGCTTTTAGTTAATAAATGTTTATAAAAAAAAGACCAAGCCTGGTCAACCTCTCCCTATAACTCAGGCCTCCTAGTCCTGGCGACATCCTGGTAAACTTTCTCTGCACTCTTTCCTGTTTAACCACATCGTTCCTATAGTAAGGTGACGAAAACTGCACACTGTACTCCAAGTGTGGGCTCACCAATGACTTACACAACTGCAACATAATGTCCCAGCTCCTTCACCTGACTGCTAACGTTTACCCTTTTTTCCTTCTGCAATAGGGTGGCACAGTGGTGCAGCTCGTACAGGAGGACGAGGTGGAGTGGAGTTGTGTGGAGTTTGAACGTAGTTCCTGTGACCACATGGGCTTCCTCTAGGCGCTCCGGTTTCCTTCCAGTCCCAAAGATGTGCAGGTTGGGACGCTATACATTGCCTCTAGTGTGTGGTGAAAATGGGAGAATCTGGGGGGAGTTGAAGAGAATGTGGGGAGAATAGAATAAGATTAATATAGGATTAGTGTAAATGAGTGGTTGAGGGTAGGTGCAGACTCAATGAGGCAGAGGAGCTGTTTCCATGCTGTATCTCTCTATGACTCTAAAACTGAGAGGCTGTTCAAGTACGTATTCAAAACATGCAGTCATGTCATTGTGAGGGGCCAGGGCTTCTCTGATATCATAACAATGGCATGCTAAGATGTTGTAATTCCCTCGGCATAATTCTCTTGCCTGATCAATATTCATTTTTTCCATTTTGCTGATTGCCCTGTGATGTTTCAGTACATGAAGGCCGCTGTTTAAATGTAATTTATATTCCACATAGCAACCACAGCCCTCTAAAAATGTTTGAAATGCCAGATCCATTATGAATTTCACTGCCAATAGCAAAGAAAAACTGCAGATGAAAAATTGGTAAAATTGGTAAATTGGTAAGTTGGTAAGTTGGTTTATTATTGTCACATGTACTGAAGTACAGTGAAAAACTTTGTTTTGCATGCCATCCATACAGATCATCCCATTACAACAGTGCATTGAGGTAGTACAAGGGAAAACAATAACAGAATGCACATTAAAGTGTTACAGTTACAGAGAAAGTGCAGTGCAGGCAGACAATAAGGTGCAAGGCCTTGACGAAGTAGATTGTGAGGTCAAGAGTCCACCTTATCGTACTAGGGAACTGTTCAATTGTCTTAAAACAGTGGGATAAAAGCTGTCCTTGAGCCTGGTGGTATGTGCTTTCAGGCATTTGTATCTTCTGCCTGTTGGGAGAGAGGAGAAGAGAGAATGTCTGGGGTGAGGGGGGGGGGGGTTCTTCAATAATGTTCGCTGCTTTACTGAGGCAATGAGAAGCATAGACAGAGTCCATGGAGGGGAGGCTGGTTTTCGTGATGTGTTGGGCTGTGTCCACAACTCTCTGCAGTTTCTTGCGGTCTTGAGCAGACCAGCTGCCACACCAAGCCGTGATGCATCCAGATAGAATGCTTGCTGTGGTACATCTGTAAAAATTGGTGAGGGTCATCGGGGGAGACACTCCATGGCAATGAATTGTATCCTCTGCTGCTGTGGGAGACAAGGGAGGAGATTGCTGGGGCTCTGACAGAAAATGTTCAGTCTTCACTGGCCACAGAAGAGGCACCAGAGGGACTACAAATATGGTCCCTTTATTCAAGAAGAGCAGCCAGGTAATTACATGCCAGGAAATCTAATACCAGTGGCAGGGAAATTATTGGAAAATAGGGAAAAGATTAGTCTGTACTAGGAGAGATGGGGATTAATAAAAGATGGTTAATATGGCTTTATTAAGGGGAGAATCTGTCTGAATAATTTTTTTTCGAGGAGCTGAGTACGTCATTGTGGATAGTACAGCTGATATGGTCTCCATGGACTGCTATGAGGCCTTTAACAAGTTCCCACATGGGAGACTGGTCTAAAAAACAAGAGGCCATGGGATTAGTTGCAATGTGGCAAATTGGATCCAAATTGCTTTGGGGATATGATGGCTGAGGATTGTTTATGTAATGTACAAACTCCTTGCAGACAGCGGCCAGAATTGAACCCAGGTCGCTGGCACTATAATAGTGATACGTTAACAGCTACATGACCGTGCCTGCCCTTAAATATAGTTGCAGTAGTCTTCAAGGTCAATTAGGGCATTGCAGTATCAAGAGAGTCACAGGGTTAACGCAGAAGTCCATGTGTGGGTCCAGTCAAGACTTAACCAGCTCAGAGACTTTTCCCAGGGTGAAAATGGATAACACGAGGGGGCATAATTTTAAGGTGATCGGAGGAAGGTATGGGGGGATGTCAGAGGTAAGTTTTTTACACAGGAAGTTGTGGGTGCGTGGAACGCACTGCCGGCAGAGGTTGTGGGGGCAGATACATTAGGGACATTTAAGAGACTCTTAGATAGACACATGAATGATAGAGAAATGGAGGGCTATGTGGGAGGGAAGGGTTAGATAGATCTTAGAGCAGGATAAGATGTCAGCACAACATTGTGGGCCAAAGGGCCTGTACTTTGTTGTAGTGTTCTATATTCTACATTCCAAAATACAAACATATGAACTTGGAGCAGAGTTGATCACTCAGCTCCTTGAGTCTACTCTGCTGTTTAATAAGATTGTGGCTGATCTGACCATAACCTCAACTCTGCAATCTCGTTTACCCACTGTAACCTTTCACCTCCCCTTGCCTATCCGGAATCTAATTCTGTCTTAAAAAATTCAAAATTCTGCTTTCACTGTCAAAAATTCCAAATAACTCATAACTCTCTGAGAGAGAAAGTTTATTCATTGGAGTGTAGGAGAAGGGTGGGGGGGGGGGTGATCTTTTAAAGGTGTATAAAATTATGAGGGACAGAGATAGAGTGAATGCAGACAGTCTTTTTCCAGGGTTGGGGAATCAAGAACTAGAGGACATAGGTTGAAAATGAGAGGGGAGAGATTTAATACGAACCTGTCAGTATATGGAACGAGCTGCCAGAGGAAGTGGTTGAGGCAGATACATTAACTATTTAAAAGGTACTTGGACAGGTACATGGAGAGGAAAGGTTTAGAGGGATATGGGCCAAATGCGGGCAAATGGGGCAAGCTTAGATGGGAATCTTTGTCGGCGTAGACCAGTTGGGTCAAACGGTCTGTTTCTGAGCTTTGACTTTATAACTTCAGTTAGGACTAAGCTTTAACAGCCAGTGCCTTTCATGCTTTTACCTGGGGAATACTCCTGTAGCAGTGTGTTACTGGACTGGTAGAACAGGGTTTGTGATCTCAAATCCCAGTGTTTTGTTTGAATTATTAAAAATCTGGCTGAATTTCATGAAAAAAACAGAGATAAAAATCCAACTGGTTCCCAAATTTCCTTTGGTAAACAAAACCAGTTGCCTTTAGCTTGTCATAGAACCATAGAGTTATATAGCACAGAAAACAGGCTCTTCAGCCCAACTCATCCATGCCGACCAAGGTGCCAAACTGAGCTTGCCCCACTTGCCTGCATTTGGCCCATGTCCCTCTAAACCTTTCCTATCCATGGACCTGTCCAAATGCCTTTTAAATGTCATAATTGTACCCGCCTCTACCACTTCCTCTGGCAGCTTGTTCCATATACATAACATCTTGTGTGTGAAAAGGTACCCCTCAGTTCCCCTTTAAATCTTCCCCCCCCCCCCTCACTTTAAACCTATGCCCTCTAGTTTTGGACCCACAGATAGCTCCAGCTTGAAACCAGCCTTACCAATCCTTAAAGGGCTTCTGAGGAGGAGATCCATCAAGCCATTCTTTTTCGGGGACCTTCCAAGGATCATGATGTCAGTTGTTTCACATCCCGAGACTGAAGTTTAAAAAGTGGGGCTGAAGTGAATGCTTTTTGTGCAGAAGGATTTTGGCTCATTGTTTTAAAAAAAAATTGGAACAGACGGGGAGCACTTTGCAGCAGAAATAATCGCTGAGGCTCTTATTCCCTGCTAACTAACAAAGGAGACACAGGAGACTGCAGATGCTGGAATCCGAAGCAAAGACAAACTACTGGAGGAACTCAACAGGTCAGGCAACGTCTGTGGAGGCAAAGGGCTTGTCAACGTTTGTGGGTTGGGACCATGCACCAGGACTCTGTGAGCCCCTCTCTCACTGTTCTCCCTCTCTTTCTATTGCTCTCCTGCTGTAATGAACAAGCCTTCATCTACATCATCAATTCTTAAGAAAGAGAGTGCAGAGGAGATTCACCGGGATGTTGCCTGGATTGGAAGACGTTAGTTATAGGGAGAGATCAGACAGGCTGGGCTTATTTTCCTTCGAGGGAAGGAGGCTGAGGGGTGACCTGATGAAGGTGTATGAGGTGCGTAGAGAGTCAAGATCTTTTTCCAATAGTAAGACTATCAAAAAAAGGGAGCAAGGAGCTTTAAAGGCAATCTGAGGAGTACGTTTCTATGCCAAGAGTGGTTGATATTTGGCAAATGAGATTAGGTCAGATGGGCAAAAAGGCTGGCATGGATGTGGTGAGCTGAAGGGCCCATTTCTGTGTTGTATGATTCTATGGCTCTTGGGTGGATTAAAGTTTAGATTTCAGATTCGCATTGGTATTAGTATTGGTTTATTATTGTCACTTGTACCGAGATACAGTGGAAAACTTGTCTTGCATACCGTTCGTACAGATCAATTCATTACACAGTGCATTGAGGTCGTACAGGGTAAAAATAATAACAGAATACAGAGTAAAGTGTCACAGCTACAGGGAAGTGCATTGCAGGTAGACAATAAGATAAGACAAGATATCTTCATTAGTCACATGTACATTGAAACACACAGTGAAATGCATCTTTGCATAGAGTGTTCTGGGGGCAGCCCGCAAGTGTTGCCACGCTTCCGGCGCCAACATAGCATGTTCACAACTTCCTAACCCGTACGCCTTTGGAATGAGGGAGGAAACCAGAGCACCCGGAGGAAACCCACGCAGACACATGGGAAGAACGTACAAACTCCTTACAGACAGCAGCGGGATTTGAACCTGGGTTGCTGGCACTGTAATAACGTTACACTAACCGCGACACTACCGTGCCTGCCGATAAGGTGCAAGGTCATAGTTCAGTGGAGTCCTCTCTCATTGTAGGGGAACAATGCCTTGTAAGTCCAGCTACCACTTTGAACCCAACCTATTTTCATGGCTCTGGTCAGGATTCAGCACCTGAGGGCCAGTTGTGCTGGCAGACTGCTTGTGGGATATTTGCAGTAGTGAGTCTTCAATGTCAGTTGGGGCATTAAAGTATCAAGAGAGTCAAATGATTAATGCAGAAGTCCATGTGTGGGTCTGGTCAAGACTAAAGGCCAACCTGAACTTGCTCCAAACGTGGCCAATCCAAATCTGACCCAACCTTGGTCAATCTGAACCATGCCTAAAAATGGCCAATCCCAGTCCCCTCAACTCCCTGCAGATTCCACCACTCACCGACACAACAGGGGCAATTTACAGCGATGTTATGGAGAATTACTTGTGTAAGCACACAGCTTCAAAAGTGATGAAAATAGTTTGCTACATATAAAAATAACTCTTCCAAAATTCTTATTTGCTTTGATGCCACAGTGTTCTTGACTGTTTCATATCAAGATTGGAAAACACTGTTAAGTGAGGCTGACTTCATTGTCTCAAAGTGAAGCAATTATGCAGTGTGTTGACTTTTCACAGATGCTTTTCTCAAAAAGTTAAAGACCATGTACAGAGTATACATTGAAAGAGGGAAACTGGCAAATATTTAATAATTAAGTGACCTGCACAATGCAATTTAAGGTTGCAGTTTTTCTCAACAATGAAACAAATCTAATGCAGGAGAAAAAATCTCTCTCTGGTTCTACACATAAACAGCAGAGTCGGGCTGGGGAGAAACTTATTGCTGATTAAGTATATTTGTGTCTGTTTAGCCTCTATTCTAACGTACTGCTGGGTGTGCTCACTTCTGTTGGTTCCATTGACTGGTAAGATAAGATAAGAGATACCTTTATTAGTCACATGTACATCGAAACACACAGTGAAATGCACCCTTTTGCGTACTGAGAATGTGCTGGGGGCAGCCTGCAATGTACTCTTGCACGCATTCAGTGGTAATGACAAATTTCTCAATTGTATTGATATTGGTATTGGTTTATTATTGTCACTTGTACCGAGGTACAGTGAAAAATTTGTTTTGCGTACCAATCGTACAGGTCAATTCATTACACATTGCGGTTACATTGGGTTAGTACGGAGTGCATTGATGTAGTACAGGTAAAAACAATAACAGTACAGAGTAAAGTGTCACAGCTACAGAGAAAGTGCAGTGCAATAAGGTGCAAGGTCACAACAAGATAAATCGTGAGGTCATAGTCCATCTCATTGAATAAAGTAACTGTTCAATAGTCTTATCACCGTGGGGTAGAAGCTGTCCTTAAGTCTGGTGGTACGAGCCCTCAGGCTCCTGTATCTTCTACCTGATGGAAGAGGAGAGAAGAGAGAATAACCTGGGTGGGTGAGGTCTTTGATTATGCTGGCTGCTTCACCAAGACAGCGAGAAGTAAGGTCAGAGTCCATGGAGGGGAGGCTGGTGTCCGTGACACGCTGAGCTGTGTCCACAACTCTCTGCAGTTTCTTGCTGTCCTGGGCAGAGCAGTTGCCACAGTGTACCATTTACTGGAGCAAAGCAACCTGGTTTTGTCACATGGTTGAGGTAGTTACAAAAACAACTCTTAAAAGACAGTTTAACAGGTACATGGATTGGAAAGGTTTAGAAGGTTATGGGCTAAATGCTGGCAAATGGGACTGGCTTGGATGGGGCATCTTGATCGGCATGGACCAGTTGGGCTGAAGGGCCTGGTTCTGTGCTGTATAACTCTGCGACTCTATGACCTGTCAGCCAGGTACTGACTGAACACTAGTGTAACCTTGAGGAGCTAGGTGGCTTCCCACTATTCCTAACATTTTGAGATAAGGGCAGAAAGACGTAAGAAGTAGGAGCAGGATTTGGACATCCTGCCCTTCGAGCCCGTTGAGTAAGATACTCTTCCTGAGCCAGGAAGACAGAAAACAGAACACTGGAAGAATTGCATTAGGACCTCGACCTGAAGCTCCAGCTTACTACTCTTGCCTGTACAACTACAGCTTGACCCACTGAATTGTCCCAGTGCTTTTTGGTCCAGATTCCAGCATCTGCAATCTTTTGACTTAAGACCTTGGAGGCCTTGGGACAACTTTATAAAACATTGTTTATGACACAGCTGAAGTCTTGTGCCCATTTCTGGTCAACACACTATAGGAAAGATGTGACTGCACTGGAGAGGGTGCAAAGGAGATTCACCAGGATGTTGCCTGGGATGAAGTGTTTTAATTCTGAGGAGAGACTGAATAGGTTGAGGCACAAGAGACTGCAGATGCCGGAATCTGAAGCAACACAGAAAGCGCTGGAGGAACTCAGCAGGTCAGGCAGCATCTATGGAAGGAAACGGATAGTCGATGTTTTGGGTCGAGACTCTTCTTCAGGACTGGAAAGAAAGGGGGAAATAGCCAGTATAGAAAGGCGGAGGGAAGGGTTGGAGCAAGAGCTGGCAGGTGAATGGTGGATAGGTTGAGTTTGTTTTCCTTGGAGCAGAGGGGACTGGACAGGGGTATGCAAAATTATGAGGGGCATGGAAAAAGTGGATAATGAGAAACATTTCCCCATAACTTACTCTTAGCAGTGTGGAGGAACAGGGGGATCTTGGAGTCCACATTCTTAGATCCCTGAAGGTTGCCGCACAGGTTGATAAGGTTGTTAAGAAGGTGTATGGTGTGTTGGCCTTTATTAGTCGGGGTATTGAGTTCAAGAGCAGTGAGGTGATGTTGCAGTTCTATGGAGCTCTGGTTACACCGCACTTGAAGTATTATGTTCAGTTCTGGTCGCCTCATTATAGGAAGGATGTGGAAGCTTTAGAGGGGGTGCAGAGGAGATTTACCAGGATGTTGCCTGGATTGGAGAGCATGCTTTATGAGAATAGGTTGAGTGAGCTAGGGCTTTTCTCTTCAGAGAGAAGGAGGATAAGAGGTGGCTTGATAGAGGTGTACAAGATGACAAGAAGCATAGATCGAGTGAACAGTCAATGACTTTTTCCCAGGGTGAAAGTGGTTAACACGAGGGGGCATAATTTTAAGGTAATTGGAGGAAGGTATAAGGGGGATGTCAGAGGTAAGTTTTTTACACAGAGAGTGCATGGAACACACTGCCGGCAGAGGTTGTGGGGGCAGATACATTAGGGACATCTAAGAGACTCTTGGATAGCCACATGTATGATAGAGAAATGGGAGGAAAGGGTTAACATTTGGGAGGTAAGGGTTAGATGGATAATAGAGCAGCATAAAATATTGGCACAACATTGTAGGCCGAAGGGCCTATACTGTGCTGTAGTGTTCTATGTTCTATAATGGAGACATCTAAAACCAGAAGGCAGAGGTTGAAAGTGAGGGATAAAGAGGTGGGTACTGCAAAACAAAAGAGCTGGTAATTGACTTCAGGAAGTGGGGCAGAGTACACGGCCCTGTGTGTATCAATGGTGCTGAGGTGGAAATGGTTGAGAGCTTCAAATTCCGAGGTGTAAACATCACCAATAGGTGGTGTAAACATCACCAACCACCTAGACGCTTTGGCCAAGAAATCGCAGCCAAGTCTATCACGAAAACCAACCTCCTCTCTGTTGACTCTGTCTACACTTCCTGCTGCCTCAGAAAGGCAGCCAGCATAACCAAGGACCCCTCTCATCCCAGTTATTCTCTCTTCCTTCCATCATGCAGAAAATAAATTGTCATCACATTTCATCCCACCAGCCTATGTATCCAACGCAGCATTCTCTGCCACTTCCGCCATCTCCAACAGGACCCCACCACCAAGCACATCTTCCCTTCACCACCCCTTTCTGCCTTTTTGCAGGGGCCGCTCTCTACGTGGCTCCCTAGTTCACTCCCCCCCCCCACCCATCCCGCTCCCACCCTGGGGACTTTTCACTGCCCCCGCCATAGGTGAAACACCTGCCCCTACACCACCCCCATCACCTCCATCCAGGGACCCAAAAAGTCCTTTCAGGTGAGACAGAGATTTACCTGCACCTCCCCTAATATCATCTACTGCATTCAGTGCTCCAAGTGTGGCCTCCTCTACATTGGTGAGACCAAACACAGACTAGGTGACTGTTTCGCAGAACACCTGCGCTCCGTCCGTAACCGCGATCTGCATCTCCCCATTGCCAGTCACTTCAACTCCCCCTCCCACACTATCACTGATATGTCAGTCCTCGGCCTCCTCCACTGCCAGGAGAATTCCAAGCGCAAACTGGAGGAACAGCACCTCATTTTTCATCTTGGAACCTTGCAGCCTAACGGCATGAACATTGAATTCTCCCATTTTAGGTAATCCCCACCCTTCTTCCCCACGACGTCCCCCCCCCTCCCCCCCCCCCCAACACTATGCCTCTCTTTTTCCCTTTCCTAGCCTATCTCTCTTTTTTCTATCCCTCTTTTTTTCATTTCCCTCCTTACCTTTGACCCATCCCCTATTGGATCTGCTCTCCCCTCCTCCCCCGCACCTGCCTATCACTATCTCTTACGTGCGTCTACTTATCAGCACCCTGCGCCCACCCCGCTTCCCCTCTTTTCTCCACCTATCACCGCTCTGCTTTTTCCTCCTATACACTGGGTTTCCACTTTTCCTATCGTCAGTCCTGAAGAAAGGTCCTGACCTGAAATGTTGACCGCCTGCTTTTCTCCACGGATGCTGCCTGGCCTGTTGAGTTCCTCCAGCATCATCGTGTTTTTCATCCAGATTCTAGCACCTGCAGTCCTTGTTTCACCAGAAGATACAAAAAGTTGAAAACATGCACCACCAGGCTCAAGGACAACTTTGATCCTGCTGCTATAAGACCCTTGAACAAACCTCTTGTATGATAACAATGAGCTCTTAATCTATCAATGTACCTCATCGTGGCCCTTGCACTTTATTTGTCAACCTGCACTGCATTTTCTCTGTGACTGCAATACTATATTCTGCATTCTGTTATTGCTTTTCCCTTTGTACTACCTCGACGTACTTATGTTTGGAATGCTCTGTATGGAGGGCATGTAAAACAAAGTTTTTCACTATATCGCAGTACATGTGACAATAATAAACCAATTACCAATTACTTTCACAACACTTAAAGTGTATCTGGACAAGTACTTGATTTGTCAAGGCATAGAAGGCAATGGACCAAGTGCTGGTGAATGGGATTAGTATGGATAGGTACTTAGTAGTCAGCATGGACAAGGTGGGGTGAAGGGGCTTTTTCTTTGCTGTATGACACTATAACTTTGAGATAATGATGGTTGTGAACATTCGGACTGGTTGCATCACCGCCTGGTACGGAGGCTCCAATGCACAGGATCTCAAGAGGCTGCAGAGGGCTGTAGACTCAGCCAGCTCCATCACAGGTACAACCCTCCCCACCGTCGAGGACATCTTCAAGAGGCGGTACCTCAAGAAGGCGGCATCCATTATTAAGGACCCTCACCATCCAGGACATGCCCTCTTCTCATTACTACCATCGGGGAGGAGGTACAGGAGCCTGAAGACCCACACTCAATGTTTTAGGAACAGCTTCTTCCCCTCCGCCATCAGATTTCTGAACAGTCCGTGAATCCATGAACACGACCTCGTTATTCTTCTTTTGCACTATTTATTACTTTTTGTAAATTATTGTAATTTTTATGTCTTACACTGTACTGCTGCTGCAAAACAGCAAATTTCACGACATAGAGGGCATGCATTTAAGGTGAGGGGGGTAGGTTCAGAACAGACGTGAGGGGTACGATTTTTTTCTGAGAGAGTGGTGGATGCCTAGAATACGTTGCCTGATTGGGTGGTGGAGGCAAAATCATTGGGGGCTTTTAAGAGGGCTTGGATGGGCACATGAATGAGAGGAAAATAGAGGGATATGGGCATTCTGTAGGGAGGTAGGAATAGCAATGTCAACACAACATTATGGGCTGAAGGGCCTGTTCTGTGCTGTACTGTTCTATGTTCTATGTACTATATGTCAGTGATAATAAACGCAATTCTGAAGGTTCCTTGGAGCATGTTAGTCTGTGAGAGGACTCTGAATTCTGTACGTTCTCCACTGTGGTTTCAAGCAACCACGGGAGTTAAAATATGTCAATCCCGCTGTCTTTATATTCACTTGGCTCTAACTGCCCTCCGTTCTCCTGCTGCTGAATGAGCAAACACAAAAATTGCAGTATTGTCAAGGGACAAGTGGCAGAAATTTTTACACAGATTTCCAAATCTGAAGTTCTAACACAGCCACATTCACCCATAAACACTGAATCCAGTGGGAATGCCACAAGCAAATGATGCCCTGCTTTAGGTATTGAATATTATTGCTGTTTCTTAATGGAGATTCAGCAAATATTATAATAATAATGTGTTGTCATTGTTCATCAACATTTCAAGAAAAGAAGCGTCGGATCTATTAAAGCTCAGTGCATTAGGAATGATTGCTGTGTAAACAAAGGCTTGTTTTCTGAGTGGAGGTTACCATTTACTTGAAACTGAGAGTGGAAGAGGAGACACACACACACACACACACACACGCACCCACACACACACACGCGCGCGCACACACACGCACACACACTGCACACACACGCGCGCGCACACACACAGGTGTGCACACACAAACATACACACACAGATGCACATACACAAATATGCACACACACAGACACACACATACAAATGCACACACACACAGACACACGCAAACACACAGACACACACACAGACACATACAGACACATAAATATACAGACACACACAGACAAACATCTGCATGCAAACTCACAGACACACACAGACACACAGACAGATGCACACACACACACACACACACACACACACACACACACACACACACAAACATCTCTCCCCTCTCACCTTAAACCTATGCCCTCTAGTTCTTGATTCCTCAGCCCTGGGAAAAAGACTGTGTGCGTTCACCCTATCTATGCCCCTCGTGATTTTATGCACCTTAATAAGATTGTCCCTCAGTCTCCTACACTTCAAAGAACAAAGTCCAAACCTGTCCAACCTCTCCCTCTCACATTCCAAAGACGTACGGGTTAGGAAGTTGTGGGCATGCTACGTTGGCGCCGGAAGCGTGGCGACACTTGCAGGCTGCCCCCAGAACACTCTATGCAAAAGGTGCATTTCACTGTGTGTTTCGATGTACATGTGACTAATAAAGATACCTTATCTTATCTTATCTATAACTCAGTCCCTTGAGTCCTAGCGACATCCTTGTAAACCTTTTCTACACTCTTTCCAGCTTAATGGCATCTCTCCTATAGGAGGATGACCAAAAATGAACACAATACTCCAAGTGCAGCCTCACCAATGTCTTGTACTACTGCAACAGAACATTCCCGTGTCTAGAGACTCAGTGCCTTGACTGATGAAGGCTAACATGCCAAACATCTTCTTCACCACCCTGTCTAGGTGTACTTGTACTCCCAAGGTCCCTCTGTTCTACAACACTCCCCAGGAGGCAGAGGTAGATAGGTACTTGATAAGCAAAGGGGTGAGAAGTTACCTTGGGTAAAGAGGAATGCAGAGCTGAGGTTGCAGTCAGGTCAGCCATGATCTTATTGAACAGTGGAGCAGGCTTGAAGGACCGAGAGGCCTGCTCTCGTTCATAATTCATATGTTCGTACGTTCGAGAATAATCCAAGACATAGATATCAAAGTGCAATCAGAGCCAAGCCTCAACCAAGTGAACATTACCCTGTTAAATTTGCTTTCAATTGTCACAGTTTTCAACCAATTTTCAAAGCTTTTCCTGGCTGCCTTAATGGAGAGTGTGACACAGAAAGCTTCTTTTTAAAACTGTTCACCGTTTACTTTGAATAAAACATTAGAAGGTACCCAGTTCTTGGCAGTGCAATGCTGTACTTGTAAATTAAATCAAAGCAACTTCATTATACAGAAGTCACAGAGTCACAAGTATGTAGCACTTGGCGAGCGATAGTAATATACCATACTATTAGCCTGCGGGCTATATTTATACAGGAAAGCATGAAGAAATGGCAGTGTTTTCAATCTGTGAACCTTCTTCATAGGCCTGATGCGTGTCATTACTGTATTAGGAATCTTTAGAACCTGAAGCCATTACATTGGACTTTTAGATACATACATTTATCCATATTATGATTACTTGTATTATATTTATGCATTAAAGTTAAACTGACATTAAATAGCATATTTCAACATGCAGAGAAATAATTAAGTAAGTTTTATTCAGGAGGAAGGGTTTTGTAACCCATTGGCAGGACAACCAGAAGCTGGATTTTGCTGCATGGGATTAATGCACTAATTTCCAGCTTCGTATAGCCATCACTGTATCACGGCTGCCTCACCCTTAGGGTGCACCAGGTGGGCTCTACGTTCAGTAACACCTCATGCCTGCTTGGGGGGGTTTCTGTTGCTGCAGTTCTCAATAATCAACGCCTTGTCCCAATTGATCTGAAAGATCTTTGTTGCGGATTTAACTCAGTGCATCAACACAGCCAAGGTGTGCAAGCTTTTACCGAGTCATACAACATGGAAGCAGGCCCTTGGGCCCAACTCGTCCGTGCCGACCAAGATGCCCATCTAAGCTAGTTCCCGTTTGACCCACATCCCTCTGAACCTTTCCTATCCATGTACCTGTCCAAATGTCTTTTAAATGTTATTGTACCTGCCTCAGCCACCTCTTCTTGTTCCATATACATACCAACTTCTGTGTGAAAATGTTGTCCCTCAGATTGCTATCAAATCTCTCCCCTCTCACCTTAGACCTGTACCCTCTAGTTCT
The DNA here is from genome assembly GCF_009764475.1 of Pristis pectinata. NCBI lineage: Eukaryota > Metazoa > Chordata > Chondrichthyes > Rhinopristiformes > Pristidae > Pristis > Pristis pectinata. Next base: position 7,918,885 of record NC_067407.1, on the reverse strand, counting down.
TGATTCCTCAGACCTGGGAAAAAGACTGAGTGCTTTCATCCTATGCATGGCCCCCATGATTTTATACACCTCTACAAGATCACCCCTCAGTCTCCTATGTTCCAAGGAATAAAGTCCTAGCCTGTCCAACCTCTCCCTATAACTCAGTCCCTTGAGTCATGGCAACATCCTTGTAAATCTTTTCTGCACTCTTTCTAGCTTATTGGCATTTTTCCTATAGCAGGGTGACCAGAGCTGAACACTATACTCCAAGTATGGCCTCACTTATACAACTGCAACATGACATCCCAACTTCTATACTCAGTGTCCTGACTGATGAAGGCCAGCGTGCCGTGAACCTTCTTCACCAGTCTGTCTACCTATAACAACACTTTCAGGGAACAATATACTTTTACGTCTGTAAAATGTGTGGTATTTCTGAGTGTCACCAGCCACCAGCAGCTATGCATAGTTATGTGACAAATCAGGTTTGTAAATAACTTGGATCCTGCATGGATACCTTGGCCAGTAGAATGAGATGTTGTTCAACATCCATGGTTTGATTGAAAGATACCTTGTAGTCCCTGCACATTCAACTTCTTTTTTACCTGCTTTGGGTCCAACCACTATGAACTACGTTTTATTCCATTCCTTTCCACTATCCTGAGTCCTTCTACTTGGTCCTTAAGGAATCAGGTTTGCTGCAAACTAGAACCAGTTTAATTTCTTTTCCCACCAGGGTCAATTCACGTCAGACCCGAAGACTATCCTCATCCTCATCGCCAATTGTAATGTATTATCGGATGGATCTTGGACTATGTTGAGAGCACTGGTAAGCTCTAAGCACAATAATATCAATACGAATTCAGGGACTTCTAAACAAGATAGGTACTTCACCCTGGTCTAACAGCAAGCCACCCGAACACATTGTGCTTATGGCATATTTACCAGTGATGAACATCATAGGTTTAAGGTGAGAGGGGAAAGATTTAAATGGGACCTGAGGGGAAACTTTTTCACACAGACAGTGCGGGTATATGGAACGAGCTGCCAGAGGAAGTGGTAGAGGCAGGTACAATTAAAACGTTTTAAAAACATGTAAGCAGGTACATGGATAGGAATGGAACATTACTAACATAGAATGCATTTTATAATGCATTTATGATGGCATAATGGTTCAGTTACAGAACTGGTGTCTCAAGGCGGCACAATCACAATATAAAAAAAGGGGGAGTGGTGAGACAAGGGCCAGAGATGATGAGTCCTTCTCCTCCCACAGATGCTGACTGACCCGCTGAGTTCCTCCAGCAAATTGGTTTGTTGCTCCATTAAGACAAAATTGTGCTTACACAGTGTGATTAGTACTGGAGGATGGAATAAATTTACGTGCGTGCGTGCGTGCGTGCGTGCGTGCGTGCGTGCGTGTGTGTGTGTGTGTGTAAGTGCCCATTGGTGGAAGCACATGGTGTAGGCAGGCACGGTAGTGTAGCGGTTAGCGTAATGCTATTACAGTGCCAGCGACCTGGGTTCAATTGCTGCCACTGTCTGTAAGGAGTTTGTTCATTCTCCCTGTGTGTCTGCGGGGGTTTCCTCTGGGTGCTCCGATTTCCTCCCAAATTCCAAAGACGTATGGGTTAGGAGCTGTGGGCATGCTATGTTGGTGCCAGAAGAGTGGTGACACTTGCAGGCTACCCCCATGCAAAAAGATGTATTTCACTGTGTGTTTCGATGTACATGTGACTAATAAATACATTTCTAAAATATCTATCAAGGCCATAGACTGAGAGATGTTCAAATCGCACTGTGGCAGTTGGGCAATTTAAATCTAAGTAACTAATTAAGGCTGGAATTAAAAGTTTGCACACAATGGGCTGAATACTTTCCATTTGTGGTATAAATCTCAACGAATAACGTGTTATTTTCAGGTAGCTGTTCGTGGGAGCCTGCTGTGTGCAGACTGGTTGCTGTGATTTCTGTGACCATGCCTCAGGAGTAACTTTATTGGCTGTGAAGCACAGTCACATGACTCACAGTCACAAGAAATGCACTGAATAAATCCATAGACTAGAGGAATTCGATTAACTTTGCTCATCTTTGCCTTTCGATTTTGGGTCAGAACGTTGCCCCACTTTTGAGCCTGTGTACTGATGTTTTGCAGGCATTTATTGTTGAAGAGCTGAAGGCTTCACGTAATGCCTTACTGGAAAATGGTGATTTTTTTAAAAGGAGGCACAGATCAATCCCTCTTTCTCCCCTGTCACAGCTGAGAATTCTTCACTGTGGATAAAGCACCTGCTGACTTCCACGTCACCACTGCATCAAACAGCTGCAATATTTTGGCTACCTTTCACACCTCTTCAGCGGCCTTGTGGTGTTTATGTTTGAAACAAACAACCGGTTCTCTTCACGTATTGTAATCTTGTAATCTGAACCAACCTTCCTGCCTCCTATCACTCCCAACCTGCTTTGTCACAGTATAATTGCAGCAGAGGTTTACCAGGATTCTGCCTGGATTAGAGGACATAGGACAAAGAACCTAGAAAACCTACAGCACAATTCAGGCCCTTTGGCCCACAAAGCTGTGCCGAACATGTTCCTACCTTAGAGACCCATAGCCCTCCATTTTTCTCAGCTCCATGTACCTATCCAAAAGTCTCTTAAAAGACCCTATTGTATCTGCCTCCACCACCGTCGCCGGCAGCCCATTCCACGCACTCACCACTCTCTGAGTAAAAAACTTACCTCTGACATCTCCTCTATACCTACTCCCTAGCACCTTAAACCTATGTCCTCTTGTGGCAACCATTTCAGCCCTGGGAAAAAGCCTCTGACTATCTACCCGATCAATGCCTCTCATCATCTTATATCAGGCCCCCCCCCTCATCCTCCGTCACTCCAAGGAGAAAAAGCCGAGTTCCCTCAACCTGCTTTCATAAGGCATGCTCTGCATTCCAGGTAACATCCTTGTAAATCTCCTCTGCACCCTTTCTATGACTTCCGCATCCTTCCTGTAGTGAGGCGACCAGAACTGAGCACAGTACTCCAAGTGGGGTCTGACCAGGGACTGCAATAATACCTCTCGGCTCCTAAATTCAATTCCCCAATTGATGAAGGACAATACACCATATACCTTCTTAACCACAGAGTCAACCTGCGCAACCACTTTGAGTGTCCTATGGATTCGGACCCCAGGATCCCTCTGATCCTCCACATTGCCAAGAGTCCTACCATTAATACTATATTCTGCCATCATATTTGACCTACCAAAATGAACCAGTTCACACTTATCTAGGTTGAACTCCACGTGCTATAAGGAGAGGCTGGACAAACTTGGGTTGTTTTCTCTGGAGTGTCAGAGGCTGAGGGGAGACCTGGTAGAAGTTTATAAAATTATGAGAGGCAAAGATAGAATAGACATCCAGTATCTTTTTCCCAGGGTCGGAATGTTTTAATACTAGAGGGCATGCATTTAAGGTGAGACGGGGTATGTTCAATGGAGATGCACGGGGCAAGTTTTTTACACAGAGAGTGGTGGGTGCCTGGAATGTGCTGATAGAGGTGGTGGTGGAGGCAGATTCGATAAAGGCATTTAAGAGGCTTTTAGACAAGCACATGAATGTGCAGAGAATGGAGGAATATCGACTATGTGCAGGCAGAAGGGATTAAATGCCATTAGCTTCATTAGTTCAGCACAACATCGTGGGCCAAATGGCCTGTTCCTGTGCTGGACTGCTCTATGTTCTACATTCTGTGTTCTAACAACCAACACAGGAGAAAGATTATTTATATTTTCACACAGCGCAGGTGGGGAATGAAGAATCATTTGCCAACCATAAGTTTTTTTTTCATTCATTTGTTTTGTAGACAATGCAAGCATGTATTATAGGGTCATAGAGTTACACAGCATAGAGACAGACCCTTCGGTCCATCATGTCTATGCTGACCATCATGCCTATCTATACTAATCCCACTTGCCTGCATTAATTCCATATCCCTCCATGCCCTGCACTGAGTACCTGTGTAGATGCTTCTTAAATATTGTCACTGTTCCTGCCTCCACCACCTCCTCTGGTAGCTCATTCCAGATACCAACTGCTCTTTGTGTGAAAAATGTACCCCTCAGATCCCCTTTAAACCTCCTCCCCCTCACCTTAAACCTATGCCCTCTTGTTTTACTGTGGAAACAGACCATGACTAACTGCCCACCTCCATCATGTCTCCGCTCAGCCTCCTTCGCTCCAGGGAAAAAAGACCCACCCTATCTAATCTCTCCTGATAACTCAAGCCCTCTGATCCAGGCAACATCATATAACATAGAACATTTAACATAGAACATAGAATAGTACAGCACAGGAACAGGCTCTTCAACCCTCAAAGTCTGCGCTGACCATGATGCCAAATTAAATAACATATCTGTCTGCACATCCTTTTGAATCTTTTAGAACATAGAACATAGAACAGAACAGCACAGAACAGGCCCTTTGGCCCACAATGTTGTGTCAACATAGCTAATCCCTCCTACCTACAGAATGCTCATATCCCTCCATTTTCCTCTCATTCATGTGCCCATCCAAGCCCCTCTTGAAAGCCCCCAATGAATTTGCTTCCACCCCCCTATCAGGCAACGCATTCCAGGCATCCACCACTTTCTTAGTAAAAAACATATCCCTCACGTCTGTTCTGAACCTACCCTTTCTCACCATAAATGCATGCCCTCTGCTATTGGATTGCTCAATAATGGAAAAAAAGATATTGCTTGTCCACCCTATCTATGCCCCTCATAATTTTATACACTTCCAACAGATCACCCCTCAGGCTCCACCGCTCCGGAGAAAAAAGCCCAAGTTTGTCCAGCCTCCCCTAATAGCACATGCTCTCTAATCCAGTCAGCAGCTTAGTAAACCTCCTGTGCACCCTCTCTAAAGCCTCGACATCCTTCCTATAGTGAGGTGACCAGAATGCACGCAATACTCTAAATGCAGCCTAACCAGAGTTCTATAGAGATGCATCATAACTTCTTGACTCCTATACTCAATACCTCGATTAATAAATGCAAGCATTCCATAAGCCTTCTTAACCACTGTGTAGCTAATTTCAATGAGTCATGGACATGCACCCCAAGGTCTCTCTGCTCTTCAACACTGTTAAGGGTCTTGCCCTTAAGAGTGTACTGCCCTTTCTGCAGCTTCTCCAACTTAATCACATCCTTCCTCTAGTGCAGCTAGCAGAACTATAGACAATACTCCAAGGGCAGCCTAACTTAATGGTATTGTATGTCCTTAATACCCCCTGTACTGTGGAAATAATTAAGGGTCCAGGTAATATCTGATGAGATGTTAAATTGAGGCCATGTCTTCTCTGTCTAGTTGGAGGTAAAGAATACAATAAAGGGGAACAGAGGTTTCCCTGCTGTTCTGGAGGACTTATATCCCTCAATTGGCATCACTACAATCAGATTGTACAATCAGTGGGCAGGCATGGTAGTGTAGCAGTTGGCGCAACGCTATTACAACACCGGCGACCAGGGTTCAATTCTGGCCGCTGTCTGTAAGGAGTTTGTACGTTCTCCCCTTGTCTGCGTGGGTTTCCTCCGGGTGCTCCGGTTTCCTCCCACATTCCAAAGACATACGGGTTAGGAAGTTGTGGGCATGCTATGTTGGCGCTAGGAGCATGGCAACACTTGCGGGCTGCCCCCAGAACATTGTACACGAAGATGCATTTCACTGTGTGTTTCAATGTACATGTGACTAATAAAGGTACCTTATCTGATCTTAGATTGTTTGGCTACTGTGTTTGTGGGAGCTTGCTGTGTACAAGCCATCAGCCACATTTCTTACATTCCAATACCACTGACAGTTTAAAAATAAGGTGCTGAAAGGCTAGTGGCTATGTTTGTCTCAATGACCCTTGTCGAAGTTAGATATGACTTTCCTCTCAGTCCCAGCTCAGTATCCTGCCATCCCTAATTACCTTCAGCAGGAACTGCCAATAGCCTTCATGCATACCACAGAGGCAGGGAAATCACTCCTACTCCTCCTGAGTTGACATTCAGTTAAGCATTTTTGACGGAGATTAACTTGAGGCCTTCAAAGGTTCCTTTAAGGACTACTGCTTTGGTCCGAAATGGAGCCGACTTCCCTGAGTGTGGCTGCCTGGCCTTCCTCAGGCTCTTTTTGGGCAGAGAGTTGTGTAAAATGGATTGGAATTGGATTTGGTTTATTATTGTCACTTGTACTGAACTACAATGAAAAACTTGTCTTGCATACTGTTCATACAGATCAATTCATTACACAGTGCATTGAGGTAGTACAAGGGAAAACAATAACAGATTGCAGAATAATATGTAACAGCTACAAAGAAAGTGCAGTGCAGGCAGGCAATAAGGTGCAAGGTCATAATGAGGTAGATTGTGAGGTCAAGAGTCCGTCTTATCGTACTAGGGAATGGCTCAATAGTCTTACAACAGTGGGATAGAAGCTGTCCTTGAGCCTAGTGGTACATCATTTCAGGCTTTTGTATCTTCTGCTCGATGGGAGGGGGGAGAAGAGAGAATGTCTGGCATGGATGGGGTCTTTGATTATGTTGGCTGCTTTACTGAGGCAGCGAGAAATGTAGAGAGAGTCCATAGAGGGGAGGCTGGTTTTCTTGATGTACTGAGCTGTGTCCACAACTCTCTGCAGTTTCTTGTGGTCCCTGGCAGATCAGTTACCATACCAAGCTGTGATGCATCCAGATAGGATGCTCTCAATGGTGCATCGATAAAAATTGGTGAGTGTCAAAGGGGACATGCCAAATTTCTTTAGCCTTCTGAGGAAATAGAGGTGCTGGCATCTACATGCTTGGACCAGTACAGGCTATTGGTGATGTTCATCCAAGGAGGCTGAAACAGATGGTAATTGTTTATCTAGGGGGCTCACTGGTAGTGACTGCTGTTCTGTACTGTTCTACAGAACCTCAGAGAAGAGGTAGTGACTGCTACCTTTTCCAAATTGATGGGTATCATCTCTGCCATAAAATGCTCACCATCTCGGGCGGCATGTTGGCACGAGGGTTAGCACTGCTGCCTCATAGCCTCAGTCACCCGGGTTCAATCCTGACCTGAGGTACTCTCTGTGTGAAGTTTGCACATTCTCTTTGTGACTGTGTCATTTTTCTGTCAAGTCCTAAAGATGTCCTGGGAAGTTAACTGGTGACTGTAGAGGGTGTGGCCGGATGACAGGAGAATTGGGTGAAGTTGATGGACCTGCAAAAGTCAATAGGGGAATGATTGGGACTGATGAGGATGCTTTGAGAGTTGGCATAGGCTTGATAGGTTGAATGGCCTCCCTCTGTGTCGTTAGAAAATGTGAGATGCCTGGGATCCTGAGCTGAGATAAGGAAGCCAGATTTTGAGTCCTCACACCTCAGACAGTGATGACAAATCACTGAGTTCACCTGTTGAACATACAAAGTAGAATGTAGAACAGTACAGAACAGGAACAGGCCCTTCGGCCCACAGTGTCTGTGCTGACCATGATGCCAATCCAAACTAATCCCACCTGAATGCAATGGTTTATTGGTGTTAATGACGTTGATGTTGTCTCCATTCCCTGCCAGTTCATGTGCCTGTCGAAATGCCTCTTAAACGTTGCTATTGTATCAGCGTCCACCACCACCCCTGGCAGCACATTCCAGGTACCGACCACTCTCCGTGTAAGAAACTTGCCTCGCACATCTCCTTTGAACTTTTTCCCCTCACTTTAAATGCATGCCCCCTGGTATTAGACATCTTGACCCTGGAAAAAATATTATTGGCTGTCTACTCCATCTCTGCCTCTCATAATATTACAAACTTCTACCAAGTCTCCCCTCAGCCTCTGCTGCTCCAGAGAAAACAACCCAAGTTTGTACAACCTCTCCTTATTGCACATGCCCTCTAATCCAGGCAGCATCCTGGTAAACCTCTTCTGTACCCTCTACATAGCCTCCACATCCTTCCTATTGCCGGACGGCCAGAATTGAATGCAATACTGCAGATGCGGCCTAACCAGAGCTTTATAAAGCTGCAACGTTACTTCCTGATTCTTGATTGGCACCTCCTTAGTGGTGCAGAGTTTGTTCGGTGTGTCCAGGAAGGATTCCTAACACAGTGTGTGGACAGGCCAACTAGAGGAGAGGCCGTACTGAACCTGGTACTAGGCAATGAGCCTGATCAGGTTTCAGATCTCTCGGGGGGAGACCATTTTGGAGACAATGACCATAACTCCTTGATCTTTCCCACAGCCTTGGAGAAGAGTAGGAGCATATGATATAGGAAAGTATTTAATTGGGGGAGGCGGAATTATTATGTTATTAGGCAGGAACTTGGGAGTGTAAATTGGGAACAGATGTTCTTGGGCAAGTGCACAATGGTAATGTGGAGGTTGTTCAGGGAGTACTTGCATGGGGTTCTGGATAGGTTTGTCCCATTGAGGCAGGGTAAGGATGGTAGAGTGAAGGAACTGTGGTTGACAAGAGACATGGAATATCGTGTCAAGAGGAAGAAAGAAGCTTATTTAAGGTTTAGAAAGCAAGGATCAGACAGGGCTCTGGAGAGTTACAAGGTCACCAGGAGGGAGCTTAAGAATGGACTTAGGAGAGCGAGAAGGGGGCACGAGAAGGTCTTGGCCAGTAGGATTAAGAAAAACCCCAAGGTGTTCTACAAGTATGTGAAGAATAGGAGGATGACCAGAGTGATTGTAGGACCGAACAGGGATAATGCTATTACAGCACCAGAGACCCGGGTTCAATTCCCGCCGCTGTCTGTAAGGAGTTTGTACGTTCTCTCTGTGTCTGCGTGGGTTTCCTCCGGGTGCTCCGGTTTCCTCTCACATTCCAAAGACGTACGGGTTAGGAAGTTGTGGGCATGCTATGTTGGCACCGGAAGCATGGTGACACTTGTGGGCTGTCCCCAGAACACTCCACGTAAAAAAGGTGCATTTCACTGTGTGTTTCAATGTACATGTGACTAATAAAGAACTTTTATCTTATAAAGAGGAAACATGCCTGAAGAGGTAGGGGAAGTCCTTAATGAATACTTTGCTTCAATATTCACCATAGAGAGAGACCTTGATGTTTGTGAGGATGGCGTACAACAAGCTGATTCACCAGAACACGCTGATGTGAAGAAAGAAGATGTGCTGGAACTTTTGCAAAACATTAGGATAGGTAAGTCACCGGGGCCGGACAGGATATATCCAAGGTTATTATGGGAAGTGAGTGAAGAGATTCTGTGCCTTTGGCGATGATCTTTGCATCCTCACTGGCCACAGGAGTAGTGTCAGATGATTGGAGGGTGGCAAATATTGTTCCTTTGTTCAAGAAAGGGAAAAGGGATAACCCTGAAATTACAGACCAGTGAGTCTTACTTCAGTGGTGGGCAAATTACTGGAGAAGATTCTTAGAGACAGGATTTATGAGCATTTGGAGAAGCATAGGCTGATTAAGGACAGTCAGCATGACTCTGATTGAATTCTTTGAAGATGTGACAAAGCACATCGATGAAGGTAGAACAGTGGATGTGGTGTGCATGGATTTTAGTAAGGCATTTGATGAGGTTCCTCATGGAAGGCTCATTCAGAAAGTCAGGAGGCATGGATTGAGGGAAACTTGGCTATATGGATTTAGAATTGGCTCACCCATAGAAGACAGAGGGTGGTTGTAGATGGGGAGTATTCTGCCTGGAGGTCAGTGACCAGTGGTGTTCCACAGGGATCTGTTCTGGGACCCCTGCTCTTTGTGATATTTATAAATGACTTGGATGAGGATGTGGAAGGGTGGGTTAGTAAGTTTGCAAATGACACGAAGGGTGGTGATGTTGTGGATAGTGTAGGACGTTGCTGTAGGTTACAACAGGACATTGATAGGATGCAGTGTTGGACTGAGAAGTGGCAGATGGAGTTCAACCTGGAAAAGTGTGAAGTGATACACTTTGGAAGATTGAATTTGAAGACAGAATACAAGATTAATGGCAGGACTCTTAGCAGTGTGGAGGAACAGAGGGATCTTGGGTTCCACGTCCATAGATCCCTCAAGGTTGCCACGTGGGTCAATATGGTTGTTAAGAAGGCTTATGGTGTGTTGGCCTTCATTAGTTGGGGGAGTGAGTTCAAGGGCCACGAGGTAATGTTGCAGCTCTATAGAACTCTGGTCAGACCACATTTGGAGTGTTGTGTTCAGTTCCGGTTGCCTCATTATAGAAAGGATGTGGAAGCTTTAGAGAGGGTGCAGAGGAGATTTACCAGGATGTTGTCTGGATTGGAGAGCATGTCTTATGAGGATAGGTTGAGTGAGCTAGGGCTCTTCTATTTGCAGAGAAGGAGGATGAGAGATGACTTGATAGAGGTGTACAAGATGATAAGAGGCAGAGATCGAGTGGACAGTCAGAGACTTTTTCCCAGGGCGACAATGGCTAACATGATGGGGCATAATTTTAAGGTGATTGGAGGAAGGTATGGGGGAATGTCAGGGATAAGTTTTTTACACAGAGAGTGGTGGGTGTGTGAAACACACTGCCGGCAGAAGTAGTGGAGGCACATACATTAGGGACATTCAAGAGACTCTTAGATTGGCACATGAATGTTAGAAAAATGGAGGGATATGTGGGAGGGTAGGGTTAGCTTGACTTAGGGTAGGATTAAATATCGGCACAACATCCAAAGGGCCTGTGCTGTGTTGTAATGTCCAATGTTCTTGAACTCAGTGCCTTGACTATTATAGGTAAACATCCCATATGCCTTCTTTACCACCCTGTCAACCTGTGCAGCTACTTTTGGGGTGTTAAATTTCCCATATAATTTTGAGTATTTGGTTGACAGAGGAGGGATTGGGCAGGACACCTCTGAAAACCCCAGAATTTCCCTTCAACAGACGTAGCTTCTTTTCCTTTAATTCTGCTTAATTTGGTTAATCCATCATTGGGAGTCACTCGGCAAGTTCTATACCCATCCCCTGGAAAAACAAACAGATAATTACTTAATCATCCTGTCAGGCACAATTAAGCCCAAATTCCAAACTTTGAATGTGTGCATTGTGAAAGTAATCTGGATTTTTTTTTTAAAAAAGCATCAGATTTAGGTCATGTTCCTCCTGGAATGCACAAAATATTTTATGATGGTTATTCCTGACTCTTTATATAGCAATTGATATGCTCTATAATAACAGTTTAACTCCGTAATCCTTTTCATTGGGCTGCAATGTGCTTCAAGTATGCGATTGAGTTCTTTTCTCCTCTAATTTAGTTACAAGCTGATCAGGTCCCAAACATAACCATAGATTTGGACTCCATCAACCTAATTTACATTATCCCATTTACCCACTGCCCTTTCCCAAAACAGCAACAGAAGATGAAGGGTCTCTGACCCAAGACGTTGACTGTGTTGCTCTTCCCACAGATGCGGCCTGACCTGCTTAGAATTTCTAGCACTTCCTGGTTTTCTTTCAGGTTTTTCCAGCATCTGCAGCCTTTTTTAAATTAATTTTCACACTCTATCCTCACATTGCCTCTTGGCTTCCAAATGGCTCAACGTTTTCCAGTCCTCCTTGCCCTTATCCCCCGTCATTGTCACCTCCTCCAGGCCCAGCATCCTCTAAGGTGTCGGTGTACCTCCAGCCTCTGTATCTAGTGATGGCTGCTCCTCAAGTGGCTCCGCACCCTAAATAGGGTTGGGTGTTGGATGAGAGGTCAGAATTGGATTACTGTCGAGTCCTTGTAAGGTTGTGGGGCTAGAGATTAGAACAATGGACATAGAGGGTTATGGACATGAGGATGTTAAAATTGGTGGATTGGGCAGGCACGGTAGTGTAGCGGTTAGCGTAACGCTATTACAGTGCCAGCGACCCGGGTTCAATTCCCGCCGCTGTCTGTAAGGACAATGTCTGTACGTTCTCCCCGTGTCTGTGTGGGTTTCCTCCGGGTGCTCCGGTTTCCTCCCACATTCCAAAGACGTACGGGTTAGGAAGTTGTGGGCATGCTATGTTGGCGGCGGAAGAGTGGCGACACTTGTGGGCTGCCCCCCAGAAAACTCTACGTAAGAGATGCATTTCACTGTGTGTTTTGATGTACAAGTGACTAATAAAGAAATCTTATCTTGTCTTCAAGTAAATCAGCGATCCCAGGATCAATGAGCGGACAGGATTTGGTGTAGGTTATGACATGGGCAGCTCATGTTTACTGAAAGGCTGGAAGGGGAATTCAGGACGAGTTGAATCTGGGTGGGTAAGGAGTTCAGGAAAAAAAGAAGGGAAGTATTCCAAAGGTGAAAGATGGAGATCTTGTTAACGGAAAGGAGCTCAGCACAGGGTTATAAGTGGATGTATAGGTTGCAAACTCTTTGGCTCAATCTGAGACTGTGACCAGCTGGGGCTCAGAATCAGTGCCCAGGGCTCGGATTTAGTCATCGCGTCTGAAGGCTGGTTTTGCTTCATTGGAGGAAACTGTGGCTTATTCAGGACTAGAGTCAGACAGAGAGTGGGACAGAGGCAAGAGACAGCAGTGAGAAAGGGATAAGTACTGTCCTGGTACAAATGGAAACTGACTTTGTCTCCCCTAAAACAAAGGACTACAGATGCTGGAATCCAGATGAAAAACACGATGATGCTGGAGGAACTCAGCAGGCCAGGCAGCATCCGTGGAGAAAAGCAGACGGTCAACGTTTCGGGTCAGGACCCTTCTTCAGAACTGAAGTCAGGAAAAGGGGAAGCCCAATATATAGGAGGGAAAAGCAGAGCAGTGATAGGTGGACAAAAGAGGAGAGGCGGGGTGCAGGTAAGAGATAGTGATAGGCAGGTGCAAGGGAGGAGGGGAGAGCAGATCCACTGGGGGATGGGTCAAAGGTAAGGAGGGAAAGGAAGATAAAGGGGAGAAAAAGGAGGCTAGGAAAGGGAAGAAGAGAAGAAACACGGTGGGGGAGGTTGTTGTGGGGAAGGGGGATTGGGGATCACTTAATGTTGGAGAATTCAATGTTCATGCCGTTAGGCTGCAAGGTTCCAAGACACAAAATGAGGCGCTGTTCCTCCAGTTTGGGCTTGGAATTCTCCTGGCAGTGGAGGAGGCCGAGGACTGACATATCAGTGATAGTGTGGGAGGGGGAGTTGAAGTGACTGGCAACGGGGAGATGCAGATCGCGGTTACGGACAGAGCGCAGGTGTTCTGCGAAACGGTCACCTAGTCTGTGTTTGGTCTCGCCAATGTAGAGGAGGCCACACTTGGAACACCGAATGCAGTTGATGATATTAGGGGAGGTGCAGGGGAATCTCTGTCTCACCTGAAAGGACTGTTTGGGTCCCTGGATGGAGGTGATGGGGGTGGTGTAGGGGCAGGTGTTGCACCGATGGCGGGGGCAGTGAAAATGTTCCTGGGGTGGGAGTGGGATCGGTGGGGGTGGGGAGGAGAGAACGGTCCCTGCGAACGGCAGAAAGGGGTGGGGAGGGGAAGATGTGCTTGGTGGTGGGGTCCCGTTGGAGATAGTGGAAGTGGTGAAGAATGATACATAGGCTGGTGGGAAGAAATGTGAGGACAAGGGGGACACCCATCCCTGTTGGGTCTGGGAAGGGTGAGGGTGAGAGCAGAGGTGCGGGAAATGACACCCCTATGATTGTCTCCTCTATGGTTTCACCCTGTAGCAGGGCAGGCAAATGGGACCAGATAGTCAGTGTCTTTCTCCCAGGGTAGGGGAGTCTAAAACAAGAGGGCATAGGTTTAAGGTGAGGGGGGAAAGATTGAAGGGAGATCTGAAGGGTAGGTTTCTCGCACAGAGGGTGGTGGTTATCTGGAAGGAGCTGCCAGAGGAGGTGATGGAGGCAGATGATATTTAAAAAGCATTTGGACAAGTACTTGGATAGGAAGTACTTGTGAGGTGTTGTCCCTTGGTAGGACAAATGTCAGGAGGCAGTACACTCTTAAGGGCAAGACCCTTAACAGTGTAGAAAACCAGAGGGACCTTGGGGTGCAAGTCCATGACTCATTGAAAGTGGCTACACAGGTAGACAGGGTGGTTAAGAAGGCTTACAGAATGCTTGTATTTATTAATCGGGGTATTGAGTAATTGGAGTCAAGAAGTTAAGATGCATCTTTATAGATCTCTGGTTAGGCTGCATTTAGAGTATTGCGTGCAATTCTGATCACCTCACTATAGGAAGGATGTCGAGGCTTTAGAGAGGGTGCAGAGGAGGTTTACTGGGATGCTGCCTGGATTAGGGGGCATGTGCTATCAGGAGAGGCTGAACAAACTTGGGCTTTTTTCTCTGGAGCGGCAGAGGCTGAGGGGTGATCTGTTGGAAGTGTATAAAATTATGAGGGGCATAGGCAGAGTGGACAAGCAATATCTTTTTCCCATTATTGAGTGATCTAATACCAGAGGGCATGTGTTTAAGGTGAGAGGGGGTAGGTTCAGAACAGACATGAGGGCTACGTTTTTTTAACTCAGACGGTGGTGGATGCCTGGAATGCTTTGCCTGATAGGGTGGTGGAGGCAAATTCATTGGGGGCTTTTAAGAGGGGCTTGGATGGGCACATGAATTAGAGGAAAATAGAGGGATATGGGCATTCTGTAGGTAGGAGGGAATAGCTATGTCAGCACAACATTGTGGGCCAAAGGGCCTGTTCTGTGCTGTACTGTTCTATGTTCTATCTATGTTCTAGGAAAGGAGCTGAGGGATACAGGACTAACGCGGGCAAATGGGATTAGTGTGGATAAGTATCATGGTCGGCATGGACAAGTTGGGCTGAAGGACCGGATTCTGTGCTGTACAACTCTGTGACACGGTGACTTTCAGTTGGCCAAGAGACTGCCCCTTGGCAACCAGCTATCGCATACAAATTGTGAGAAAGCACACATTTTAATTGTGTCTTTCACTGTTGGATGGAAACTCCCACGATGAATGGCACCGTGCGAGAGAAGGTGATGGGAAAACGCCCATTGCTGCAGGGGCTTACAACAAGAACAAGAAGAACTTGGCACCCCTCCAGCATCATTGCCATCCTTATATCTCTGCTCCACTGAAAGTCAGCAAGCTCCAGCAAAGATCTTCCCCATGGAGTTCACTTCATTTGACTCGAGGGTGCTTGTTATTGTAATTTGGATGATGCCCTGGCAGAGGATCTCTGCATTAAGGGAATGCAGCATAAATGTAGAAATGACAGTGATAAATTCCGCTGTTGCTGCCTATTCCAATCTCACCCCAGAGATTTGACTTTTTGAGCCTATTTCGACAACCGATGACAAGGTTTGGGCCCAGCTCCTGGCAGAACATTGCCTCAGTGCTGAATTATTTTTAAAAGCTCTTCAAAGGTACAGAAAACTCACATAACAAAGGAAGACATTGATAACATGACCTTGTTCAGCAGCAGATAGAGAGAGAAGAAAAAAATAGCTGATACTTTGCTCTGACTCTATCATTTATTTTTATTCATACACGGGACAGGGCATCGCTGGTGACACTCTGTTTTACCGCCTGTCTCAAATTGCCCTTGAATATCTCCAGTCCTTCTGGTGAAGGTGCTCCTGAAGTGCTGTTGGAGAGTAAGTTCCAGGATTTAGACCCAGATGTGATGAAAGAATGGGGGCATATTTCCAAGTCAGCATGGTTTGCTACTTGAAGAGGTCCACACAGGTATTCTGGTGTCTCTGTTGCCTTTGGTGGCAGAGTTCATGGTTGTGGGAGTTGCTATTGGGGTAGCCTAGGTGAATAACTGCAGTGCATTTTATGGATGTCAAGCACTGCAGACATGTTATGGAACCATACAGTCATACAGCACGGAAACAGGCCCTTCAGCTCAACTTGTCCATGCCAACCGGGGACCCTTCCTGAGCTAGCCCCATTTGCCTGTCCTGATGCAGGGTTTCCACCCAAAACAACAACTATTCCTTTCCCCCAACAGATTCTGCTTGACCCACTGAATTCCTCCAGAAGGTTGTTTGCTGCTCCAGATTCCGACATCTGCAGTCTCGTGTCCCCATTTGTCTGTATTTAGCCCATATCCCTCTAAACCTTTCCTATCCATGTACCTGTTCAATCATCTTTTAAGTGTCCTAATTGTACGCACCTCTACCACTTCCTCTGGCAGCTCAATCTGGCAGGCACGGTAGTGTAGCGGTTAACGTAACGCTGTTACAGCGTCAGCAACCCGGGTTCAATTTCGGCCGCCGTCTGTAAGAAGTTTTTACGTTCTCCCCATGTCCATGTGGGTTTCCTCTGGGTGATCCTGCCTCCCCCCACATTCCAAAGACATACGGGTTAGGAAGTTGTGGGCATGCTATGTTGGCGCCAGAAGAGTGGCGACACTTGTGGGCTGCCCCCAGAACACTCTATGCAAAAGATGCATTTCACTGTGTGTTTGGATGTACTTCAATCAGGTCGCCCTTCATTTTCCTACATTCCATGGTATAAAGAACATGAAATAAGGAACATGGAATGCACTGCCAGCAGAGGTTGTGGAGGCAGGTACATTAGGGACATTTAAGAGACTCTTGGATAGGCTCATGGATGATTGAAAAATGGAGGGGTATGTGGGAGGGAAGGGTTTGATTAATCTTAGAGTAGGTTAAAAGGTGCGGTAAGGAATTAGGAAGACTGTTGGCTTTTATTTTAAGAGTGGGGAGGAGGTTGGAAGAATAAAGTGGGAAATACCTTCTACAACCGCGAGGTAATGTTGCAACTCTATAGAACTCTGGTTAGACCACGCTTAGAATATTGTATTCAGTTCTGGTCACCTCATTAGTATTGGTATTGGTTTATTATTGTCACTTGTACCGAGGTACAGTGAAAAGCTTGTCTTGCATACCGATTGTACAGGTCAATTCATTACACAGTGCAGTTACATTGAGTCAGTACGGAGTTCATTGAGGTAGTACAGGTAAAAACAATAACTGTACAGAGTAAAGTGTCACAGCTACAGAGGAAGTGCAGTGCAGGTAGACAATAAGGTGCAAGGTCACAGCAAGGTAGATTGTGAGGTTATAGTCCATCTCATTGTATAAGGGAACTGTTCAATAGTCTTATCACAGTGGGGTAGAAGCTGTCCTTAAGTCTGGTGGTATGTGTCTTCAAGCTCCTGTATCTTCTACCCGATGGAAGAGGAGAGAAGAGAGAATGTCCTGGGTGGGTGGGGTCTTTGATTATGCTGGTTGCTTCACCAAGACAGCGAGAGGTAAAGACAGAGTCCAAGGATGGGAGGCTGGTGTCGGTAATGTGCTGGGCTGTGTCCACAACTCTCTGCAGTTGCTTGCGGTCCTGGGCAGAGCAGTTGCAGTACCAAGCCGTGATATATCCAGATAGGATGCTTTCTTTGGTGCATCTGTAAAAGTTGGTGAGAGTCAAAGGGGACAAACCAAATTTCTTAAGCCTCCTCTGAAGAAGTAGAGGCGCTGGTGAACTTTCTTGGCTGTGGCTTCTATGTGATTTGACTAGGACAGGCTGTTGGTGACGTTCACACCCAGGAACTTGAAGCTCTCAACCTTCTCGACCTCAGCATGATTGATGTAGACAGGTGCATGTACACCGCCCCCTTTCCTGAAGTCAATGACCAGCTCTTTAGCTTTGTTGACATTGAGGGAAAGGTTGTTGTCATGATACCATTCCACTAAGCTCTCTATCTCCTTCCTGTACTCTGACATTGCTGTTTGAGATACGGCCTACAACAGTGGTATCATCTGCAAACTTGTAGATGGAGTTAGAGCAGAATCTGGCCATGTAGTCATGAGTGTATAAGGAGTAGAGTAGAGGGCTAAGGACGCAGCCTTGTGGGCACCAGTGTTGAGAATAATTGTGCCGGAGGTATTGCTGCTTATCCTCACTGATTGCGGTCTGTTGGTTAGAAAGTCAAGGATCCAGTTAGGGAGGGAGGTGTTGAGTCCTAGGTCTCGGAGTCTGGTGACAAGCTTACTTGGGACTATTGTATTGAAGACAGAGCTGTAGTCAATAAACAATAGTCTAACATATGTGTCTTTACTGTCCAGATGCTCCGAGCTGAGTGTAGGGCCAGGGAGATGGCATCCGTTGTAGACCTGTTTCAGCGATAGGTGAATCGCAGTGGGTCCAGGTTGTCTGGTAGGCTAGAGTCGATGCGTGCCATGACCAACCTCTCAAAGCACTTCATGGTGGTGGATGTCAGAGCCACTGGTCGGTACTCATTGAGGCATGTTACCTTGCTTTTCTTCGGTACCAGGATGATGGTGGTCTTCTTAAAACAAGTGGGAACCTGAGCTTGAAGCAGGGAGAGGTTAAATATGTCCGCAAATACTTCTGCCAGCTGATCAGCACAAGATCTGAGCACACGGCCAGGGACACCATCTGGGCCAGGTGCTTTTCTCGTGTTCACTCTCTGGAAGACTGATCTTATGTCCTCCACTGTGATCACAGGTTCAGCTTCCTATAGCTTCCTATATTATAGGAAGGATGTGGAAACTTTAGAAAGGGTGCAGAGGAGATTTATCAGGATGCTGCTTGGATTGGAGAACATGTCTTATGAGGACAGGTTGAGTGAGCTCGGGCTTTTCTCTTTGGAGAGAAGGAGGGTGAGAGGTGACTTGATAGAGGTGTACAAGATGATAAGAGGCATAGATCAAGTGGACAGTCAGAGACTTTTTCCCAGGGTGACAATGGCTAACACGAGGGGACATAATTTTAAGGTGATTGGAGGAAAGTACAGGGGGGATATCAGGGGTAAGTTTTTTACACAGAGAGTGGTGGGTGCGTGGAACGCACTGCCGGCAGAGGTTGTGGGGCCAGATACATTAGGGACATTTAAGAGACTCTTGGATAGGCTCATGGATGATCGATAAATGGAGGGCTATGTGGGAGGGAAGGGTTAGATAGATCTTAGAGTAGGTTAAAAGGTCAGCACAACATCGTGGGCCGAAGGGCCTGTACTGTGCTGTGATGTTGAATGTTCTAAAACTATAAATGGCACTGGTGTGGCCACTACAATGACCTGGTTAGGTATTGATCTGCCTTTGGGATTCTGTTGGGGTTTACATAGAGGAAATAGAAAGAATGCAGAGGGACCTAGACAGTTTAGGAGAATGGGCAAGGAAATGGCAGATGAAATTCAATGTTGAGAAATGTGCAGTTGTACACTTTGGAAGTAGAAATAAGCGGGAAGATTATTATCCAGAAGGAGAGAAGATTGGTAGTGCGGTAGTACAAAGGGACTTGGGGGTACTCATACAAGATACCTTAAAAGTTAACCACCAGGTTGGATCGGTGGTTAAGAAAGCGAATGCTATGTTGGCATTCATCTCGAGAGGTATAGTGTATAAAAGTAAGGAAGTGTTGATGAGGCTCTACGGGGCGCTAGTGAGGCCTCATTTGGAATACTGTGCGCAGTTTTGGGCCCCGCATCTTAGGAAGGATGTGCTGACGTTGGAGAGGGTTCAGAGGAGATTTACGAGAATGATTCCGGGAATGAAAGGGCTTAAGTATGATGAGCGTTTGTCGGCTCTTGGACTGTACTCGCTGGAGTACAGAAGGATGAGAGGGGACCTCGTAGCGACATTTAAAATGTTGACAGGTAAGGATAGAGTAGATATGGCTAGGCTGTTTCCCTTGGTGGGCGTGTCCAGGACCAGAGGGCACAATCTTAGAATTAGAGGGTACAGTTTCAAGACAGAGATGAGGAGAAGTTTCTTTACCCAGAGGGTGGTGAAATTGTGGAACTCCTTGCCACGCACAGCAGTGGAGGCCAGATCAGTGGGGGTATTCAAGGAGGAGATAGACAGATATCTAAATAGTCAGGCTATCAAGGGATATGGGGATAAGGCTGGCAAATGGGATTAGAATAGTTTTTTTTTTCTCTCTTTTTTTCCCACCCCATTTCTTTTTCCCTTTTCCTTGGAGCAGACTCGATGGGCCGAATGGCCTGCTTCTGCTCCCTTATCTTGTGATCTTGTGATCTTGTGGTCTTCCTCTCTCCTGCCCATATCTGGAGGCTGGTTTTTGAGTGCCAGGAGAAGCCCACATGCCAGTCAACCTCTGAGATCCCCCAGAGCTTTTGTCCAGGGGCACGAGAGTCCGGTTTCCATACATCACTACATGGAGGTACAACAGAGGAGGTGGTGAGGGAGGGGATGTACCAACCATAGCAGACTCCCTCTCTTGGATCACCTTCCCACCTTTCTACCAGACAGCAGTATAGGAGAAGGTCACCAGCCCATGAGAAATAACAGCGAGCACCAAGAGAACTTAGCAGTGCGGAGGAACAGAGAGATCTTGTGGTCCTCGTTCATAGATCCCTCAAAGTTGCGCTCAAGTGGATAGGGCGGTTAAGAGGGCGTATGGTGTGCTGGCCTTCATTAGCTGGGCGATTGAGTTCAAGAGCTGAGAGGAAGTGTTGCTGCTCTATAGGACTCTGGTTAGACCATACTTGGAATATTGTGTTCGGTTCTGGTCGCCACATTATAGGAAGGATGTGGAGGCTTTAGAGAGGGTGCAGAGGAGATTTACCAGGATGCTGCCTGGGTTGGAGAGCATGCCTTATGAGGAGAGGTTGAGCGAGCTAGGGCTTTTCTCTTTGGGGTGATGGAGGATGAGAGGCGACTTGATGGAAGTATGTAAGATTATGAGAGGTCTCAACAGAGTGGATAGACAGCATCTTTTTCCCAGGGTGGCAATGCCCAATACTAGAGGTCACCCGTTTAAGGAGCATGGAGGAAAGTCCAGGGGAGATGTCAGAGGTAGGTTTTTTACACGCATAGTGGTGGGTGCCTGGAACGCACTGCTGGGGGTGGTGGTAGGGGCCAATATGATAGGGTCATTGAAGACATGGATGAAAGAAAAATAGAGTGTGGTAGGAGGTGAAGTAGAGAGGGGGATAGATTGAATGGGGCTAAGGTTGACAGAACATCATACTATGCTGTACTGTTCTATGTTCTATGTCCTACGTAAAGGCAAAGCACAGGGACCTGCTGTAAGATAACAGAAGAGAAATTATCCAATATTTGCATTTATGCAAAGGAATGAATTAATTTAAATAATTGTCAGAATGAAATCTTTTCTTTTGAAACAAAGTCAGAGTTTGCCGAATTAGTGTTGCGTTTACTCTGTCCTGCACTATTTTTATATTCCCACTGGTCCTTGCTACTTTCGAGGGATGGGGTGGGTTATGAGGAACAGTTGGAGCTGACGGAAGACCTGGACAGAATTGTGGGGACAGGGTCACTTATTGTCATCGTTCCATACATTTGTCACCCTCCATCTGCCCATCACCCACACACCGATAGAACATAGACCATTACAGCACAGTACAGGCCATTCGGCCCACAATGTTGTGCCGACATTTTATCCTGCTCTAAGATCTATCTAACCCTTCCCTCCCACATAGCCCTCCATTTCTCTATCATTCATGTGGCTACCTAAGAGTCTCTTAAATGTCCCTAATGTATCTGCCCCCACAACCTCTGCTGGCAGTATGTTCCACACACCCACCACTCTCTGTGTAAAAACTTACCCCTGACATCCTCCTCTTACCTTCCTCCAATCACCTTAAAATTATGTCCCCTCGTGCTAGCCATCGTCGCCCTGGGAAAAAGTCTCTGACTGTCCACTCGACCTATGCCTCTTATCATCTTGTACACCTCTGTCAAGTCACCTCTCATTCTCCTTCTCTCCAAAACGCACCAGCTCACACAACCTATCCTCATAAGACATGCTACCCGGGTTTCGTCTCTCTTGACCTACTTTTCTGATCCCCTTCCCCCATCTGGTTCCATCTCCCCATCATCCCTCCCTTATCTAGTTTCACATCTCACTTTCCAGCCTCCGACTGAACAATCCTCCCTCCCCTTCCCCACCTAGTTCCATCTCCCCATCGTCCCCCACCTCATCTGGTTCCATCTATCACTTTACAGACCTTGTCTCACCCCTCCCTCTCACTTCTACACACTATCCTTCTCCCCTCTACACTCTCAGACCCGATACAGGGTCACGACCCAAAATATTGACCATTTCTTCGCTTCCACAGATGCTGCTTGACCGACTGAGTTCTTCCAGCAGATTTTTTTTGCTCACTTATTGTTATTCTATCTTTTGCTTCAGTTAAATACATAATAAAAAGTCTGGCAGGATCTCATATGAATTAATAATGTAATCTTCTGCTGAAATAGCAGTTCTACTCAATTAGAACATCCTAGAGATAATATCATGGGCAAAACTGAAAATAATTTTCCAATTGAAGTTTTCTCAGACTTTTAAAGAATTACATTATTATGGTGGATTTAACAGAACATAGAACACTACAGCACAGTACAGGCCCTTAGGCCCACAATGTTGTGCCGTCATTTTATCCTGCTCTAAGATCTATATAACCCTTCCCTCCCACATAGGCTCCCATTTTTCTATCATTCATGTGGCTATCTTGGGGTTTAGAAAACTGACCATCATTGGATCTGATTTTTGGACCGAAATTAGTTTCACATTTACGAGCGCTATAGGGTTGTCCCCCGGACCAAAGACCCCTCAAACATCTGCACCGCTGATGGATTTTTGGCCACTAGCACAGTCGCCAAACCAGATGTTAGGCCCCTTATCTTTGCCAGTGAGAGACCCCACACCTATTAAAACCATTCCAAGAAACTGAGCTGCAGGTGTTGGTAGGCTCGTAATGAATGTTGGGAGCGAGCCTATCTCCTGAGATGGAGACCAAGAGATCTAGAAAAGGAAGACTCAGAGGTCGACCATGTGAAGGTGAGTGTTGGGTGGAAATTGGCAGCAAAAGTAATGAAACTGTTGAGCAACAAAGAAGATGCTGGAGGAACTCAGCAGGTCAAGCAGCAGCTGTTGGGGAAATGGCCAGTCGACGTTTCAGGTCGAGACCCTTCATCTGGATTGATCGTGTCCAGGTGAAGGGTCTCAACCCTAAATGTCAATTGTAAATTGGTTTATTATTGTCACATGTACTAAGGTACAGTGAAAATCTTTGTTTTGCGTGCCATCCATACAGATTATTTCATTACAACAGAGCATTGAGGTAGTACAAGGATAGTACATCACATTTATTGTGATAGAACATAGAACAGTACAGCACAGAACAGGCCCTTCGGCCCACAATGTCGTGCTGACATAGCTAATCCCTCCTACCTACAGAATGCCCATATCCCTCTATTTTCCTCTCATTCATGTGCCCATCCAAGCCCCTCTTAAAAGCCCCCAATGAATTTGCCAAAGAATTACATTAGTAATTTGAAGTACTTTGAGAGGTTGGTCATGGCCAGAATTAACTCCATCTGAGCAAGGACCTGGACCCACTGCAACTTGCCGACTGCCACAACAGGTCCACAGAAGATGCAATCTCACTGGCTCTCCACTCGGCTTTGGAGCACCTAGACAACAGCAATACATACATCAGGCTGCTGTTTATTGATTAGAGCTCGATATTCAACACCATCATCCCCTCAGTACTAATCAACAAGCTTCAAAACCTGGGCCTCTGTCCCTCCCTCTGCAACTGGATCCTCGATTTCCTTATCAGGAGACCACAGTCAGTGCTTATTGGTAATAACATCTCCTCCTCGCTGACAATCAACATAGGCTCACCTCAAGGATGCGTGCTTAGCCCACTGCTCTGCTCTCTCGTGACTGTGACTGTGTGACTGTGTGACTGAGCACAGCTCAAACACTATCTATAAATTCACTGATGACACCACTGTCGTTGGCAGGGTCTCAGATGGCAATGAAGAGGCATACAGGAGTGAGATAGATCAGGTGGTTAAGTGTTGTTGCGACAATAACCTCACACTCAATGTCAGCAATACCATGGAATTGAATGTGGACTTGAGGAAGAGGAAGTCAAGAGAACACACACCAGTCCTCATTGAGGGGTCAGCGGTGGAAAGGGTGAGCAGCTTCAAGTTTCTGGGTGTCAGCATCTCAGAGAATCTATCCTGGGCCCATCACATTGATGCAATACGAAGAAGGCATGCCAGCAGCTCTACTTCATTAGGAGATTCGGTACGTCACCAAAGTCTCTTGCAAATTTCTGCAGATGTACGGTGGAGAGCATTCTGACCGGTTGCATCACCACCTGGTATGGAGGCTCCAATGCACAGGATCACAAGAGGCTGCAGAGGGTTTTAGACTCAGCCAGCTCCATCACGGGCACGACCCTCACCACCATCAAGGACATCTTCAAGAGGTGGTGTCTCAAGAAGGTGGCATCCATCATTAAGGACCCTCACCATCTGGGACATGCCCTCTTCACATTACTACCATCGGGAAGGAGGTACAGGAGCCTGAAGACCTACACCCAACGTTTTAGGAACAGCTTCTTCCCCTGCGCCATCAGATTTCTGAACAGTCCATGAACCCATGAACACTACCTCATTATTCCGCTTTTGCACTATTTATTTATTTTTGTAACTTATAGTAATCTTTATGTCTTGCACGGTACTGCTGCCACAAAACAACACATTCCATGACATATGTCAATGATAATAAACCTGATTCTGATTCTGACAAAAACGGAAGGCAGAATAAAGTGTTACAGTTACAGAGAAAGTGCAGTGCAGGCAGACAATAAGGTGCAAGGTCATAACGAGGTAGATTATGAGGTTGAGGGTCCATTTTATTTTACTAGGGGACCATTCAATAGTCTTATAACAGCGGGATAGAATCTGTCCTTGAGCCTGGTGGCACGTGCTTTCAGGCTTTTGTATCTTTTACCTGATAGGAGGGGGGAGAAGAGCGAATGTCCGGGGGTGGGTGGGGCTTTGATTATGCTGGCTGCTTTACTGAGGCAGCCAGAAGTGTAGACAGATTCCATGGAGGGAAGACTGGATCCTGTGATGTACTGAGCTGTGTCCACAACTCTGCAGTTTTTTGCAGTCCCGAGCAGAGCAGTTACCATACCAAGCCGTGATACATCCAGATTGGACGCTTTCTATTGTGCATTGTTTAAAAATGTCAAAGGGGACATGCCAAATTTCTTTAGCTTCCTGAGGAAGTAGAGGGACTGGTGAGCTTTCTAGGCCATAGCATCTACATGGTTGGACCAGAACAGGCTATTGGTGATGTTCACTCCTAGAAACTTGAAGCTCTCAACCCTCTTGACCTCAGCACCGTTGATTTCTCGTTGACTGTTCATTGCCCCCTCCCAACACATGCTGCTCAACCTGCTGAGTTCCTCCAGTATTTTGTTTGTTGCTCCAGGTTCCAGCATCTGCGGTCTCTTGTGTCTCACTGAAGTTCTGCATGAATAGAGGAAACAGCATCAGTCATCGATCTACCAGTAGATTATAGGAGTGGGAATGAGTTGTGAGAGTTGAGAGGACTGAAAGAAGGACTGGTCCACATATGCCACAAAATAACAGGCATAGATTGGGACCATGCAAGTACCCAATGCCATATCCTTAATATAGAAAAGATGAGAAACACTTTGGAGTTGAGTTCCCATGAAGGGTCTCCAACCTGAAACAATAGTACCGGTTCCCTCCCCACAGATGCTGCCTGACCTGCTGAGTATTTCCAGTGATTTCTGTTTTTATTCCAGGTTTCCAGCATCTGCCGTGTTTTGATGTTCATTCCAAGGTACTCTCCAACCTGAGTGGAGCCGGACTTGGGCCTGTTTTGTTCAGACCTCTTGCCGATACCTAGCCAATAGCTTGTGCCAAGCAAAAGTGTGGTAAATCCATTCAGCACATGTGGGCCTGGAGCCTGCTGGAACAGAGGTGCCCCCTCCGACATTGAATCCTCCCCCACCCCTGCCACCAGAATCTCTCGAATGATAGAGCAATACAGCACAGATACAGGCCCTTCGGGCCAACCAGTCCATGCCAACCATGGTGCCCACCCAGCTAGTCCCAATTTTTTGCGTTCGGCCCATATCCCGCCAAGCCCCGCCCCTCCATGTACCTATCCAAGTGCTTCTTAAATGATACTATTGTACCTGCCTCAACCACTTCTTCTGGCAGCTCGTTCCATATACTCACCACCCTCTGTGTGAAAAAGTTGCCCCTCAGGTTCCTTTTAAATCTTTCCCCTCTCACCCTGAACCTATGCCCCCTAGTTTTGGACTCCTCTACTCTGGGGAAAAGACCGCTACCATCCACCTGGTGGCAATAAGCCCTCCTCCCATCCACCTCTTGCCTGCTCTGTCTCCGGGATTTATCATGAGCCCACTTCTGGCAAGGTAGACATGTGGAGGCAAATTGACCATTGAAGTTTTTCTCTCGTGTGTAGTAAGCATTAGAGTCTGAGGGAGTTCCTGGGAATCTGGGGAGAATGAAACCGGGTTACTGTAAGTCAGTGTTTGAAGGTTGGCGTGGACATGATATGCCAATGGCCTGCTTCAGGATTGGCACCCACGGTAGGGACACCACACCTTGCTCATTCATTACAATAGTTCCAGGGATGAGGGATTTCAGCAGCAAGGTTAGACTGCAGAAGCTGTTTTTTTTTAAACTAACTTTTATTTACAGCGTGGTAACAGGCCCTTCCGGCCCAATGAGTCCGCGCTGCCCATTTTAAACCCATATTAACCTACCTGTACGTCTTTAGAATGTGGGAGGAAACCGGAGCACCCAGAGAAAACCCACGCAGACACGGGAGAGCGTACAAACTCCTTACAGACAACAACGGGAATCGAACCCCGATCGCTGGTGCTGTAATAGCATCGCGCTAACCGCTACACTACTGTGCTCTCCATGGAGACCAAGAGGAGATTTGACAGAGGCAGACATAGTTATAACTAGTTCAGATAAGATAAGATATGATCAGACCTCTTTATTAGTCAGATATACACTGAAACACACAGTGAAATGCATCTTTTCCGTAGAGTGTTCTGGGGGCAGCCCGCAAGTGTCACCACGCTTCCGGCACCAACATAGCATGCCCACAACTTCCTAACCTGTACGTCTTTGGATTGTGGGAGGAAACCGGAGCACCCGGAGGAAACCCACGCAGACACGGGGAGAACGTACAAACTCCTTACAAACAGCGGCCGGAATTGAACACGGGTCACTGGGGCTGTAGTAGTGTTACGCTAACCGCTACACTACCGTGCCTGCCCTACACTAGACAGGGAAGGAGTTCCCATTGAAAGTTTATTCAAGGACCTGAAGGGTAAGGATTTTCTATTTTGAACAAAAGCTACAAGGTGGGAGTTAGGAGAACTTTTTTTCTTCTCAGAGAGCAGGTTCGTTCTGGAACTCACTGCCTGTAGCATATTGGGAATAGAATTAATCAGCACCTTCAGAAGGGAATTGCTTTGGCACCTGAGACAGAGAATAATTTGCAGGGCTACAGGGAAAAATGTGATTGATGGCATTGTTCTACCAGAAGCCATCATGGACTCAGTGGCCTGAATGGCCTTCTTCTGTGGCATGAGAATTCTGTGATTCTATGATGCTGGGGAGGACATATGTGCGTAGCTGCTCTGATGTCTGATGTGACTTGGACCAGCACAGGAAAATCATCCTTCAAACCTACCTTATGAATTGCCTATTTAGTGCAGAATATTGAATAAATTACTGCAGAATCTCTGATCTATAAAGCCCTGCTTGATATTGCAAGCTGTTTAGTCTATAATGCTGCCAAGTTGATGAATAGAAACCATTTTCACCAGCTTTACTTAATTGGTCAGTCTCTCAAAATGGCTTCCAGGGAAACAACACAGCTACGATAAAGTGACAGCTCTTAATTTGTTAAATATGCAAAGCTTGCCCAATTATGCATGTACCGCTCGTAGCTTTCTTGATCGAGTCTAATGCGGCCATTAATTTTTTTAATCACCACCAGCTAAAGATCACAGAAAAGTAATGGTAGTTTTGTTATTCATTCATTTTGTACTGACTGCCATGGGTTATGTTCAACAAAGTCTTGTAAAGATAATCAGCAGGGATGCCTCTGCCTTGCAAAGTTTTCTAAGTAAGCCACTTGGGGGTCGTCCTTTTTGCACCGGCACCCTATATATAGCTCCCCTTGAAGGCGATCCTTCCTTCTTTTTCCCCAGTGCTGACATCAGTTGCGTCTCTCTGAGCTCAAATCTCAGAGGCTGACTTGCATTTCCTTCGAAGTTTGGACCGGCAGCTCATTTCAATTCCTGCAGCACTTTGAAACTTGAAAGTGCAGAGGAAAGTGAGGTTTTCCTCTGGATTCAGACTCAGCCGCTGCCTTGAACAAAAGGCCGATCAATGGGATGGAAAGACTTGTATTTATATGGTGCTGCTCTTGATCTCAGGGCAAGCCCCCAAAAGAATGAAGGTCATTGAGACTGTGTCAGTGAACCCTTCCGCCTCGTGTTTGAAGGTACTTCCACTCAGTGAATGTTAACCTGCAGGAAAGAGCTGGACCACAAAGGTCTCTGGCTGTCAAAACAACTCAATAGATTCACTGATATCTTTATCCATTATGGACATTTGCATGACTCTGGTTCTACAGCACCGTGATTGACTCTTGGCCATCTCTCTGAAGCAACCCACCAAGCTGTTCAGTTCTATCAAAGCACTCTGGAACTGTGAGTTGCTGCTCGCAGAATAAGGAGGAGTTCAAAACACCGTGAAATCATGGAACAATGTGTGACACAAATGTGCCACAGCACATTTATAAGCCAGCGGTACATCTTCTCACGTTTGTGTAGCTGGCTGATGTACTTTCAACACGGTTAGCAGGTTTTATTAAGTATGTGCTGTGTGCTGGGTTGACTGCTGTAGGGCGCTGTGTAGCAGAATAGGAGTAAGCAGGCTTCTTCCCCAAAAACAACCAAGGCTATTCAAATGCTCTCACTAAAAGATGATGTTAATAATCTTACGTATGTTTTTCCCTCATTTTGTGCTCTTGCTTTGCCTTTTGAAACCCGATATCTACAACTATTGGGATGACTTACAGACATGGTGAGTTCTGATATGGACAGAGGAAGTGAGTTATCAGAAGTTTAAGAATTCACTGTTGATCTGGAAGGCTGCAGTGTGCTCTGATGAAAGATGAGGTGCTGCTCATCAAACTTGTGTTGGACGAGAGGCCATAGTCAGATGGGTCAGAGTGTGGGGGCAACCTTCACTGGAAAGACTGCAGTTGTTCAAGAAGGTAGCTCACCACGACCCTTTCAAGGGGTTCAAGGGGCATAGAGGATGGACAGTCAGTATTACCTGGCTGTTGTTACACAGATCCTGAAAATCAATGTAATAAAAAGCTTTGAAATATTTATCACCCTTGCATTATGGTGCTACATTCTTTTACCATAATTACATCAAAACAAAATGGAAATACTTTGCTATTTATAGCTTAAGCCAGCAGATAAAATTCCTTTAGAACATAGAACATAGAGCACTACAGCACAGTACAGGCCCTTCTGCCCACAATGTTGTGCTGATATTTTATCCTGCTCT
Source organism: Pristis pectinata (assembly GCF_009764475.1). Taxonomy (NCBI): domain Eukaryota; kingdom Metazoa; phylum Chordata; class Chondrichthyes; order Rhinopristiformes; family Pristidae; genus Pristis; species Pristis pectinata. The sequence continues at coordinate 7,889,573 of NC_067407.1, read as the reverse complement.
AAGATCTATCTAACCCTTCCCTCCCACATAACCTTCCATTTCTCTATCATTCATGTGGCTATCTAAGAGTCTCTTAAATGTCCCTAATGTATCTGCCCCCACAACCTCTGCTGGCAGTGCGTTCCACACACCCACCACTCTCTGTGTAAAAAACTTACCTCTGACATCCCGCTGATACCTTCCTCCAATCACCTTAAAATTATGTCCCCTCGTGTTAGCCATTGTCGCCCTGGGAAAAAGTCTCTGACTGTCCACTCCATCTATGCCTCTTATCATCTTGTACACCTCTATCAAATCACCTCTCATCCTCCTTCTCTCCAAAGAGAAAAGCCCTAGCTCACTCAACCTATCCTCATAAGACATGCTCTCCAATCCAGGTGCAGCCTGGTAAATCTCCTCTGCACCCTCTCTAAAGCTTCCACATCCTTCCTATAATGAGGCAACCAGGACTGAACACAATAGTCCAAGTGTGGTCTGACCAGAGTTCTATAGAGCTGCAACATCACCTCGCGGCTCTTGAACTCAATCCCCCGACTAATGAAGGCCAACACACTATACACCTTCTTAACAACCCTATCGACCTGCGCGGCAACCTTGAGGGATCGTAAGAAAGAATCTGCTGCAGGAACTCAGCAAGTCGAACAGCATTTGTGGGGGTAAAGGAATTGCTGACATTTTGGGCCAAAACTTTGCATCAGGGTATCAGCTCCTCCAGCAGGTTGTTTGTTGATCCAGATTTCAGCATCTGCAGTCTCTTGTGTCTCAATAAAATTCCCTTGGCTAGAACAAGGTTTTCCAAGTGTTCCTTTCAAATCTTTGCTATTTTCTTTTTCTACCTACCAACAGAGGCTGACTCCAGGCGATAGAATGTTGAATATTTATACACTTATAAAGAGCCTTCATAGTTATGAAACCATATGTGGGAATTAATGCTTACTTCCAATCCAGGCCCCTCACAGAGATCAGATAAAGCACTGGAGGTCAGGAGGTGGTGTCCAGCTCTCTATTGTCATGCAGGTAATGCTTGAGTACTTGAAGGACAAACCATACTCAGCACATTGTGTGGGCATGAATGCATGATGTGTTAGGTAGGCGGACTGATAAACACTTTCATAACTTACATTTCCCAGGAACTAATTCCTCAAGAACAAGAGGACGTGGGCACAAGAGGCGTCACACAAGATTTGCACGTGAAAGCAGTGTTATTAATTGGCACACAATGGTTGTTCATCATAGCTGCTACGTCACTGGGCTTCAAGAAACATGTGGACCTCAGACAGAGAAGTCGGCCTTGACAGGACCATCTCTCAGGGAAGGTGGTGGAGACACAAGAGATTCTGCAGATGCTGGAATCTGGGGCAACACACAAGTGCAGGAGGAACTCAACAGGTCACTTCTGGAAACCCCTCCCCTCTTCTTCGCCCCTTTTGTTCTCCCTTCCCCCCTCCCCCTTTGTCTGCCCTCATTCCTGTGGCTCCCTCCCCCCTTCCCTTTCCCCTTCCCTTGCCCTCATGACCGGCCCATCTATTCCCCATCTCCTTCCCTTGATTCCATGGTCCACTGCCCTCTCCTACCGGATTCCTTCTTCTTCAGCCCTTTGCCTCTTCTACCTGTCACCTCTCAGCCTCTTACATCTCCCCTCTTCCCCACTCTCCCACCTGGACTCACCTACCACCTGCCAACCCGTGCTCCTCCCTCTCCCTCGACTTTCCTATTCCTGCTTCTGCCCTCTTCCTTTCCAGTCCTGATGAAGGGTCTCGACCTGAAATGTTGACTGTTTATTTCTCTCCATAGATGCTGCCTGACCTGCTGAAATCCTCCTGCACTTTTTAAAGGAGATGATGAACTTCTTTTCTGTTTTGGTAAGGATTCTGCCAAAGTGTTGTTGGGCAACGAGTTCTAGGATTTAGACCAACCAATGATGAAAGAATAATGAAATATTTGCAAGCTGGGATAATGTGTGATGAAGAGATGAGATATTTATTTATTAGTCACATGTACATCAAAACACACAGTAAAATGTATCTTTTTGCATTACTGAGAATGTGCTGGGGGCAGCCCGCAAGTGTCGCCATTCTTCCGGCGCCAACATAGCACGCCCACAGCTCCTAACCCATACGTCTTTTGGAATGTGGGAGGAAACCAGAGCACTCTAAGGAAATCCACGCAGAAATGGGGAGAACGTACAAGCTCCTTACAGACAGCGGCGGGAATTGAACCCGGGTCACTGGTGCTGTAATAACGTTACGCTAACCACTACATTTGCTGCCATCAAGCTAGATGTGGTAGTCACAAATTTGAGGGGATTTAATCTACAACTTTAACCCCTGTCTATGAAATCACTTGGCACAATGTGTTATGTTAAAGGTAGCCATAAATCTCATTTAAACTTGTTCTGTACTGGGAAATGATGGCTTTATTCTTTAATAGTGAAGAAGCTTTCTTCCAACCTCTGCATCATATTTCTTATTTCCTACACTTCCTTATGACACAGAAATGGGTCATTCCCACCTTCCCCCACAGAACCATTATTTGCACCATTCAATATGTCTTGTTCTCCACCTTTTCACAGAATTTCCCTTTTGTCCTCTCTTCCCCTCTACCCACTCTTCAAATTAAAACGTTTGTTTTCTAAGTTTCCTGATTCTGAAGCAAGATCTTCACCTGAAACATTAATGCTATTTTTCTCTCCACAGATGCTACCTGACCTGCTGAGTATTTCCAACATTCTCTGTTCTATTTTAGATTTCTGAGCTGAAATTTCTGGATTGTTACTTGAATCAATAAGTCATGCAGTAACTTATATTTGAATCAATCAATACAATAAGTCATACTTGAATCAATCATGTTACACAATTTTAAAAAGTCTATCATAATCTACCATAGAATGGTAATTGGTAACTTGGTTTATTATTGTCATATTTACAGAGGTACAGTGAAAAACTTTGTTTTGCATGCCATCCATACAGATCATTTCATCACATCAGTACATCGAGGTAGTATAAGGGAAATGCAATAACAGAATGTAGAATAAAGTGTTATAGTTAGGGAAAAGGGTTAGCCTAGCTTGTGCTTAATAGAAATACAGGATTCAATGGACCAAATATCATAAAAGAATATTACATTGGGCTGTGAGTGTTGGGAAGGGAGGAGGTGGTTGATGATGTGGGTGCCTCAATTTATTTCCAAGTTCCATTATAAGATAACGTATCTTTATTAGTCACAGGTACATCGAAACACACAGTGAAATACATCTTTTGCGTAGAGTGTTCTGGGGGCAGCCCACAAGTCTCGTCATGTTTCCGGCGCCAGCATAGCATGCTCACAACTTCCTAACCCGTATGTCTTTGGAATGTGGGAGGAAACCGGAGCACCCGGAGGAAACCCACGCAGACACGGGGAGAATGTACAAACTCCTTACAGACAGCGCTGGGAATTGAACCCGGGTCGCTGATGTTATAATAGCGTTACGCTAACCACTACACTTGCGAATCTGAGGGAACACAGGGCACATAGCTCAGTACATCACGGAAAACAGCCTCTCCCCCATGGACTCTGTTCAGGGGAGATGTCAGAGGGAGGTTTTTCACCCAGAGAGTGGTTGGTGCATGGAATGCACTGCCTGGGGTGGTGGTGGAGGCAGATACATTGAACAGGTTCAAGAGCTTGTTGGATAGGCATATGGAGGAGTGTGGGATGGGGGGATATGCGGGAGGAAGTGGTTAGGTAGTGTGAGGGTGGTCTGATGGACGGCACAACATGGTGGGCCGAAGGGCCTGTTTTGTGCTGTATGGTTCTATGCTTCTCGCTGCCTCGGTAAAGCAGCCAACATAATCAAAGACCCCACTCACCCTAGACATTCTCTCTTCTCCCCTCTCCCATCGGGCAGAAGATACAAAAGCCTGAAAGCATGTATTGCCAGGCTCAAGGACATCTTCTATTGCCCTGTTATAAGACTATTGAATAGTATGATAAGATGGACTCTTGACATCACAATCTACCTCGTTATAACATTGCACCTTATTGTCGACCTGCACTGCACTTTCCTGTAACTGTTACACTTTATTCTGCATTCTGTTATTGTTTTACCTTGTACTACCTCAATGCACTGTGTAATGAATTGATCTGTATGAACGGTATGCAAGACAAGTTTTTCACTGTACATGTGACCATAATAAACCAATTCTAATTCCAATTCCCCTTGTTGTGAGAGATGATCCAGGATCCACTGTCACAAGTAATGCAGGAACCATGTGAGGTGTTCCAGTCCCCCACTGACAGGGTAAGCTATTACCTTTTGTATTACATTCAACTCCTCTGAGTGAAGAAAGGTCGGGCTGTTATTTGCAAGTACAGGCTGACACATCACCTCAGTGGTTTGGTTATGTGTTGACAGTACAGGTCTGATGCATCTTCCTTCCTTTGTAAATTGTCACTCCATGACATTTGAAGTGGCAAAGAGGAAGCTTGTAGGTTGTGTACCATCCTCTGTGTATGTTCAGTGTCCTTTTAACAATGCTGCAATGCTTCATATTATTTCTGAGCATGTCATACAGCATTGTTCTGTTTAGACAACACATAACAAGGGAAAATTACATATATAGTATCATTCTGGGACAGAAAAAGGCTATTTGACCCATAGAGTCCATACTAACTCATTGAAAAGTAATTATTCAGTCCCGTTCCCTTTCTCTTCCCCCCTGAATAAAGTTCTTCCTCAAATGTGCATCCAGTTCCCTTTGGTGGACAGAAAGGATCCCACAGAACTTTTATGGAAAACAACAGGGAAGGTATCCTGGAGAAAATTTTGCATTGTGATTATCTCACTCAATCCAATCCACACCAACAGCTCCTGAAGAAGGGTCATCGACCTGATCCATTGACTGTTCCTCTCCCCACAGATGAGATGAGATAAGATATCTTTATTAGTCACATCTACATCGAAACACACAGTGAAATGCATCTTTTGCATCTAGTGTTCTGGGGGCAGCCCGCAAGTGTCACCACGCTTCCTGCGCCAACATAGCATGCCCACAACTTCCTAACCCGTACGCCTTTGGAATGTGGGAGGAAACCGGAGCGCCTGGAGGAAACCCACACGGACACGGGGAGAACGTACAAACTCCTTACAGACAGCAGCCGGAATTGAACCCGGGTCGCTGTCGCCGTAAGAGTGTGACACTAACCGCTACACCACTGTGCCATGGCAGATGCTGCCTGACATGAGACCTGAGAATACCAGAGAGTTCCTTGGTGACCCAACTGTTTAGGATTTGACTGCAGCCTGAAATTGGAAATTTGGACCCACCCCTCAAAGGCTTCTTGAGAGCTGCAGTCAATCAAAAATGTCAAAACTATAATTGACAGATATTTGTTAATTGAGGGTACTAAAGGATATGGAACCAAGTTGAGTATATGGAGATAAAATACAGATCTACCATAGTTTATCTGCTTACTTATTAAGTCACAGAAGTAGGACATTTGGCCCAATGGGTCGGAACTGATTTCCGGTAGACCCATCCCGTCAATCCCATTTCATTATTTCTTCCTTTTCAACCCTGCTCACATGCCCATCAAATCCCCCTTTTTAATTCTTTCAGTCACAATCACAGAGTCAGAGAGCCATACAGCATGGAAACAGGTCCTTCGGCCCAGCTCGTCCATGTTAACAAAGTTGCCCAGCCGGGCTGGTCCCGTTTGGCCCATATCCCTCTAAACTGTTCCTATCCATGTACCTGTCCAAATGTCTTTTAAATGTCAGAATTGTACCCGCCCCTACCACTTCCTCCAGCAGCTTTTTCCATGTACCCACCACCCTCTGTGTGAAAATGTTGCCCCTCAGGTCGTCTTTAAATTTTTCACCTCTCACCTTAAACCTATGCCCTCTGGTTTTGGACTCCCCTACCTTGGGGAAAATACTTTGGCCATTCACCTTACCTAAGCCCCTCATCATTTTATAAACCTCTATAAGGTCACCCTCAGTCTCCTACACTCCAGGGAAAAAATTCCTAACTATCAGTCTTCTTATAACTCAAACCCTCCAGTCCCAGTAACATCCTTATGAATCTTTTTTGCACCCTTTCCAGTTTGATGACATATTTCGAAAAGCTGGGTGACCAGAACTGCATGTAGTACTCCAAATGTGGCCTTACCAATGTCTTGCACAGCTGTAACACAGAACATAGAACAGTACGGCACAGAACAGGTTATTCGGCCCACAATGTTGTGCTGACATAGCTATTCCCTCCTACCTACAGAATGCCCATATCCCTCTATTCTCCTCTCATTCATGTGCCCATCCAAGCCCCTCTTAAAAGCCCCCAATGAATTTGCCTCCACCACCCTATCAGGCAACGCATTCCAGGCATCCACCATTCTCTCAGTAAACAACGTACCCCTCACGTCTCTTCTGAACCTACCCCCTCTCACCTTAAATGCATACCCTCTGGTATTGGATCGCTCACTAATGGGAAAAAGATATTGCTTGTCCACCCTATCTATGCCCCTCATAATGTTATACACTTCCAACAGATCACCCTTCAGCCTCCACTGCTCCAGAGAAAAGAGCCCAAGTTTGTTCAGCCTCTTCTGATAGCACATGCCCCCTAATCCAGGCAGCATCCCAGTAAACCTCCTCTGCACCCTCTCTAAGGCCTCGACATCCTTCCTATAGTGAGGTGACCAGAAATGCACGCAATACTCTAAATGCAGCCTAATCAGAGTTCTATAGAAATGCATCATAAAGATCCATCTCTATGATCATTAAGATCATAGAGATACAACATGACATCCCAATTCCTACAGTAAGTAAGGGGTTACCTACACTAAGGGTAATCTAACAGCTAATTAACCCACCAACCTGCACAGCTTTGGGATATGGGAGGAACCGGAGGACCCAGAGGAAACCCATGCAGCCACAGGGAGAACGGACAACACCCGAGGTCAGGATTGAACCAGGGTCACTTGAGCCTGCATTGGTAATTGGTTTATTATTGTCACGTGTACCAAGATACAGTGAACAGTTTTTGTTTGCGTGCCATCCAGACAGATCATCCCATGCATAAATACTTCAAGGTAGTACAAAAGGAAAACAGAATGCAGAACATAATGTTACGTTACAGAGAAAGTGCAGTGCAGGTAGACAAATAAAGTGCAAGGGTCACGATGAGGTAAATTGGGAGATCAAGAGTTCAAGAGTTCATCCTTTCGCATATGAGAGGTCTGTTCAAGAGCTGAAAACAGTGGGATAGAAGCTGTCCTTAGTATGTGCCTTCAGGGTTTTGCATCTTCTGCCTGACGGGAGAGCAGAAAAGAGAGAATGACCAGGGGTGGGAGGGGTCCTTAAATACGTTGGTTGCTTTCCTGAGCTGTGAGATTTCAATGGATGTAAGAACAAGCTCAGGGGCTGCATGGTCTATTCCTGTTCCTATGCACTGAGTAAGATTTTGCAAAGCAAATTCACCCTCTTTTTATCCTCTTGCTAACATATATAGGCCATCTGAAAGCTGAAAGGGAAAGGGAGACTCATTATCATCAAACAGCAGTTCTGAAAGGGCTTCCAAGCTGGTTCAAAGACTTCAGTCTTGAACTCCTTTGTTGTTACAAGCAACATCTCAATTACAGCTCCATTTCTAGGTGCTGGTAACAATACTTCCTACACACATCCAATTAAAAGGAAAAGACAAATATACTGAACACAATTTGTTGCCAGGAAAGTGGAAGCACTTTGTACATCGCGATGAATGAGCAGCTCGTCAAGATGCACACGGGCTTCTCCTCGATTGAAAGCACAGTGATGCCGGAGGAAATCAAGGCAGAAAGAAAATTTGATCCTTTGATCAAAGGCGCAGCCTGTACCTTTACATAAATAAAACAAGCGATTCACTCTGCTGCACAGCTGGAACTGCATCAGGCTGTATCCCCTGAAAGCTTCCTTTTTTTGACATCAGACCAGCTTAACGTAGGTCGGACGTGGTTGCTTTATGGGGCAGTGGTGTCAGAGAGCAGTTCTGTAGCAGCACAAGGAATGGGGGCCGGAGTAATCCATAGAGTCTGCCCCACTATTCAATAAGGTCATGGTTAAGAACATAGAACAGTGCAGTATAAGAACACATCCTCATGCAGGGTTTCGACCCGAAACATCGACAGTTTCTTTCCTCCCACAGATACTGCTGGAGCCACTGAGTTCCTCCAGCACTTTGCTTGTTGCTCCAGATTCCAGCATCTGCAGTCTCTTGTACCTAAACAGGAACAGGTCCTTTGCCCCGCAATAACTGTGCCAACCATGATGCCGAATTAAAGTAACTCCGTTCTGTCTGCAGGTGATCAATATCCCCCCATTCCCTGCAGATTTATGTGTCTATCTTACAGCCTCTTGAACCCACTGTCATATCTGCTTCCACTACTACCTCTGGCAGCCTGTTCAAGGCACCCACCACTCCCTGTGTAAAAAGCACTGCCCCGCACACCTTCTTTAAACATTCCCCCTCTCACCTTAAATGCATGTCCTCAAGTACTTGACATTTCTACCCTGGGAAAAAGATTCTGACTGTCTACCCTAACTATGCCTCTCATAATTTTCTAAACTTTTGGTTAATCTGATCTATGTCTTTCTTGCCTGCTTACCATAACCTTTGACACCTGAGCCCATCCCCTGAAAACTCCAAAAAATTGTCGTTATCGGCTGTGAATGTTTTCAATGGCTCCACCTCCACAGATCTTTATGGTAGAAAACTCTGAAGCTTCCTGGTCTTCTGAGAGAAGAAACTCCTCCTCATCTCTGCTTATTCTGGGAAAAAATATGGTTCTAGTTCCAGTTTCATCTATACAAGGAAACATCTACTCAAAGCCCACCCTTGTAAGTTCCCTTGGAATCTTATTGGTATTGGTATTGGCTTATTATTGTCATTTGTACCGAGGTACAGTGAAAAACTTGTCTTGCATACCATTCATACAGATCAATTCATTACACAGTGCATTGAGGTAGTACAGGGTAAAAACAATAACAGAATACAGAGTAAAGTGTCACAGCTTACAGGGAAGTGCATTGCAGGTAGACAATAAGGTGCAAGGTCATGACTGGATAGATTGTGAGGTCAAGAGGCCATCTCGTCATATAAGGGAACCATTCAATTGTCTTATCACAGTGGGATAGAAGCTGTCCTTGAACCTGGTGATATGTACCCTCAGGCTTCTGTATCTTCTGCCTGATGGGAGAGGGGAGAGGAGAGAATGGCCCAGGTGGGTGGGGTCTTTGGTTATGCTGGCTGCTTCACTGAGAGGTATAGAGAGTCCATGGAGGGGAGACTGTTTTCTGTGATGTGCTGGGCTGTGTCCACGACTCTCTGCAGTTTCTTCGATTCATAGAGCAATACAGCATGGGAAACAGGCCCTTTGGCCCAACTTGACCATGCTGACCAAGATGCTAGCTAAGCTAATCCTACTTGCCCATGTTTGGCACATTTCACTCTAAACCTTTTCTATCCATGTACCTGTCCAAGTGCCTTTTAAATGTTGTCAGTGTACCTGCCTAAACCACCTTCTCTGGCAGCTTAATTCATATACGGACTACCCTCTGGGTGAAAAAGTTGCCCCTCAGGTCCTTTTTAAATCTTTCACCTCTCACTTAAAACTATGTCCTCTAGTTTTTGATTCCCTTTCCTTAGGAAAAGGACTGTGCGCACTGATCCCATCTATGCCCTTTATACATTCCAGTAATGTCACCTATCATTCTCCGTACAAGAGATTGTGAAAGGCCAAGTGGACAAAGATTTAAAATTTGTGTAAGCCATACAAGGATGATGAAAGTAAAAAATTTGTTTTGTTCTGAGACCAGCTCTGATCTTCACCCATGTGATATGAATGCTTCTAGTGTCCTTTCCTCTTCTTGGATGTCCACAAGAAATCTCTCCACCACACTAGTTCTTTTCCCTCCTTGAGACCCAGTTTAAAACCTACCCTTTGGACCAGGCTTTTGGTTCTCTATCCTAATATTTCTTTTAGTGGGTCAATATCATTTTTCTTCTTTTTTTTCATGCTGCTGTGAAGCAGTTGGAAGTGTTTTTGCTAATTATAGATGCTCTTCAAAAATGTGCAGGTTGGCAGGTTAATTGGCCACTGAAAATTGCCATGAGTGTGCAGGTGACTGATAGAATCTGGGGAATGTCAGGGGTGGGGGAGTTGATGGGAATGTGGGGTGAATAAAAGATAGGTATAAATGGGTGGTTGATGGTCAGTGTGGGTTCAATGGGCCAAATGGCCTGTTTCGGCACTGTGTGTCCCTGTGACTCTGAAATGGAAGTGATGGTTCAGTTGGTGGCTGCAATGGGTCATTTTGAAGGCACTTTTGATCAGAAACCTGCTCACTTTTCTCTGATATCTATGGAAGGGATGTGGCAGACACAACAACACATTAAAGATGAGCCTTGATCTCCCAGTCTCCCTCATCATGGCCCTTGCACTATCTGCACCGCACTTTCTCTGTATCGGCAACACTATATTCTGCATTCTGTTTTCTTTTTTCTACCTCGATGTACTTATGTATGGAATGATCTGTCTGGATGGCAGGCAAAACATTTTTCACTGTATCTCAGTACATGTGACAATTCCCAACCAATATCAATATCAATACCAACACAGCTCAGCACATCATGGAAACCAGACTCCCCTCCACGGACTCTGTCTACACTTCTCACTGCCTGGGTGAAACACCCAGCATAATCAAAGACTCCACCCACCCCGGACATTCTCTCTTCGCCCCTCTTCCCCTCTCCAATCGGGCAGAAGATACAAAAGCCTGAAAGCATGTACCACCAGGCTCAAGGACAGCTTCTATCCCACCATTTTAAGACTATTGAATGGTGCCCTAGTATGATAAGATGGACTCTTGACCTCACAATCTACCTCGTTATGACCTTACACTGTATTGTCTGCCTGCACTGCACTTCCTCTGTAACTGTAACATTTTATTCTGCATTCTGTTATTGTTTTCCCTTGCACTCCCTCAATGCACTGTTGTAATTAAATGATCTGTATGGATGGCATGCAAGGCAAGTTTTTCACTGTACCTCAGTGCATGTGACAATAATAAACCAATTTACCAATTTACACTGTGCTTCAGTGCTTGAGCCTCTCCAAGAGCTCTCTTTACCCTGGGTAGTGAGAATATAGAACAAGCTTCATGGAATGGTTGATGTGAAGGACAGATTGAGAAAACATGTAGTATTGCTAGAGCAGAAATGGAGGCCATTTGGCCTATTGAGTCTATGCCGACTTCATGTAGACCCATTCCACTGTTCTTCTCCCAAAGCCCTACAAATATTTCTCTCTGCAGTGCTTATCCAATTCCCTCTTGACAGCCCTGACATATTCTGTTTCCACCACACCTCCAGGCAGTGAGTTCCAGACCACCACCACTCTGAATGAATGGAAAAGGTTATTCACATAGACAAGAGATTCTGCCGATGCTGGAATCCGGCCCCATATCTTAGGAAAGATGTGCTGATGTTGGAGAGGGTTCAGAGGAGATTTATGAGGATGATTGCCGGAATGAAAGGGCTTACATATGATGAGTGTTTGTTGGCTCTTGGACTGTACTCACTGGAGTACAGAAGAATGAGAGGGGACCTCATAGAGACATTTAAAATGTTGGAAGGACTGGACAGATGTGGTCAAGCTGTTTCCCTTGGTGGATGAGGCCAGGACCAGAGGGCACAATCTAAGAGTTAGAGGGTACAGGTTTAAAACAGAGATGAGGAGAAATTTCTTTAGCCAGAAGGTGGTGAATTTGTGGAATTCCTTGCCACGTACAGCATTGGAGGCCAGATCATTGGAGGCGTTTAAGGAAGAGATAGATAGATATCTAAATAGTCGGGGTATCAAGGGATATAGGGATAAGGCCGTAAATTGGGGTTAGAATAGAGTTTCTTTTATTTTTGCCCCCCCCCACCCCCCCAATTTCTCATTTCTTTTTCTTTTTTCCCTTTTCTTTGGAGCGGACTCGATGGGCCGAATGGCCTACTTCTACTCCCTTGTCTTGTGAACACACACAAACAACTGAACCATCACTTCCATTTCAGAGTCACAGGGGGACACACAGTGCAGAAACAGGCCCTTTGGCCCATCGAACCCACCCTGACCATCGACAGCCCATTTACACTAATCCTACATTCAGCCCTTTCTTGTTATTCTCCCCACCGTCTCATCAACTCCCCCACCCCTGACATTCCCCAGATTCTACCACTCACCCTACCACTCATGGGTGGGGTCTTTGATTATGCTGGCTGCTTTACTGAGCCAGCGAGAGCTATAGACAGAGTCCAAGGAGGGGAGGCTGGTGTCCATGATGCGCTGGGCTGTGTCCACAACTCTCTGCAGTTTCCTGCAGTCCTGGGCAGAGCAGTTGCCGTACCAAGCCGTGATGCATCCAGATAGGATGCTTTCAATGGTGCATCGATAAAAGTTGGTGAGTGTCAAAGGGGACACACCGACTTTCTTTAGCCGCCTGAGGAAGTAGAGGCGCTGGTGAGCTTTCTTGGCCGCGGCATCTACGTGATTTGACCAGGACAAGCTATTGGTGATGTTCACTCCCAGGAACTTGAAGCTCTCAACCTTCTCGACCTCAGCACCATTGATGTAGACAGGTGCATGTACACCGCCCCCTTTCCTGAAGTCAATGACCAGCACTTTTGTTTTGTTTACATTGAGGGAAAGGTTGTTGTCATGACATCATGCCACAGAGTTCTCTATTTATACAGGATCAACATAACTTCCTTGTCTTTGCTCTTTATGCCCTTTTGTATGAAGCCTGGGATGCCACATGCTTTGCTAACCACTCTCTCAACATGCCCTGCCACCTTCAAGGATTTAAACACACATATGCCGAGTTCCTTCTGTTCCTCCAGCCCCTTTAGAAAAATGCCGAATAGATGCATGGTGGGGGGGGGGGGAGGGGGGGGGAGGGAGAAAATGAGCGATGTGTTGACATGTTAAGATAAAATGTTGTGGATGGAAGCTCATGGGAAGTGGAAGCCAAGAAGTGAGCAGTTTAGAAGTGCTGGTAAATGGGATTAGTGTGGATAGATACTTCATGGTTGGCATGGACTTGATGGGCTGAAGGGCCTATTTCCGTGCTGTTTGATTTCATGATCCAAGAGGCTCAGGCTGAATGACCACTCTTGTAACGTCAATTCTATGTCATGGAGTCATAGAATCATACATGATACCCATCTAAGATAGACCCACTTGCTCACATTTGACCCATATCCCTTTAAACCCTTCCTATCTACGGACCTGTCCAAACGTCTTTTAAACATCACAGATCAGCGCAGCACAGGCCCTTCGGCCAGCAATGTTGTGCCGACATAGCTAATCCCTCCTCCCTACAGAATGCCCCTATCCCTCCATTCTCCTCTCATTCATGTGCCCATCCAAGCCCCTCTTAAAAGCCCCCAATGAATTTGCCTCCACCACCCTATCAGGCAACACATTCCAGACATCCACCACTCTCTCAGTAAAAAACGTGCCCCTCATGTCTATTCTGAACCTACCCTCTCTCACCTTAAATGCATGCCCTCTGGTATTGGATCGTTCAGTAATGGGAAAAAGATATTGCTTGTCCACCCTATCTATGCCCCTCATAATTTTATACACCTCCAACAGATCACCCCTCAGCCTCCACCGCTCCAGAGAAAAGAGCCCAAGTTTGTCCAGCCTGCCCTTATAGCACATGCCCCCTAATCCAGGCAGCATCCTGGTAAACCTCCTCTGCACCCTCTCGAAAACCTTACATGTTGTTATTGTACGCACCTCAACCACTTCCACTGGCAGCTCGTTCGGTATACACACCAGCCTCTGTGCAGAAAAAATTGCCCATCAGGTTCCTATTAAATCTCTTCCCTCTCACCTTAAACCCCTGCCCTCCAGTTCTTGATTTCCCCAACCCCTGGAAGAAGACTGAGAGCATTCACTCTATCTCCACCCCTCATGATTTTATACACCTCTATATGATCATCCCTCATTCTCCTGCACTGCAAGGAATAAAGTCCTCGCCTGCCCAACCTCTCCCGATAATCCAGTCCATCAAGTCCTGGCAACATTCTCATAAATCTTTTCTGTGTGTGACTGTATGAGATGCGAAGAAACTTTCTCACACAGTTGTTGCATTTTAAAATGAACTGGCTGAACGAGCAGAGGAAATGAAATTCAAAAGCAACTTTCCACAGGGAACCTGTTCTTTAAATAGGAAAAAAATGCAGGCTTATGGAAAAATGCTGTAGAGTGGGACTTCTTCAAAGAGCTAGCCTGTTTCAGTAGGCTTACTGACTGTGTGATTCCATAACATCCTCTGGCACCTTCTGTGTTAAGGCCTTTCCAAGTTGCAAGTTCCTTTTTTCATTCCTGTTTTTAATAAAACAAAATATTCTCAACTCCTTCATTTCGTTCAACAAGCTTATTCCCCACAAATGAAGCAGAGCAATGTCTTCCAGTCTTTGTGAGTGACCAGATTAGATGCGCAGACATAGGTAAGTTTAAACCTGAAGATGATAAACAACTTACAAAATTAAATCTAAACACATCCAGTATTTCAAGGTCTATCACCTAATGCATTTTCCATCCTGGTAATTCTCCCTAGATTCTTGAGAAGTTTTTGATATTAGATTTGCAATCTGAATTACTCTCATGTATATCTGTGTGTACATAACTGCCTGGCTGTATCTTAAAATGTATCTGCATATTACCCTGTGCAACCTTATGTGCTTACATTAAATTCCTGTGTTGCTAAGTGGACTGTGGAGTCATCCGTTTCTTGCAGGTGTGGGACAGGAAAATCTTACATCAATTGCAGAATTTCTTGAGAATGTTGGTACATGCTAACTTATTCTGATGTACTATTTTGTTGGCTTGTAAACTGATACTCTACAATGATACAACTGTTTCTTTGATCGACTGACACTGTCTATTAGAACCTCATGAGAGTTTCTATATTTGGAAAAGAAAATACTTGCATTTATATTGCACCTTTCATGGCTACAGTACTTTGTAACCAATGAGGCACTTGGTAATTGGTAATTGGTTTATTGTCACATGTACCGAGGTACAGTGAAAAACTTTGTTTTGCATGCCATCCATACAGATCATTTCAAGACATCAGTACATCAAGGTAGCACAAGGGAAAACAATAACAGAATGCAGAATATAGTTTTACAGTTACAGGGAAAGTGCAGTGCAGGCAGACAATAAGGTGCAAGGACCATGACAAGGTAGACTGGGAGGTCAAGAGTTCATCTTTATTGGTATTATCTACAGGAGATGCTGCCTCAAGAAGGCAACATCTATCATCAAAGATCCCCACCATCTGGGCCATGCCATCTTCTTGCAGCTATCATCGGGCAGGAGGTACAGAAGCCTGAAGTCCCACACCACCAGGTTCAAGAACAGCTACTTCCCTTCAACCGTTCCGTTCTTGAACCAACCTGCACAACCCTAATAAATACCTCAGTTTAGCAACACTGTGACCACTTCGCACTACAATGGACTTTTATTTTGTTCCAATTGTATTCTTTCTTGTATAATTTTGTATAATTTATGTTTTTCTTGTGAATGTTGTGTATCTGACGCTATGTGTCTGTGATGCTGCTGCAAGTAAGTTTTTCATTGCACCTGTGCACATGTACTGAGGAACAACGATTTTTCACTGTACCTTGGTACATGTGACAATAATAAAACAAGTTAATGTACTTGTGCTTATGACAATAAACTCGACTTTGACTTTTCTCTCTGTCCCATACTTCCTACCCCCAAACCCGACATCCTAAACTTAACCCTCTAACACCTGACTTCTACCCTTTATCCTCTACACCCACCATAACCCCTACCTCCTACTCTCTACCCTCGAAACCCTACCTTCTATTCTGTAGCCTCTACACTCTAATTATTACCTCCTTCTGTCTGCATTTACTCCTGCCTCCTTCCCTCTATCTTTTACCCCCACCTCCTACTCTCTAACCCGACTGCCTTCGACACTTTAATGTTAAGTGCGTGGTTGAGGGATTGGAGTAAGGGGCAGGGATTCAGTTTTCTGGATCACTGGGGCCTCTTTTGGGGCAGGTATGACCTGTTCAAAGAGGACAGGTTGCACTTGAATCCCGGGGGACCAATATCCTGGTGGGGAAGTTTGCTAAGGCTACTGGGGAGAGTTTAAACTAGAATTGTTGGGGGGTGGGATCCGTACTGGAGAGACTGGGGAAGAGGTGTTTGGCTCTCAAATAGAGGAAGCTAGGAGTAAGTACCATAGACAGGTGATAGAGAAGGGAAGTGTTCAGACAGGCTTGAGATGTGTCTATTTTAACACAAGGAGTATTGTGAACAAGGCGAATGAGCTTAGAGCTTGGATTGATACTTGGAGCTATGATGTGGTGGCCATTACGGAGACTTGGATGGCTCCTGGGCTAGAATGGTTGATTCAAGTGCTGGGTTTTAGATGTTTCAGAAAGGACAGGGAGGGAGGCAAAAGAGGTGGGGGAGTGGCACTGTTGATCAGAGATAACGTCACGGCTGCGGAAAAGGTGGACGTTGTGGACGGACTGTCTACAGAGTCTCTGTGGGTGGAGGTTAGGAACAGGAAAGGGTCAATAACTTTACTGGGTGTTTGTTATAGGCCGCCCAATAGTGACAGGGTTATTGAGGAGAAGATAGGGAAGCAGATCCTAGAAAGGTGTGAGAATAACAGAGTTGTTGTGATGGGGGATTTTAATTTCCCAAACATCGAGTGGCATCTCCAGACAGTGAGGGGTTTAGATGGGGTGGAGTTTGTTAGGTGTGTTTAGGAAGGGTTCTTGACACAGTATGTAGACAGACCTACAAGAGGAGAGGCTGTGCTTGATTTGATATTAGGAGATGAACCTGGTCAAGTGACAGATCTCTCAGTGGGTGAACATTTTGGTGATAGTGATCATAATTTTATCTCCTCTACGTTAGCACTGGAGAGAGATAGGAACAGACAGACTAGAAAGGCATTTACTTGGAGCAAAGGGAATTATGAGGCTCTCAGGCAGGAAATTGGGAGATTAAATTGGGAACAGGTGTTCTCAGGGAAAAGTACGGAAGATATGTGGCAAATATTCAGGGGGTATTTGTGTGGAGTTCTGCATAGACATGTTCCAATGAGACAGGGGAGTCATGAGAGGATACAGGAACAGTGGTGTACAAAGGCTATAATAAATATAGTCAAAAGGAAAAGAAAAGCTATCAAAAGGTACAGAGAGCTAGGTAATGTTAGAGATCTGGAAGAGTACAAGGCTAAAAGGAAGGAACTTAAGAAAGAGATTAGGAGAGCCAGAAGGGGACATGAGAAGGCCTTGGTGGGCAGGATTAAGGAGAACCCCAAGGCGTTCTACAAGTATGTGAAGAGTAAGAGGATGAGATGCGAAAGGATAGGGCCTATCAAGTGCAGCAGTGGGAAAGTGTGTATGGATCCAGAAGAAACAGCGGAGGTACTTAATGAATACTTTACGTCAGTATTCACTACGGAAAAGGATCTAGGGGATTGTAATGAGGACATGCAGTGGCCTGAAAAGCTTGAGCATGTAGATATTAGAAAAGAGGTGGTGCTGAAACTTTTGGAAAGCATCAAGTTAGATAATTCACCGGGACTGGATGAGATGTACCCCAGGTTGCTGTGGAAGGCGAACGAGGAGATTGTGGAGCCTCTGACGATGATCCTTGCGTCGTCGATGGAAACAGGAGAGGTTCCAGAAGATTGGAGGGTTGCGGATGTTGTTCCCTTATTCAAGAAAGGGAGTAGGGATAGCCCAGGGAGTTATAGACCGGTGAGTCTTACCTCAGTGGTTGGTAAGCTGATGGAGAAGATCCTGAGAGCCAGGATTTATGAACATTTGGAAAGGTATAATATGATTAGGAATAGTCAGCATGGCTTTGTCAAGGGCAAGTCCTGCTTTACGAGCCTGATTGAATTTTTTGAGGATGTGACTAAACACATCGATGAAGGGAGAGCAGTAGATGTAGGGTATATGGATTTCAGCAAGGCGTTTGATAAGGTACCCCATGCAAGGCTTATGGAGAAGGTGAGGAGACATGGGATCGAAGGGGACATTGCAGTGTGGGTCCAGAACTGGCTGGCCCACAGAAGGCAAAGAGTGGTTGTTGAAGGGTCGTATTCTGAGTGACCAGTGGTGTACCTCAGGGGTCTGTACTGGGACCCTTACTCTTTGTGATTTTTATAAACGACCTAGATGAGGAAGTGGAGGGGTGGGTTAGTAAGTTTGTGGATGACACGGAGGTTGGGGGTGTTGTGGATAGTTTGAAGGGCTGTCAGAGATTACAGAGGGACATAGATAGGATGCAAAGTTGGGCTGAGAAGTGGCAGATGCAGTTCAACCCAGATAAGTGTGAAATGGTTCATTTTGTTAGGTTAAATATGTTGGCGGAATATAGTATTAATGGTAGGACTCTTGGCAGTGTGGAGGATCGGAGGGATCTTCGGGTTTGAGTCCATAGGACGCTCAAAGCGGCTGCGCAGGTTGACTCTGTGGTTAAGAAGGCATATGGTGTATTGTCCTTCATTAATCGGGGAATTGAATTTAGGAGTCGAGAGGTATTGCTGCAGCTATATAGGTCCCTGGTCAGACCCCACTTGGAGTATTGTGCTCAGTTCTGGTCGCCTCACTACAGGAAAGATGTGGAAGTCATAGAGAGGGTGCAGAGGAGATTTACAAGGATGCTGCCTGGAATGCAGAGCATTCCTTATGAAAGCAGGCTGAGGGAACACGGCCTTTTCTCCTTGGAGAGACGGAGGATGAAGGGGGACCTGATAGAGGTGTATAAGATGATGAGAGGTATTGATCAGGTAAATAGAGGCTTTTTCTGAGGGCTGAAATGGTGGCCACAAGAAGACATAGGTTTAAGCTGCTGGGGAGTAGGTAAAGAGGAGATGTCAGGGGTAAGTTTTTTACTCAGAGAGTGGTGAGTGCATGGAATGGGCTGCCGGCAACGGTGGTGGAGGCGGATACGATAGGGTCTTTCAAGAGACTGTTAGATTGGTACATGGAGCTGAATAAAATAGAGGGCTATGGGTAAGCCTAGTAATTTCTAGGGTAGGGACATGTTCGGCACAGCTTTGTGGGCCGAAGGGCCTGAATTGTGCTGTAGTTTTTTATGTTCTATGTACTTTACAGTCCATCATCTAATCCTGCCTTCTGCCCTCTGCATACCACCTCCTCCTTCCTATTCTCCAACTCCTACCGTCCATCCTCCAGTTCCCACCCTCCACCTTCTACCCTCTACCCACACACTCTACCCTGCAGCCTCCCTTGCATGGACAGCCATAGTGTGTATTGCTGCTGTCTTGTTGCCATTTTGAGTATGACTTCAAGGGCTAATGCCCTTAGAGTCATAGAGTCACACAGCATGGAAGCAGGACCTTCAGCACAACTGGTCCATGCCAACCAAGATTCCTACCTATGCTAATTTCATTTGCCTGCGTTTGGTCCATATCCGTCTAAGCCTTTCCTATCAATGTACCTGTCCAAGTACCTTTCAAATGTTGTTGATGTACTTGCCTCAACCACACTCTGGCAGCTCGTTCCATGTACTGATCGTCCTCTGGGTGAAAAAGTTGCTCCTCAGGTTCCTATTAAATTTCTCACTATAAACCTATGCCCTCTCGTTCTTGATTTCTCAACCCTGGGAAAAAGACTGTGTGCATTCACCGTATTTATGCCCCTCATCATTTTATACACCTCTATAAAATCACCCATCATTCTCCTATGCTCCAATGAAAAGAGTTCCAACCTGCTCAAGCTATCTCCACAACACAGTCCCTCGAGTCCTGGCAACATCCCTATAAATCTCCTCTTATCCAGTTTAATGGCATCTTTCCTATAGCAGGGTGACCAAAAGGGCTGATGCCTTTCTGTGACTGGTGCATAGTACCATAAGCCCATAAGATAAGAGCAGAATTAGGCCATTCAGCCCATCGAGTCTACTCCGCCATTCAATCATGGTTGATTTTCTTTTAACTGCATTCTCCCCACTTCTCCTCATAGCCTTTAACCCCCTTACCAATCAAGAACCTATCGATCTCTGCCTTAAACACACCCAATGACCTGGTCTCCACAGCCCTCTGTGGCAACGAATTCCACAGATTCACCACCCTCTGGCTGAAGAAATTCCTCCTCGTCACAGTTTTAAAGGGACGTCCCTTTATTCTGAGGCTGTGCCCTCAGATCCTAGACTCTCCTGATGGAATCATCCTCTCCACGTCCGCTCTATCCAGGCCTTTCAATACAATGTAGAAGCAGCAGTGCTAACTTGAGTGTGGCTATGTTGGGAAAGAAACAGATCCAGTTATAGCACTTGTTTCAGGGAGTAAACTACCCAAAGTTGTTTCAGACATATTTGAGTCAATATCACGATAAAATGGAGAAGACCTGATATCACATTGGTATGAATCACAGCAATAGTTCAGCACAACGAATGGGGCAATTCAATTTTTCATGCAATTAAGGAAATCACACGTCAGGTTCGTGTCAATTTTTTTTACATGATTCTGATATGAAAA
Source organism: Pristis pectinata (assembly GCF_009764475.1). Taxonomy (NCBI): domain Eukaryota; kingdom Metazoa; phylum Chordata; class Chondrichthyes; order Rhinopristiformes; family Pristidae; genus Pristis; species Pristis pectinata. The sequence continues at coordinate 7,868,995 of NC_067407.1, read as the reverse complement.
AGTCTTTAGAAGCTTCCTTGTACGCCAATGTTATTTTAATGATAAAAGGCAACTGTGGAGTTAGTTCAGTGGTAAATGGAGATTCAGCATGCTATTAGATCACATCCCAGAGCCTGAGACAAAAAGGAATACAAGAGGTCCCATTGGAGCAAAGAAAAAGATGAGAATAGACCATAACTTCATTTGTCTGTCCTTGCTCCAGTTCAAAATGTATCCAGCTGTTCTTTCTTTCTGAATCACAGTGAACCATTTTCTTCACTTAGTGCATGTTGCGATCCTAAGGACATGGTTATGAAGTGCACTCAGTTCTCTTGCTAACTCTGACAGGGAGGGTACCTTGAATGGGAATACTATTAAATCAAAGACCTCTCACTCATTCGTTGAAAGGATAAATGCAAAATCTTCAAATCATGCAGTTTAGGAAGCAATTTGATCCATTGTACAAGTGAAGGAGCTTATCCAATTTTCCCCGCTCCCTCATACTTTCCCCACCACTCTGCAGATTTGTCCTTTTCAAACATCAATCCAATTTTCCCTATTGAAAGCTTCTATTAAACTTGCTTCCTCTTATGCTTACTGCAGTGCACTCTGCAAAGGAGCAGCTGAGTTGCAGAACTAGTATCCAGAGACCTGGGCTATTGATTTTCAGGCATCTGTTTAAGCACCATGATGACAACTGTGTGATTTAAATTCAAGTAATTAAACAATACAGGAATTTTTAAAAAACTACAGGAATAGAGAGAGTTAAGGTTCAAGCACAAAAATCATTAATAGTTAGAGGACAGGTACAAAACCTAGGATATTATAGCATAGCTGTTGAGTTATTGGACTGGTGTTGAGAGGCCGAGAATATTGATTCAGAGATATGAATTTAAGTCCCAGCTGGGGAGTTTAAATTCAAATAATTAAATAAATTTGGAATAAAAAGGTAGTTTCAGTAACAGCACATCAATAATGAACAAAAATAATCACATCCTAAGTAACCGTCTAGTTTCTTTACACTTCACTTTAGTGCAAAATCCTTCAAATAGTTGGGTTAATGGGTGGGATAGGTTCATTGATTCATGAAGTAATGCAGCACAGAAACAGGCCCTCAGGTCAACTCATCCATGCCAACCAAGATCCCTATCTAAGCTGATCCTATTTGCCTGCGTTTTGTCTATCTCTCTCTCAGCCTTTCCTATCCATGTACCTCTCCAAATGTTGTTTTAAACATAATTTTAACTGCCTCTAGCAGCTTGTTCCACATATCCACCACCCTCTGTGTGAAAAATTTGCCCCTCAATTCCCCTTAAAATCTCTTACCTTAAACCTGTGCCCTCTAGTCACAGTATTAGTATTGGTATTGGTTTATTGTTGTCACTTGTACCAAGGTACAGTGAAAAGCTTGTCTTGCATACCGTTCATACAGATCAATTCATTACAACAGTGCACTGAGGTAGTAAAGAGTGAAAACAATAACAGAATACAGAGTAAAGTTTCACAGCTACAGAGGGAGTGCAGTGCAGGTAGACAATAAGGTGCAAGGTCAAAACAAGGTAGATTGTGAGGTCAAGAGACCATCTCAATGTATAAGGGAACCATTCAATAGTCTTATCATAGTGGGATAGAAGCTGTCCTTGAACCTGGCAGTATGTGCCCTCAGGCTCCTGTATCTTCTGCCTGATGGGAGAGGAGAGAAGAGAGAATGACTCAGGTGGGTGGGCTCTTTGATTATGCTGGCTGCTTCACCAAGGCAGCGAGAGGTAGAGACAGAGTCCATGGAGGGGAGGCTGGTTTCCGTGATGCGCTGGGCTGTGTCCACAACTCTCTGCAGTTTCTTGCGATCCTGGGCAAAGCAGTTGCTGTACCAAGCTGTGATACATCCAGATAGGATGCTTTCTATGGTGCATCGACAAAAATTGGTGAGTGCCAAAGGGGACATACCAAATTTCTTTAGCCTTCTGGGGCTCCTGCCTCCATACCTTTGACCCATCCCCCTGTGGATCTGGTCTCCCCTCCTCCCCCGCACCTGCCTATCACTATCTCTTACCTGCACCCCGCCTCTCCTCTTTTGTCCACCTATCACTGCTCTGCTTTTCCCTCCTATATATTGGGCTTCCCCTTTTCCTAACTTCAGTTCTGAAGAAGGGTCCTGACCCGAAACGTTGACCACCTTCTTTTCTCCACGGATGCTGCCTGGCCTGCTGAGTTCCTCCAGCATCATCGTGTTTTTCATCCAGATTCCAGCATCTGCAGTGCTTTGTTTCTCCGCGGTGTAACCAATGTTTTTTACAACGTTATGCATTCAGAGCAGGTGAAACTTATCTGTCCCTTTGAACTTTGTCGACCATTCACCAAGACCATTGCTGATCTTCAATTTCAGCCCCATTATTCTGCACTGGCCCTTGATTCTCTTAATATTTGTTTCGACTGAATGTGTCACCACACATGTCCAGAGTCGAGAGTTCCAAAGATTCACCACGTTTCGTGAAGAAAAATCTTCCCATCTCAGTCTTAAATCTCTTCCCCTGTAACCTGAGACTGTGACCTCCAATTCTCCACTCTTCAGCTCGTGGGCACATTCTGCATACATCCACCTTGTGGAGCCCCGTAAGAATTTTATATACTTCAATGAGATTACTTCTTGTTTTTCTTTCTGGAAAATATAGGCCCAGTCTGCCTAAACTCTTCGAAAATTACACGCAGGAATGTACAGTATATTCTATGTGCCATCTCACTGGGACCCCGCATGATTCCAGTGAGACATCTTTATTCTTGTACTCAAGTCCTCTTGTGATAAAGATCTTCGTAGCATCTGAGATGTTCTCCCTTTTCAGTAGATGGGGCTCCCCTTCCACCACCAACAATGCTGCCCTCACCTGCATCTCTTCCATTTCCCACACGTCTGCCCTCACCCCATCCCCCCACCCCACCGCCATAACCGGGACAGTGTTCCCCTTGTCCTCACCTACCACCCACGAGCCTCTGTATCCAACACACCATTCTCCGCAACTTCCACTACCTCCAACGGGATCCCACCACCAGACACATCTTCCCCTCCTCCCCCTCTCTCCGCTTTCCATAAGGATCACTCTCTCTGTGGCTCCCTCGTCCACTCGTCCCTTCCCGCAGATGACCCCCCCCCCCCCCCCACCGGCACTTACTCCTGCAACTGCACTAAGTGCTACACCTGTCCCTACACCTCCTCCCTCACCACCATTCAGGGCCCTAGACAGTCCTTCCAGGTGAGGCAGCGCTTCACCTGTGAGACAAGGGTGTCACTTATTGCATCCGGTGCTCCCGATGCGGCCTCCTCTACATCAGTGAGACCTGACGCAGATTTGGCGACCGCTTCGTCGGGCACCTTCACTCCGTCCGCCACAAAAGCAGGGATATCCTGGTGGCCACCCACTTCAATTCCAAATCCCACTCCCATACCAACATGTCTATCCATGGCTTCCTCTACTGCCACAGTGAGGCCAGACATAGGTTGGAGGAACAACATCTGATATTTCACCTTGATAGTGTCTAACCTGAAGGCCCCCCTAATTTTTGGTAACCCCTCTCCTCTTCTCCCCACTTCTTTTTTTTCTCTTTTGTATTTCTGTGGCCCCCTCCCCCCTTCTCTTTCCCCTCCCCCACCCTCATGACCTGTCCATCTATTCCCCACCGCCTTCCCTTTATTCCATGGTCCACAGCCCTCTCCTACCGGATTCCTTCTTCTTCAGCCCTTTGCCTCTTCTATCTGTCACCTCTCAGCTTCTTACTTCTCCCCCCCTCCCCCACCCACCTACCTTCCCCCCTCACTGGACTCACCTACCACCTGCCTGCATGTGCTCCTCCCCCTCCCCCGACCTTCTTATTCCGGCTTCTGCTCTCTTCCTTTCCAGTCCTGATGAAGGGTCTCGACCTGAAACGTCAGCTGTTTATTTCCCTCCATAGATGCTGCCTGACCTGCTGAGTTCCTCCACCATTTTGTGTGTGTTGCTCCAGATTCCAGCATCTGCAGAATCTCTTGTCTTCATAGTTTCTTGTTGTACCTAGATGTTAACTATCAATAATTATTGCTGAGATACATGGGATTAGCTCAGGTAGGTAGGGTTGTAGACTCAACCAGCTCCATCACGGGCACAAGCCTCCCCATCATCAAGGACATCTTCAAGAGGCGGTGCATCAAGAAAGCAGCATCCATCACCAAGGGCCCTCACCATCCAGGACATGCCCTCTTCTCGTTACTACCATCGGGGAGGAGGTGCAGAAGCCTGAAGACCCACACTCAATGATTCAGGAACAGCTTCTTCCCCTCTGTCGTTAGATTCCTGAACGGTCCATGAACCCATGAACACCACCTCTTTATTCCTTTTTGTTGCACAATTTATTTATTTTGTAATTTATAGTAATTTTATGTCTTGCACTGTGCTGCTGCCGCAAAACAGCAAATTGCACGTCATGTGAGTCATTGATAATAAACACGATTCTAATTGGTCAGCATGGAGAAGTTGGGCCAAAGGGCCTGATTCTGTGCTGTGTATCTCTATGACTCCAAATACTCCCAGGTCCCTCTGAACAGCAACGCCTTTCAATCACCCATCGCTTAAAAAATACTCGCCCTGCCTATTGCCTCATTTTCCGCATTGTATTTCTTCTACCATGTTTTGCCCCTTCATTTAGCCTCACTATATCCCCTGAAGCCTCTCATCTGAATCAATGATTTCGATTGCGAACATCAGAGGCCACAGCATTGATCCGTGTGACACCCCACCAATTACAACCCCCAACATGAAAATGACCTGTTTAGTTCCATTCTTTACTTTTGTCTGTTAACTGACTCTCAATCCATGACAGTTTATAATCCCTAATCCCATGTGCCCTAATTATCTTCTTGGATGCCATATCAAAAACCTTCTGAAAGTCTAAGAAACTTTTTGGTTCCACCTTAGCTATTGTTTTAGTTGCAATTTGAACAAACTCCAATGGGTTTGTAAAATATGCTTTCCTTTTCGTGAACCTATATTAACTCTGTTCAGTTGCAATATTATTTTGTAGTGCCATGTTACCACTTGTACATTCAGCTCTTGAACCAACTTGCACAACCCTAATCACTACCTCAGTACAGAACACTGTGACCACTTTGGCTACTCTGCACAACAATAGACTTTGATGATTTTTTTTGTTCTAATTGTGTTCTTTCTTGTAAAAACTGTGTACAATTTATGTTTAATTTATGTTTTTCTTGTGAATGCTGCTTATCTGATGCTATGTGCCTGTGATGCTGCTGCAAGTAAGTTTTTCATTGCACCTGTGCACACATACTGAGGAACAAAGATTTTTCACTGTACCTCTCTGCATGTGAGAATAATAAACCAATTTAATGTACTTGTGCATATGACAATAAACTCAATTTTGACTTTGACGACAATAGACTCAGATTTGACTCTGACTTTGAATTCCATAATCAGAGATTCCTGCATTTTCCCTACAACTGATGTGCAGTTTACATATTTTCTCTCAATCTCCTTTTTTTTGAAATGGTGGCATTACATTTCCTATCTTCCAATCTCTTGGAAGTGTTCAAGGATGTAAGGAATTTTGGCAGATGACAACAGTAAGGAGAGGATGGACAAACTTGGGCTGTTTTCTCTGGAACGTTGGAGGCTGAGGGGAGAGCTGATAGAAGTTTACAAGATTATGAGAGGCACAGATGGGGGTGGATAGTCAGAATCTTTTTCTCAGGGTAGAAATGTCAAGTACTGGAGAGCATGCATTTAAGGTGAGAGGGGGAAAGCTTAAAGGAGATGTGCGGGGCAAGTTTTTTACACAGCGTGGTGGGGTCCTGGAACAGGGCTGCTGAGGGGTGGGTATGAGGTGGTGGAAGAAGATACGATAGTGGTATTTAAGAGGCTGTTAGACAGACACCTGAATATGCAGCGAATGGAGGGACGTGGATCACGTGCAGGCAGAAGAGATTTAGTTTGTTTCAGCATCATGTTCGGTACAGACATCGTGGGCCAAAGGGCCTGCTCCTGTCCTGTACTGTTCCATGTTCTAGTATATCAACTAACTCCATGGTCATCATTTTTAGAAGCTTGGTCTTAAGGTCCTGGGGATTTATTCACAGTCGGTCCTATTAATTTCCCTGATATTAATTTTTTACGAATACTAATTCCTTTGAGGTCCTCTTCACTCTACATCGTTTGCCCTCCACTGTATATGAATGGTTTTTGATGTCTTCTTCTGTGAAGACAGACACAAAGTATTTGTTTAACTTAACCACCATTTACTTAGACTGCAACATCAGTACCAATGTCCAAACCATTGAGGTCCATGCCCCATGAATAACTAAGTAAATAAAACCATGGATGTTGTTTTGGACGTGACAGAAGTAGATTGCAGAGATTCAGTTGAATATAAATTACATGGACTTTTCAGAAAAGGGCATTTAGGATGCAGTATATTAACATCTTGAGTCATGACATGATGAGTTGGGAATAATGGGTGACTTTAAACTTCTGAAGCAAGCACACTACATTTCATGGATGTGTTTTATTAGTCACATGTACATCGTAACACACAGTGAAATACATTTTTTGCGTAGTGATTTTGGGGGGCAGCTCACAAGTGTCGCCGCGCTTCCGGCGCCAACATGGCACGCCCATAACTTCCTAACCCGTACGTCTTTGGAATGTGGGAGGAAACCGGAGCACCCGGAGGAAACCCGCGCAGACACGGGGAGAACGTACAAACCCCTCACAGACAGTGGCCGGATTTGAACCCGGGTCTCTGGTGCTGTAAAGCGTTATGCTAACCACTATGCTACCGTGCCCGGCCACTACCGTGCCTCAGGAGCCTCAGGAGTTATATAGCCTGGATGTTGAGTCACCAACACATTATTCCTGTTGTTCTCTTAAGACTAACATTGTTCTGCAAAATGACAGCATTCATTCCTCTGGGGTCAACTTGCCGTATCTTTCGATGGTGAAGACTGGAGGAGTGCCAATATAGGAATTCTTGCAACGATTCCAAAACAGGCATGATAAACCTTCAATATTTGTGAAAGGGAAATCTCACCAATATTTCTTGGGAATACTGAGGATGTGAATCTGTTTGTAGGAAGTCTACAGAAGTGTATCCCTGGTTTTTGGAAGCATGTTGACATCATGGGAAGTTCTTGGGAGTGTAACAAAAAGGTGGATGAATCCCAGTAATATAACAATGTAGAAATGTAACAATATCCTCAAAACTCAATGTTGGTTGCTGGGTCTAAATGTACTATACAGTTCTAGATGCCATAGTTGCCTTCAACTGAATGAATTTCAGATATGTTCAGTGCATTCAGTGCAATGAGCTATGATTTTCCACGGAAGTGTTTACAGAAAATCCCTGCATGCACATATAGTGCATGAATGTAAGTCTACCTTTAGGCAGGCGTGATAGTGCAGCGGTTAGCGTAACGCTACTACAGCGCAAGCAACCCGGGTTCAATTCCAGCCACTGTCTATAAGGAGTTTGTGCGTTCTCCCTGTGTCTGCGTGGGTTTCCTCCGGGTGCTCCGGTTTCCTTCCATATTCCAAAGACGTACGGGTTAGGAAGTTGTGGACATGCTATGTTGGTGCCGGAAGCGTGGCGACACTTGCGGGCTGCCCCAGAACACTCTACGCAAAAGATGTACTTCAATATGTGTTTATATATACATGTGACTAACAAAGATATCATCTTATAGAAGAACTGTGCGGTATGACTTTTGATAAATTGTCACGTCAGCTACCACTGTTAGTTGAGTGTTGGCCACTTTCACTGAAGGATCATGCGTCGATAGCTCCATTCTTGTTACTTGTCTTGGAGAAATGCAACCCAAAGGGACCAAGGAACACTAAATGTTCAAGTATAGTGGGTTCCAGGGCTTCATATTTGCAGGAGGACCTTGGAGGAAATGCCAATATTTGCAGGGTGAAATCTTCCCATCCTAGCTTATTTAAAAAAAATGTTTTCTTTGTCATCTTCTGAGCAATTCTCCAAGTCTCCATGCAGAATAGTGCAGCATATGCACACGGGCACTCAGGAGTTGCGTGTTTTATTGACTCATTTGTTAGAAAGAGATAGAATACACGTTTACACCCTCTGGTCTAACTAGAATGATTAACTACACAGTTCCCAAATGCACTTGGGGGCACATGTGTAAGCTGGATCATTACTATCCTTGAACTTAATTCATTTAAAATGAAAACAGTGTATTATCGGAGGGAAGTAATTACACCACTTTTGTGAGGAATTATGTCAAGGCCAAAAATAAGATGATGTGGTCTCATTAAAGTTCTTCTTCACTGCAATAGATTGCTATATAGTAATGACAAAACATATTCCGTAAGGAGTTCAGACAACATTACTCTACCTCCAAGTCCCTTGTCTAACTAGAAACATGAAAGAAGAGAGGTTAGAAGATATGTTGTTGAGGGTTATTAGGATTTAAGATACATTATCACAAGCAGTGAGTCAACCCTGGCACTTAATAAGAAATTAGATAAGCTTTGAGAAAAGAATAGGAATGAGCAGAGTGAATGAGCTGGGATGGGACGTTGAGACTGCAAAGAACTGGAGAAGTTTTTCCCATTCTGAAATCACTCAGTTAACACAGTCTCACTTTAATCATAACTCACATTCAGATCATAGGTAGATTACTTCTGATCTGCTCTGAAAACAAAGCACATTCTTAACTTGAAGCTATTGTAAAGAGGAAATGTCGTTTACTCAACACCCAATTGCAAAGGATTTCAGAACTATTGCCCTCTATACCCACACTCCAACTTCTCTGCCCCATCAGTTATGGGACTGAGTTGTTGTACAGAAAGGTCTAAGGCATGGTTGGACAGGGGTCTTGGAGATAGAACAAGTTGTCCGGGGAAGGTTCGATGAATCTCCTTAGAGCAGTGGAGATAATGGGGAGAGTTAAGAGATTTGTTCAAACTGGGGTGGGCACTGAATTTTAGTTTTCTGGCTTTTGGAGAGCACTTCTTTAAAACTTTATTAATATTCAGGATGTGGGCATCATAGCAAGGTCAGCATTTATTGCCCATCCTGAAATACTCTGAAGAAGGTGGTGGTGAGTCACTGACTTGAACCATTACAGTGTTCTCCATACCTTTGACCCATCCCCCGGTGGATCTGCTCTCCCCACCTCTCGCGCACCTGCCTATCACTATCTCTTACCTGCATCTACCTATCACCTCCAAGTGCTCACCCTGACTCCCCTCTTTTGTCCATCTATCACTGCTCTGCTTTTCTCTCGTATATATTGGGCTTCCCCTTTTCCTATCTTCAGTCCTGAAGAAGGGTCCTGACCAGAAACGTTGACCGCCTGCTTTTCTCCACGGATGCTGCCCGGCCTGCTGAGTTCCTCCAGCATCATCGTGCTTTTCATTGGTTTATTACCATTACATGTATTGAGATACAGTGAAAAACTTTGTTTTGCATTCCATCAATACAGTTCATTTCAAAACATCAGTACATTGAGGTAGTACAAGGGAAAACAACAGCAGATTGCAGAATATAGTGTCACAGTTACAGAGAAAGTACAGTGCCGGTAGACAATAAGGAGCAAGGGCCATGATGAAGTAGATTGGGAGGTCAAGAGTTCATCTTTATCGATAATATCTACAGGAGGCGCTGCCTCAAGAAAACAACATCCATCATCAAAGATCCCCACCATCCGGGCCATGCCATCTTCTCGCAGCTACCATCAGGCAGGAGGTACAGAAGCCTGAAATCCCACAGGTTCAAAGACAGCTACTTCCCTTCAGCCATTCGGTTCTTGAACTAACCTGCACAACCCTAATCACTGCAGTTTAGCAACACTATGACCACTTTGATCACTTTGCACTAAAATGGACTTCGTGTTTTTTTGTTCAAATTGTGTTCTTTCTTGTAAAAATTGTGTCTAATTTATGATAAATTTATGCTTTTCTTGTGATGCTGCTGCAAGTAAGTTTTTCATTGCACCTATGTATACATGTACTTGTGCGTATGACAATAAACTCGACTTTTGACTTCTTGATTTAGACCCAGCAATGATGGATGAACTTGTGTGTGTCCTTAATAGAACATAGAACATAGAAAACCTACAGCACAATTCAGGCCCTTCAGCCCACAAAGTTGTGCCAAACATGTCCCTACCTTAGAAATTACCAGGCTTACCCATAGCCCTCTATTTTCCTAAGCTCCATGTACCTATCCAAAAGTCTGTTAATGACCCTATTGTATCCGCCTCCACCACCGTTTCCGGCAGCCCAGTCCACGCACTCACCACTCTCTGAGTAAAAAACTTACCCCTGACATCTCCTCTATACCTGCTCCCCAGCACCTTAAACCTGTATCCTCTTGTGGCAAACCTTTTGGCCTTGGGAAAAAGCCTCTGACTATCCACATGATCAATGCCTCTTACGCCTCTTCCGTAATGTTATGGGATGAACATGTCCACGCAGGCCCGCAACCTCACGCCTTTTTTAGATGATTCTCAGAAGCCCATGCCCTATTTTGCACTCAGAGTTGTGAGCAACTTACATGGAGTGAGTTAGAAACTGTTTCCATCAGCAGGAAAGTCATCAAAAAGAGAGAGTACAGATTTAAGATAATCAGCAACTGTGCCAGAGGAGTAATACCATAGAACCATAGAACAATACAGTACAATACAGGCCCTTCGGCCCAACATATTGTGCCGACCTTCAAACCACTCCTGAGACTATCTAACCCCTTCCTCCCACATATCCCTCTATCTTAAATTCCTCCATATGCTTATGATGATGAGTGGTTTCCATTCTAATGATCTGGAAAGGGTACTGCAAAGACATTCAATAGTAACGTTCAAATGGGAATTGGATAGACTGTTGAAAATGAAAGATGTGAGTCTTGGCAGGGAAAGAACTGAGCTCTCCTTCTGTTGTTGAAAGCTTGCATAGACTTCTTACTGCTCCATGGTTATCCCATCTCTGGTACCGCCCTGATAGATATCCCCTGCACAATCTCAAAGGTCTTGACAACCTTTCTGAGGTGCAATTCACATTTGGGTTCAATACTCCAAGAGCTAACCAGAATCTTACAAATTGGTTTTGCATTTTTCAAAATAAAATTAATTCCCATCTCACAAGATAGAACATAGAACACTACAGCACAGTAAAGGCCCTTCAGCCCACAATGTTGTGCAGACATTTTATCCTGCTCTAAGATCTATCCAACCCTTCCCTCCCACATAGCTCCCTATTTTTCCATCATTCATGTGTCTATCTAAGAGTCTCTTATATGTCCCTAATGTATCTGCCCCCACAACCTCTGCTGGCAGTGTGTTCTATGTGTAAAAAACTTACCCCGACATCCCCCTTATACCTTCCTCCAAGCACCTTAAAATTATGTCCCCTCATGTTAGCCATTGTCGCCCTGGGAAAAAGTCTCTGACTGTCCATCCGACCTATGTCTCTTATCATCTTTTACACCTCTATCAAGTCATCTCCAATCTTCCTTCTCTCCAAAGAGAAAAGCCCTAGTTCGCACTACCTCATAAGACATGCTTTCCAATCCAGGCAACATCCTGGATGTCTCCCTGATGTTGAAAAATAAACAGGATTGCAGTCAGAAAAACATTGTTCTCTAAGCACCTTCTCCAACACAATGGGCCAATGTAAAGAGAAGAAGATTTTATATGTTGTAGCATATGTTAATGACTTGGATTTAGGTTAATCGCATTTTTCAGCAATCAGCTCACAATCTCGCAGGTAATGGGGACACAGCAGTGCAAATTTGACAGCACAGTGGTGCAGCTGGTAGGACCGCTGCCTTGCAACTCCAGGGTCCTGGGTTCAATCCTGACCTTCAGTCAAAGTCAAAGTTTATTGTCAAATGCACAAGTACATGTATGCACAGGTACAATGAAAAACTTACAGCAGCATCACAGGTACATAGCATCAGATAAGCAGCATTCACAGGGAAAATATAAATTATAAAAGAAAAAACACAATTAGAACAAAAAAACAAAGTCCATGGGGGTGTAGAGGTTGGTTCAAGAATCAAATGGTTGAAGGGAAATAGCTGTTCTTGAACCTGGTGGTGTGGGACTTCAGGCTTCTGTACCTCCTGCCCGATGATATCTGCAAGAAGAGGGCATGGCCCAGATGGTGGGGATCTTTGATGATGGACGTTGCCTTCATGAGGCAGAGCCTCCTGTAGATACCACCAATGGTGGGGAAGGATGTGCCCGTGATGTATTGGGCTGAGTCTTCTACTCTCTGCAGCTCCTTACATTCCTGCGCATTCAAATTGCTGTAACCAACGATGATGCAACCAGTCAGGATACTTTCAACAGTACATCTGTAGAAGTTGGTTGGAGTGTTCGAGCCTCCTTACCCTCCTAAGAAAGTAGGCAGTGCTGTTTCTGTGGAGTTTGCACGTACTCCCTGTGACGATGTGGGTTCCCCCCGGGGCCCTTTGGTCTCCACCCATGTCCTAAAGGTGTGTGGGTTGGTGGGAATGATGGATAAATCTTCTGACCCATGTTAAGTTGGGTGTGGCCGGGAGAGTCTGGAATGCATTGCCTAAAATAGAGGTTGAGACAGAAACCTCAATGAAATTAGTAGGAATTGGATAACATGAGAGGGAATAATTTTGAGATGATTGGAGGAAGGTAAAAGGGGGATGTCAGGGTCAAGTTTTTTACACATAGAATGCACTGCCAGCAGAGGTTGTGGGGGCAGATACATTAAGGACATTTAAGAGACTCTTAGATAGACACATGAATGATAAAGAAATGGAGGGCTATGTGGGATGGAAGGGTTAGATAGATATTAGAGCAGGATAAAATGTCTGCACAACATTGTGGGCCGAATGGCCTGTACTGTGCTGTAATGTTCTATGTTCTATGGATGAACACCTGAAGGGCTATAAACTGCTGTGGACATAATGAATTCACATGGAGTCTGGGGTTTAACTTCAGAACAAACTTTCTCTTTATTACAAGCTGACATTAAAAGGGGAATCACTCATCCTGGAATGAATGCTTCCCGATTCAAAGTTTCCATTCATCTTATACTATTTCTTACCTACTTTTTCCCATTATCTCTACCCGACATGTGCTGTCTATGGATGGAGTGAGGTAAGCCTTTTGCAACATCAAGCTTCAGCACCTCATGTGCTACATGAACCATGTGCAGTTCCGTCCTTAACTTATATGTACTGCGGCAAGCTTCCATCCTGGAGTTTATGGGATGGTCATTAGGCTAGCCTGCAACCATCCCATAAACTTTAGCCTGCAACTTATGGTTCGGGTTGGCTTGTACTGGTTCCAGCTCCCCCTGTCGGGTACCAGCCCTACACAGTCCCCCTTTACCTCTCTGCTACAGAGCCATTCCCCCCTGCAGTGCTACAGAGTACTTTTCCCTATTACACCACAGCAACTAGGTAGTGGTGTTAACAATTTGTCTGGTGTGAACATACAGGGGCCAAATGACTTCTTTCTGTGCTGTAAATTTTTATAATTCTGTACTAAATTGGTAAAGATGGGTGCTAGGGGATACCATTGTCACCTTTGTCACATTCTCCCAACAATAACATAGAACACTACAGCACAGTACAGGCCCTTCAGCCCACAATGTTGTGCCAACATTTTATCCTGCTCTAAGATCTATCTAATCCTTCCCTCCCACATAGCCCCCTATTTTCATATCCTTTAATTCCTTTCAAGTCATGTGCCGTAATCCATTGATTTAATAAATGATTATGCCTTCACAGTTCTTCAGAGCAGAGTATTCCAAAGATTCACCACTCTTCATGTGAAGAAATTTCTGTCCATCTTAGTCTCAGGCCTGTCCTTTATCAGAGACTCTAACTGCTAGTACTGGATTCCACAGCCAGGGGAAAGATCCCCTCTTTGTCCAGCCTGTTGGACCCTGTAAGAATGTTATAAGTTTCCAAACTTTAGGGAATACAGGCCTAATCTACTCAATCTTTCCTCATATATCTCTACCTCAACAATTCCCTGAAACAATTTTGTGCTCCACAAAGCTGGTATCTGGAGGACGGATATGTAAGATAAGATATCTTTATTAGTCACATGTACATCGAAACACTCAGTGAAATGCATCTTATTGCATAGAGTGTTCTGGGGGCAGCCCGCAAGTGTCGCCATGTTTCCGGCAACATAGCATGCCCAAAACTTCCTAACCCGTATGTCTTTGGAATGTGGGAGGAAACCGGAGCACCCGAAGGAAACCCACGCAGACACGGGGAGAACATACAATCTCCTTACAGACAGTGGCGGAAATTGAACCCGGGTTGCTGGCGCTGTAAAAGTGTTACTCTAACCACTACACTACCATGTAGTGCCTGACAGATGCCAGGCAGATTTTACTCTGGTCTCTGTCGATTGCTCCTTTACTCACCATTATCTGGACTTGACCATTTTTGTAAGAATCTGGTCAGTTTTCATTTTCTTCATTTTTGCAGCTTCCTGTTCGAAATTTTACGACATCCTGGATTTCTGTTCTTAGGAAGAGGAGTAACATGGGAAGAAGTGGAGAACGGGTTGTTAATTTGCCTTTGTCTGTTCCACACTATTGCACAAAGTCAGCCTTAGCCCCAAGGTGTGCACTGAGACACTGCCTCTCATAAGGATTCATCTGCTTAAAGTTCTGTCAGATAATCTGGCTGGCAGTTAATTCACTGTAATCACGTAGATTTCTTGAAGGGTCTGATGTGAGTAAACAAACCAATGAAGGGAAACTGATAGCAGTCAGATTTCATTATTTTCACTTCTGCAAGCTGCAAGAAAATTAAAATATACAAGTTAATTCAAATTTAAATTCACTCCACAATGTCCTTGATATACCCAGTCTTGTGTGGCAAAACAAAATTATAAAACAGCATTTTTTAGCAAACATAACAGATTGAACACAAGCAACTTCACTGTGGGGACGTGGTCCCATAAGGGCAACTGACGGGGGAGACAGAGAGTACTTACCTCTGCAAGTTAGGGTCTCCAAGAGTGAGATGAAAAAACTAAAAATTACAGTCAGGTTTTTCAAAGAGTCTGAAAATGTAGCAGCACCACCGGGAAGGGGATGTGACAGAGGTGATTGGTTCAGGAGTCTCACAGCAGTGGGGAAGAAGCTGTTCTTGAGTCTGGATGTCCGGGCTTTCAAGCCCCTGTATCTTCTCCCAGAAGGAAGAAGAGAGAAAAGGGAATGGCCAGGGTGGCAGGCATCCCTGACGATACTGTTGGTCTTCCTGAAGCAACGCACCGTGAAGATGGACTGGATGGAAGGAGGTGACAAGCCTATGATGGACTGGGCTGTGTTTACCACTCTCTGCAGGTTCCATCAGTCTAGAGCAGAGCAGTTGCTGTACCAGACTGGGATGCAACCCGTCAGGATACTTTCCATAGCGCATCTGTAGAAGTTGGAGAAAATCACTGTGGTCAACTTCAACTGCCGAGAGTGTCCATCGGGAATTTAGATGTGAGTGATGCACGCCTCCTAATATAAATAGTGGACACAGAGTGGTGTCTGATTCATCGTTGCCTCAGGCTCACAATATATCTCCCTACCACACTGGACTGTGCTCAGAGATCTGAAGCCTGCAACCTATCCCTTGTAGACACATGGAGCAGGACATTACATTAACCCAGATGCAATGTCTTGGCCCAAAACATCAACTGTCCATTTCTCTCCACAGATGCTGCCTGACCCATTGAGTTCCTCCAGCATTTTGTGTGTTTTTTCAAGGGACGTCCTGGAAACACCTCTGCACACAGATATTGGGTGAAATTTGGAACTACCTTCACCACAGTGCCAATTCATTCTGGATCTCAGTTTTAAATCTAGGATTGAATAGATTTTTGCCAACCAAACTTACCAAAGTATATGAGAAAAAGATAAATGCATGGACTTAGATCACAAATCAGTTATACTGAATTGGAATAAGCTCAAAGCCTAAATGGTCCACTCTTCTTTCTTTGTTCTGATGTATCTTTGGATTCTGTGTTTTCACATTATATCAGTGACCCTATAAAAACACCTCTTCAATGTTAAGCACTTCGGGACATCCTGGAAGGAATGTAAAAGATAATATAGAAATGTAGATTTCAATAACATCATTATTGCACACATTTAGCCCAATGTTTATGGTGGTTGTAGTGTATCTATATGAATGGGGATATTTTATCATGTGTGGACATTTGTTTTCAGGATCTTGGCATTACTGGCAATGCCAGCATTTATTGCTTATCCTTAATTGCCCCTGCAAAGGTAGTGGTGAAGACAACTAAGTGACTCGCTAGGCCATTTCTGAGGGCATTTTTGAGTCAGCACATGAGGTAGACTGAAGTCATGTGTAGGTCAGACCAGCTTAGGACATAAGTGAACCAGACGGGTGTTTACAATCCAGTCGTTTCAGAGTTGTCAATAGCAAGGCCAGTGGTCTCCCCTGCTGCCAGAGAGTTTTAGGGAGATACAACAGGGAAACAGGCCCTTCAGCCCATTGATTCTGTGCCAACCATCAACTACCCATTCACACCAATCCTACATCAATCCATTTTTTCTTATTCTCCCCACCTTCTCATCAACTCTCCCCAGATTCTTCTGCTCGCCCATGCACTAGGGGCAACTTACAGCGGTCAATTAACCTTCCGACCTGCACGTCTTTGGGATGTGGGAGGGAACCAGAGAAAATGCACTCAGTCACAGGGAGAACATGCAAACTTCACACAGACAGCACCCATGGTCAGGATTGAACCCGGGTCTCTGACGCCATGAAGCAGCGGCTCTACCAGCTGCGCCACTGACATGCTCTGCCCCCAATTCCAGGTTATGGACTGAGTTTAATTTCCACAGCTGCTGTGGTGGGATTTGAACTTGGCATTGTGGACTGTGAATCCAGATCTCTGGATCATTAGCCCGGTAATCTATCCTGATGGGTTGCATCTCAGCCTGGTATGCACAGCAACCGTACCCTTGGACAGGAATGTCATGTGGTGTGCTTGCTTCGAAACAATACATCACAAACTGGAATTTGCAGTCTGTATCCACAGACTCAACAAACATATGGGCTGAGTGTTCCACCTTGCAAATAAACCACTACCTCTTTTGATGCATATGCATTACCTTAACAGAAAATGCTGGAAATACTCAGCAGGTCAGGCAGCATTGGTGGAGCGAGAAACAGAGATAATCCTTCATCACGTGAAGACATTTCATCATAGAACTTAGAACATAGCGTAGCACTGGACAGGCCATTCAGCCCACGATGTTAACATAGAACATAGAACAGTAGAGCACAGAACAGGCCCTTCAGCCCACAATGTTGTGCCGACATAACTATTCCTTCCTACCTACAGAATGCCCATATCCCTCTATTTTCCTCTCATTCATGTGACCATCCAAGCCCCTCTTAAAAGCCCCCAGTGAATTTGCCTCCACCGCCCTATCAGGCAATGCATTCCAGGCATCCACCACTCTCTCAGTAAAAAACATACCCCTTACGTCTGTTCTGAACCTACCCCCCTCACCTTAAATGCATGCCCTCTGGTACTGGATCACTCAATAATGGGAAAAAGATATTGCTTGTCCACTCTATCTATGCCTCTCATGTTGTGCCGATCTTGATTCCAATTTATGCTAAATGTCCTCTTCCTGTGTATCATCCATATCCCTCCATATCCCTCCATATTCAGGTGTCTATCTAAAAGCCTCTTGAACTCCCCCAAGTTCCCTGCTTTCACTACTACCTACCCTAGGTAACCCACTCCAGGCACCTACCATTGCCTGTGTAAAAAAACTTGCCTTTCACGTCGCCGTTAAACATCTCCCCCCCTCCTAACGTTAAAAACACGTCCTCTGGTGTTTGACATTTCTACCCTAGGGAAAAGATTCTGACTGTCTACCTTATCTATGCCTCTCATAATTTTATAAACCTCTATCAGGTCTCCCCTCAGCCTCTGACGCTCTAGGGAGAACAACCCAAGTTTGTCCAACCTTTCCTCATAGCTCACACCCTCTAATCCTGGAAAACCAGAATCAGAACTGAGGGAACTTAGATATCAAACGTATTTTAAGTTGGAGAGTAGGCGGTGGGGTGGGGTGGGCTGGTCGTGGCAGAATGTTAAAATGCTTGTGGTAGGCAGGCACGGTAGTGTAACGGTTAGCGTAACACTATTACAGTGCCAGCGACCCAGGTTCGATTCGGGCCGCTGTCTGTAAGGAGTTTGTATGTTCTTCCTGTGTCTGCCTGGATTTCCTCCGGGTGCTCTGGTTTCCTCCCACTTTCCAAAGACCTACAGGTTAGGAAGTTATGGGCATGCTATGTTGGCACTAGAGGCGTGGCAACACTTGCGGGCTGCCCCCAGAACACGAAAGATGTATTTCATTGTGTGTTTCAATGTACATGTGACAAATAAAGATATCTTATCTTAGGTGGGGTCCCTGTGAGCTTTTAGCAACTTTGGCTGTTTCTCGAGCAGAGTGTTGAGGTCCAGATTCCCACTTAATCTTCAATTATC
This sequence comes from Pristis pectinata, assembly GCF_009764475.1. Taxonomy (NCBI): domain Eukaryota; kingdom Metazoa; phylum Chordata; class Chondrichthyes; order Rhinopristiformes; family Pristidae; genus Pristis; species Pristis pectinata. The sequence goes on along the minus strand of NC_067407.1, from coordinate 7,850,484 downwards.
TTGAAAACGCACCCTCCCCTCCCAACAAAAACCCACAGGATTGAAGGACATTTTGTAAATTAAGGGCCCTCCCTCCTCCCTGAAGCACTCTGAAGTATTATTCAATACTTTCTGCAACCAGTGAGTCAAAAATTAAAACCTCTTGTTGATTGTGAGTATCACCACCTAATAAATATTAACGTGTCATAAAGTTGGAGGATCTGGGTAAGTAGAACTGGAGTGAAGCCTTCAAGAAGTTCATCTGCTTTGTTTAATGTGAAGTCCAATAACCTGCCAATCTGGCATCATCCGATACAAGGCATTCTGATGCCTTGACAGCTGCAGGAAGTTATTTGAATATGCTGAATACATTTACACTTGGGAGCCTAATTTATAGCTTTAACTACAGTAATATTTCAATAAAGATTATCGATGGTGCTACACTCTGGCCATATTTTAAAGTTACTAAAAGTGAACTCAGAAAATTCTTATTAACATATGCCATCGTTTGGAATAAATTAAAATATTCCTTGAGAATAATGCGTAACTTTGGAAATGAAGAATTCATCACATGAATAGAACAATCAGACACATACTTAAGTTTGTTCATACTCAAGAAAATTAACTTTTGTAAGTTTAGGCTTTGCCAACGTCTAAACTCACAAAAGATAGTCCACATAGATAGGGTGGACAAGCAATATCTTTTTCCCATTATTGAGCGATCCAATATCAGAGGGCATGTATTTAAGGTGAGAGGGGGTAGGTTCAGAACAGATGTGAGGGGTACGTTTTTTACTGAGAGAGTGGTGGATGCCTGGAATGCGTTGCCTGATAGGGTGGTGGAGGCAAATTCATTGGGGGCTTTTAAGAGGGGCTTGGATGGGCACATGAACGAGAGAAAAATAGAGGGATATGGGCATTCTGTAGGTAGGAGGGATTAGCTATGTCGGCACAACATTGTGGGCCGAAGGGCCTGTTCTGTGCTGCACTGTTCTCTGTTCTATGTAACGTCCAGTGTTTTTTTGCAGGGTTTCCAAAATGGCAACCTAACCCATGGTCCTTTGTACTGTCTAAGAGAACTGGACGCAGAGGTGTGGAATCTGGCAGGTGAGCAAACGCTTGCCCAACTGGGTTGCAAGGTGCATTTTAAAGAAGGAAAGAGAGATGATGAGGCTGAGAAGTTTGGCTGAGTTGGTGGTGGTTGGGTGTGAGGGGAGGGTTTGGATTTCTAGTTCTCAGGCAGACAAAAGCACGGGTAAGGATTGAAGCCAGACTCTGAGGATTACCAAGCTCGAGGGAGATGACAGGGCTGGAGGAGATGGAGTAAAACATAAAAAAAACAAGAGGATAGGCAGACCAATTGACCTCTCAAGTCTGCGCCACCCTTCAATACAATCATGGCTTCCATCAGGTAGAAGATAGAGGAGACTGAGGGCACTTACCACCAGATTTAAGGACAGCTTCTACCCCTAGCAATAAGACTATTGAACGGTTCCCTTTTACAATGAGATGGACTATGACCTCACGATCTACCTTGTTGTGACCTTGCACCTTATTGCACTGCACTTTCTCTGTAGCCGTGACACTTTACTCTGTACTGTTATTGTTTTTACCTGTACTACGTCAATGCACTCTGTTCTAACCCAATGTAACTGCACTGTGTAATGAATTGACCTGTACGATCGGTGTGCAAGACAAGTTTTTCACCGTACCTCGGTACAAGTGATAATAATAAACCAATACCAATACACTCAACTCCAATTTTTCTGTGTTCTTCCTCTGTCTCTTGACTCTCTTGCAATACAAATGTCTGTTAATCTCCACCTTGATTACACTCAGTGACTCTGTCAGAGGTAGAGAATTCCAGATACTCACAACTTTCCAAGAACGGACATTCCCCTTCACCTGCATCTCTGAACTCAGTCTGAGGGATTGGGCTCCAATAAAGTCCTGGGGATGAAAGGTGAATGGGACTTGGTACCGTTGTCCCAATTTTGAGTTCCCACTTCTGTCCGCTGCAAAGTAACACAGTGCCACAAGATTGATTCGATAAAGCGCGTTTATTAGCAGTATACTGCGAGAGAATTCTCCTCAAACTCTCATGCAGGGTCTTTATCAGAGGTCTCCACAGTCCAAAGCAGCAGACAGTGATTTATACAGATATTGTCACACACACTTAATGAATTTGGCTCCACGAGTTTCGTTCAGACCTCAGAAAACCAAAGACAGACATTGCACCTATTGTCCAACATAATTGAGTTACAATCAAGAGATTCAAAGACAGGTATCACCCTCATTGTTTAAAACAAGCTTCCTCCGGTCTCTTTATTACACCCAGCACCCTTATCGTCTAGTATATTGACCTGCCACCAAGGTCCTGGACGCAGCAGTTAACTCCTTATCCATTGAGTCAGCAGCTTGTGTGCTGTTGCTTGCGAGGTATTTTTTCTATCAGCTATAGGTATGGTTACAGTTTTTAACCCTTTACTTCTTCAGTACGAGATACGTCACAGGCAGAATTTTAGAGGAGCTCAGTTTTAAGGGAGTGTGGATGAAATCAACATACTAAATGACAAAAGAGGAAGACCTGGAAAGAGTACAAAAAAAAATTCACAGGGATGTTACCGGGACTAGAGGGCTTGAGTGAGAAGGGGAGATGGATAGACTGGGGCATTGTTTTAACAGAGAAAATAGTGTTGGTATTTGGGAAGGGTGTCACTAAATGTATAGAAACTCTTGCTTCATCTAGGCCCATCTTGGGATAAAAGAAAGACTGTAGCGGCTAGCTACACACTACAAAATGAAGACACAGAGTTGCTGGTTTGAAGTCAGAAGTCGAATGCACGAGAGGGGCGCCGTGCGCCTTTAATATCCCAAAACTTCCCGCGCTACAGTTCCTGCGCTGACATCGCGCGCGGGTCACCTCACCTTCCCGTGTGCGGGCTTTCCTAGCCCGACGACGGGGAAGAAGGAGGGCCCCTCGCCATCTTGGGTCGGGGCCTCCAACGACGTTCGCGATGTTGGGAGCCTGTTCGATGCTGGTGTGGTGAGTCGCTACAAGACATGCATTTATATCATATCTTTCAAAGTGCATTGCAAGTTTTAAGGTAGATTAGTGGTTAAGTTACTTGACTAGGAACCAAAATATAGGATCACTGATGCAATGGCATGAGTTTGAATCCCATCAATCAGTTAAGGAATTTAAATTCAAGAATTTAGATTCAAATGGGGTATGGAGGCAGGGCAGTGGTTAAATTACCAGACTATAATCCAGTGACATGGGTTCAAATCTCACCATGGAAGCGATGGAATTTAAGTTCAGTTAATAATTTGCAATTTTAAAGAAAAAAGAGGCAATCGTGATGCTCATAACCAAACAACTGAATTGTTGATGTAACCTCAATTCAAGAACAATAAATGCTAACTCAGTCAGTAATGCCTAGGAAATAAAAGAAAAATTAAATCAAACCCGAATCTAAAAATATTACCAGTAATAATAACCATGAAACAAACGGATTATTGGATAAAATTACTTGACTCTCTATGGTCCTTTAGGGATGGTAATTTTGATGGTAATACCCAGTCTTGCCCATATCACCTCTCAGCCTCCTTCGCTCCAGGGAAGACGAGCACAGTCAATCCAATCTCTCCCCGTAACCAAAATCCTCCAATCCAGGCAACATCCTGGTGAATCTCAAGAGAGGTATAAATAATCTCAAAAAGAAACAAATACTGCAATCAGAAATTGGTTTCAGATTTACAGCATTTTCTATTTGTTTCTTTTTCATTGTTGTAATCAAAACTTTAACATGCACAATGGGAGAACAGCTTCAGTGCAGGGAAATCCTGCCTCACCAATTTGACTGCCTCACTAAGACTAATGAAGGCAGGGCAGTAGATGTTGTCTATGTCGAGTATATTATCATATGACCATTTAACGGTTCCCTTATACGATGAGGTGGACTCTGACCTCAAGATCTACCTTGTTGTGACCTTGCACCTTATTGTCTACCTGCACTGCACTTTCTCTGTAGCTGTGACACTTTACTCTGTACTGCTATTGTTTTTATCTGTACTACATCAATGAACTCTGTACTAACTCAGTGTAACTGCACTGTGTAATGAATTGACCTGTATGATCGGTATGCAAGACAAGTTTTTCACTGTACCTCAGTACAAGTGACAATAATAAACCAATACCAATACCAGCACCATGCACAAGTCCATGTGTGCACAGGTGCAGTGAAAAACTTACTTGCAGCAGCATCACAGGCAGGATCAGAAGAGGCTGCAGAGGGTTGCAGACCCAGTCAGCTCCTTCACAGGCACAACCTTCCCCACCATCGAGGACGTCTTCAAGAGGCGGTGCCTCAAGAAGGCGGCATCCATCACTAAGGACCCTCACCACCCGGGATAAGTCCTCTTCTCATTACTACCATCGGGGAGGAGGTACAGGAGCCTGAAGACCCACACTCAACATTTCAGGAACAGCTTCTTCCCCTCCGCCAGCAGATTTCTGAACGGTCCATGAACCCATGAACACTACCTTGTTATTCCTCTTTTACGCTATTTGTTTAATTTTGTAACTTATAGCAATTTTTATATCTTGCACTGTACTGCTGCTGAAAAACAACACATTTCATGACATATGTCAGTGATAATAAACTTGATTCTGATTCTGATCACAGGCACAGAGCATCAAGTAAGTTTTTCATCACTTCTGTAAAAAAAAACACCTTCAAACCCTTCCCTTGTTGGATGCTTTGTGCTGACGTCTCTGGAATTAACCTAAACCTGTGACTTGGAGCTGAGAGGACCATATAATGAGCTACAACTCATACAGGTACACATTTATCACTAAGCTCCTTCCAGGTAATAGGAGGAGATTTTGATGGAAATCAGATGGGAAAATACTTACAGTGAAGTGAACGAGTTAATGTGGTTTATAACAATCTGTGTTAAGGTGGTCAACAAAGCAACTTCCTGTGAAAGTGAAATATTAGCTTATCTTGTACAAACAAGTGTGTAAGATTATAAATATACTGGAAAGGGTAATAAGGGCTGGGGGAGAGGGCATTTTTTCCCAGTGTGACAATGGCTAACATGAGGGGACATAATTTTAAGGTGATGGGAGGAAGGTATAAGGGGGATGTCAAGGGTAGGTTTTTTTACAGAGAGTGTGGTGGGTGCATGGAACGCACTGCCTGCAGAGGTTGTGGGGGCAGGTACATTAGGGACATTTAAGAGACTCTCAGATAGACACATGAATGATAGAAAAATAGGGGGCTATGTGGGAGGGAAGGATTCGATAGATGTTAGAGCAGGATAAAATTCGGCACAACATTGTGGGCCGAAGGGCCTGTACTGTGCTGTAGTGTTCTATGTTCTATGTTCATTGTTGCAATTCACAGATGGTCAAGGACCAGAGGGCTCAGATCTAACATATTGGACAGAAGTTGTGAGATAATGTGTTTTTAAGCAGAGAGTGGGTTTTAGCCAAAGGAGAGGTTGGACAAACTTGGATTCTTTCCTCTGGAGTGTCGGAGGCTGAGGGGAGACCTGACAGAAGTATATAAAATGATAGGAGGCATAGATAGGGTATCTTTATCCCAGGGCAGAGATGGAGGTCATAGCTTTAAGGTAAGAGGAGGAAAGTTTAAAGGAGAAACAAATGACTACAGATGCTGGAATCTAGATGAAAAACATGATAATGCTGGAGGAACTCAGCAGGCCAGGCAGCATCTGTGGAGAAAAGCAGGCGATCACCTAAAAGCAGGATTGCCAAAAGTGGGAGAATTCAATATTCATGCCGTTAGGCTGCGAGGTTCCAAGACGGCAAATGAGGTCTGTTCCCCCAGTTTTTACTTGGAATTCTCCTGGCAGTGGAGCAGGCTGAGGACTGACATATCAGTGATAGTGTGGGAGGGAGCTTAAGTGACTGGTAACGGGGAGATGCAGGTGTTCTGTGAATCGGTCACCTAGTCTGCGTTTGGTCTCGCCAATGTAGAGGAGGTCACACTTGGAGCACTGAATGCAGTAGATGATATTAAGGGGGGAAAGTTTAAAGGAGATGTGCGGGGCACGGTTTCTATGCAGAGAGTGGTGGGTGACTGGAATGTGCTGCCAGGGGTGGTGGTGGAGGCTGATACAATAGCAACGTTTAAGAGGCATTTAGACAGACGCATGAATAGGCAAGGGATGGAGAGATATAGAGCATGTACAGGCAGATGTGCAGTTTAATTTGGCACCATGGTTGACACAGACATTGTGGGCTGAAGAGCCTGTTCCTGTGCTGTACTGTTCTATGTTCTATGCTGATCTGGAATTGGATAGGGATTTGTCAGGGAATAATTTTCAGGACTGTGTAAAAAAAATGTGAGACCAGGACAAATAGAATTGCTAGATGTCAATATATACCAATGCATATCAATAGAATTCCAGGCGCTGGCATGGATTCAATGGATGGAGTGTCTTCCTTCTGTGTTGTAATGATTCAATGGTTTTATATTTCACAATTATATTTTATTGTTATAATGCGTGAATAGGAAAAGATTTTGCAGAGATCTGAGTCAATAAAATAAGGAACTGGAAGCAAGAAAAGTAATGAAAAAAAAATGAACAAGAAATAAGAATGATAAATTATGCATTTCAGATCATAACCTAGTAGCGACTTACAATGGAAAATACAATGCCTGAAAGGGCAGTTGAAGCAGATTCAATCGCAACGTTCAAAAGAAGATTGAATATATTCTTGAAAAGCAGAAATTTACAGGGCTGAGAATTATAAGCAGACAACTAATTGGATAATTCTTTGAAGCAACAGGTAGATACAATGGGCAGAACAGTCTCCTACTGTGCTGTGGGTTTCCGTGATTTAAGCTAGCAGGAAATAATGAGGCAATGCAATATGCCCTGCTCACCTGTGTTTGTGGCAAACAACCATCAGGTCCCAGGTCACACAGGTCCTTGGATTCCATTCAGAACAATAAGGTCAAATAAATATAAAAAATAATTATCAACAATGGGAGAAGCCCAACATAAAACCTGTCGGGATGCTAAAAATTAACAAAGATCAAAGAATTTCAATGAGAAAACAGCCTTTTAGCAAGGGAAATCAGACAGAATAAAGGCTATTACTAGTTTATATGACTGCAGGACACAGCTGAGCTTCAGAGTGGATGGTGAGGGTACAGGATAAGGCGGAAGGGAAGGGGGAAAGTTAAAGATTGGATTTGGGAGTAGGAGGTGTGAAAGGGGAAGGTTGTAGGAGGGAGACGAGGAGGTGAAAATAGGGAGATCTTTTCTATTTTTATGTGGGATGGGAAGGAAAGAATATGGGCATTATGTAATTTGAATCCTGCTCAGAATACGTCGTCAAGATGGTACATCACTGGGCACATGTAATGATTAGACTACATTATATGTGTGATGTAAGAGAACAGCTTATTTTACTGGTACATTCTTATCGTGGTCCTGTCATAGGACGAGTGACACTGAGGTCATGAATTCAGATCCCACCACCTGCTTTGAAATTAAATGAAATTCAATCTATTTGGTAGGTTGGGAGTATGGTAGATGTATACAAACATACATACAAGTTAGGAGCAGGAGGTACTGAAAAGGTTAAGGAGGTTGGGCTTGTCATCGAACACTCTAACAAACTTCTGCAGATGTACTGTCGAAAGTATCCTGACTGGTTGCATCACGGTCTGGTACAGCAATTTGAATGTGCAGGAGCATAGAAAGCTGCAGAGAGTAGCAAATACTTTTAAATCTTTTCTGCACTCTTTCCAGCTTAATGACATCTTTCTTATAGCAGGGTGACCAAAAATGAACACAATACTCCAAGTGCGGCCTCACCAGCACCCTGTACAACCGCACCATGACCTCCAACTTGTATACTCAATGCCCTGACTTATGAAGGCCAGTGTGACAAAAAGCCTTCTTCACCACTCTGTCTACCTGTGACTCTACTTTCAGTGAACTCCAAGGTACTCCAAGGTCCCTCTATTCTCCAACACCCCGCAGGGCCTGGCCATTCACTGTCAAGTCCTACTTGGATTTGACTTTCCAAAATGCAACACCTCGCACTTATCTGAATTAAACTCCATTTGCCATTCCTTGGCCCATTTACTCAGCTGATCAAGATCCCCCTGTAATTTTTGATAAATTTCTTCATTGTCTACTATACCATTTACTTTAGAGTCATCTGCAAATTTACTAACTGTACCTTGTACATTCTTATCCAAATTGTTGATATAGACAACAAACAATAATGGACCCGCACCGACCCCTGAGGCACACCACTTGTCATGGACCTCCAGTCCGAGAAACAACCTTCCACTATCACCAACATGGAACAGTACAGCACAGGAACAGGCCCTTCAGCCCACAATGTCTGCACTAAACACAATGCCGAATTAAACTTAATTTCTTCTGCCTGTACATGATCCATAATCTCTCCATTCCCTGCATATTCATGGGCCTGTCAAAAAGCCTCTTAAACGCCACCATTGTATCTGCTTCTGTCACCACCCCTGGCAGTTCCAGGCACCCACCACTCTCTGTGCAAAAAACTTGCCCCGCACATCTCCTTTAAACATTCCTCCTCTCACTTTAAACTCATGTCCTCAAGTATTAGGTGTACAAGGTGATAAGAGGCATAGATCGAGTGGACAGTCAGAGACTTTTTCCCAGGGTGACAATGGCTGACACGAAGGGACATAATTTTAAGGTGATTGGAGGAAGGTATAAGGGGAACTTCAGGGGTAAGTTTTTTACACAGAGAGTGGTGGGTGCCTGGAACGCACTGCCAGCAGAGGTTGTGGGGGCAGATACATTAGGGACATTTAAGAGACTCTTAGATAGACACATGAATGATAAAGGAATAGGGGGCTATGTGGGAGGGAAGGGTTAGATAGATCTTAGAGCAGGATAAAATGTTGGCACAACATTATAGGCCGAAGGGCCTGTACTGAGCTGTGGTGTTCTATTTGACATTTCTATCCTGGGGAAAAGATTCTGACTGTCTACCCTATCTATGCCCCTCATAATTTTATAAACTTCTATCAGGATAGGAAAGATTTAGAGGGATATGGGCCAAATACAGGCAAACAGAACTAACTCAGTTAGGCAGCCTGCTCGGCATGGATGAACTGAGCCATAGGACCTTTTTCCATGTCGTATAGCTCTATGACTATGACTCGATGCCATGGTTGCACTGGGCAGAGCCTCATGAGCCCAAACCACAGGTTATACCAAGATACCTTGTTAGCTACTTCAGCCAGAAGTAATTACAAGATGAATCCCCATTAAAGGTGATGAAAGGCTGATGAGAAAATCCAGCTGCAGAGACAGATAAAAATTTATCACATGAAACAGAGCTATTATCATATTAATGGGGGGGGGCAAAGACATTGGTGTTGAGATGTTTTAGAATTAGTTGCCACATTCTATCCTTGTTGAGGGCGGTGAGTGACTATTAGGGTCTTAATTACAGTCTGAGGATACAGCCTGACAATTGATTACTACGTGAACCAGCTGAAGCTGTGCTTGGACAAAGGGAGTCACTTACATGCTCAAGAGCGCTGAACATAATCTCCGAGGATTAATTACATGCCTCTTTGTTGGCACAGATTGCTGAAAAAAATATTTGAACTGAGTAATAGCCACCTTGAAAGCAAAGCCAGGACATCTCCCAGAACTTTCTTTCCCCCAAAAAATATACTTCATTCATAGTATGTTGAGTAAATACAATTGGGGCTTTTCTTTCTCTACATTCACTGTATCATCAGTTCGGAATCAGAATCAGATTTATTATCACTGACATGTTGTGAAATTTGTTGTCTTGCAGCAGCAGTACAGTGCAAGACATAAAAATTACTGTAAGTTACAAAATAAACAAAAAGTGCAAAAGAGGAATAACGAGGGAATGTTCATGGGTTCATGGACCGTTCAGAAATCTGATGGCGGAGGGGAAGAAGCTGTTCCTGAATCGTTGAGTGTGGGTCTTCAGGCTCCTGTACCTCCTCCCCGATGGTAGTAACACGAAGGGGGTATGTTCCTGGTGGTAAGGGTCAATGGTGGATGCCGCCTCCTTGAGGCACTGCCTCTTGAAGATGTCCTCGATGGTGGGGAGGATTGTACCCGTGATGGAGCTGGCTGAGTCTACAACCCTCTGCAGTCTCTTTATATCAGTTTGATAAGTTCTCTTACAACGTGTCAACATCACTCATGTCTCCTCCTTAAATGATGTACCTGTGAAGTGATGGAGGTGTAATCACACAGGTACTAGCCCCTCAGTGCTGAAGTTGCAGGAAGTTGCTGGGACTGGAAGCCTTGCATTATAAGGAGAGACTGGATAGTCTGGGACTGTTTTCCCCTGGAGCATCGGAGGCTGAGGAGTGGCTTTATAGAGGTTTATAAAACCATGAGGGCAGAGATCAGGTGATTGGTCACAGTCTTTTTCCCAGGCAGGGGAGTCTAAAACTAGAGGGTATAGGTTTAACGTGAGAGGAGAAAGATTTAAAGGGAACCAACTTTTTCACACAGAGGGTGGTCTGTATCTGGAACGAGCTGCCAGAGGAAGGGTTAGAGATTGGTACAATTACAATGCTTAAAAGACTTTTGGACTGGTGCATGGATAGGAAAGGTTTAGAGGGACATGGACCAAAGGCAAGAGGGACTAACTGAGGCAGGCAACTTGGTCTGCATGGATGGGTAGGGTCAAAGGGCCTGTTTCCATGGTGTACAACCTAAGATTAAGATATCTTTTTAAGATATCTTTATTAATCACATGTACATCAAAACACACAGTGAAATGCATCTTTTGTGTAGAGTGTTCTGGGGACAGCCCGCAAATGTCGCCACACTTCCGATGCCAACATAACATGCCCACAACTTACTAACCCGTACACCTTTGGAAATTGGGAGGAAAGCGGAGCACCCAGAGGAAACCCACGCAGACATGGGGAGAACGTACAAACCCCTTACAGACAGCAGTGGGAATTGAACCCAGGTCGCTGGTGTTGTAATAGCGTTATGCTAACCGCTACACTACCGTGCCTGTGACTGCACAAGCTTCAATGCATCCGTCAGCAAGGACCCTCGGACCCTGGAATGTGCCAGTGGCCAGCATTCCCTTGCGGATGTCTCCCAAACCAATACGTTCTGGGCTGACTCGGAGTGCGTTGGTGACCTTCCAGTAGCAGTTGGTGCTTGTCTCAGTACGGGTCCCTAGGAGCAGACTGTACAACACAGAGTGTTACACAACTGCTTGGGGTGAACTCATGAAGACACAAGAGATGCTGGAAAACTGGAGCAACACACAAGATGCTGGAGGAACTCAGCGGGTCGGGCAGCATCTGTGGAGGGAAATGGACAGTCGACGTTTCAGGTGGAGACCCTTCACCTGGACTGGAAAGAAAGAGGGGAGATGGCCGGTATAAAGAGGTGGAAGGAAGGGGTGGAGCAAGAGCTGGTAAGCGATAGGTGGATCCAGGTGAGGGGGGGTGATAGGCAGATGGGAGAGGGAAGAGTGAGAATGATGCCTGAACTGGGAGATGTGGAAGTGAACAAAGGGCTGAGGAAGGTGGGATCTAATAGGAGAGGAAGGTGGAGCACGGAAAAAACAGGGAGGGGAATCAGTGAGAGGAATGTGTGGGTGATGGGCACATGGAAAGGGGGGGAGGGAGGGGTAAGAGAGGATGACGGGGGCCAGATGGATCAAGAGGAGAGAGAAAAGAAAGAAAAGAGTAAAGGGACAGAGAGGGAGTGGTCACCGGAAGTTTGTAAATTCGGGGTTCATACCATAGAACCATAGAACAATACGACACAATACAGGCCCTTCGGCCCACAATGTTGTGCCAAACTTTAAACCTCGCCTAAGACTATCTAACCCCTTCCTCCCACATATCCCTCTATTTTAAATTCCTCCATATGCTTATCTAACAATCTCTCAAACAGCGGTGAGTCGGAGTACAGGAAGGGGGTAGAGAGCTTAGTGGAATGGTGTCACGACAACAACCTTTTCCTCAATGTCAACGAAACTGAAGAGCTGGTCATTGACTTCAGGAAAGGGGGTGGTGTTCATACACCTGTCTACATTAATGGTGCTGAAGTCGAGAAGGTTGAGAGCTTCAAGTTCCTGGGAGTGAACATCACCGACAGCCTGTCCTGGTCAAATCACGTAAATGCCACGGCCAAGGAAGCTCACCAGCGCCTCTACCTCCTCAGGAGGCTTAAGAAATTTGTTTTGTCCCCTTTGACTCTCACCAACTTTTACCGATGCACCATAGAAAGCATCCTATCTGGATGTATCACAGCTTGGTACAGCAACTGCTCTGCCCAGGACCACAAGAATCTGCAGAGAGTTGTGGACACAGCCCAGCGCATCATGGACACCAACCTCCCCTCCTTGGACTCAGTCTTTACCTCTCATCTTGGTGAAGCAACCAGCATAATCAAAGACCCCACCCACCCGGGACATCCTCTCTTCTCTCCTCTTCCATTAGGTAGAAGATACAGGAGCCTGAGGGCACATACCACCAGACTTAAGGACAGCTTCTACTCCACTGTGATAAGACTATTGAACAGTTCCCTTATACAGTGAGATGGACTATGACCTCATGATCTACCTTGTTGTGACCTTGCACCTTATTGCACTGCACTTTCTCTGTAACTGTGACACTTTACTCTGTACTGTTATGGTTTTTACCTGTACTACCTCAATGCACTTTGTACTGACTCAAAGTAACTGCACTGTGTAATGAATTGACCTGTACGATTGGTTTGTAAGACAAGTTTTTCACTGTACCCCGGTACAAGTGACAATAATAAACCAATACCAATACCAATACCAACTTAACCAACGTATCAGCCTCCACCACCACCCCAGGCAGCGCATTCCATGCACCAGCCACTCTCTGGGTGAAAAACCTCCCTCTGATATCTCCCTTGAACTTCCCACCCATTACTTTAAAGCCATGCCATCTTGTATTGAGCATTGGTGCCCTGGGAAAGAGGTGCTGGCTGTCCATTCTATCTATTCCCCTTAATACTTTGTACACCTCTATCATGTCTCCTCTCATCCTCCTTCTCTCCAATGAGTAAAGCCCTAGCTCCTTTAGTCTCTCCTCATAATCCATACTCTTTAATCCAGGCAGCATCCTGGTAAATATCCTCTGCACCCTTTCCAACGCTTTCACATCCTTCCTATAATGAGGCGACCAGAATTGGACACAGTACTCCAAGTGTGGTCTAACCAGAGTTTTGTAGAGCTGCATCATTACCTCGCGGCTCTTAAACTCGATCCTTCGACTTATGAAAGCTAACATCCCATTAGCTTTCTTAACTACCCTATCCACCTGTGAGGCAACTTTTCAGTGATCTGTGGATATGAACCCCCCAGATCCCTCTGCCTCCTCCCCAGAATCCTGCCATTAACCTTGTACTCCGCCTTGGAGTTAGTCCTTCCAAAGTGTACCACCTCACACTTCTCCGGATTGAACTCCATCTGCCACTTCTCAGCCCAGCTCTGCATCCTATCAATGTCTCTCTGTAAGCTTCGATAGCCCTCTACGCTATCCACAACACCACCGGTTCATGCCATCAGGTTGGAGACTGCTCATCCAGATGAACTCATGCTGGGAGAACTGTTTTTTTTTCCCCCCCAAAAATACACTTTGTTCATTATGTTTACAATAAATACAATTGGGATATGTCTTTCTCCATGATCATTGTACTGTCAATTCATTTCCCAGAATTATTTTCCCTTTTCATCCTCTACCATGTCACAAGGTGGAGAGGATGAAAGAATTAGCCTTATATATTGGTATTGCTATTGGTTTATTATTGTCACTGTACCAAGGTACAGTGAAAAACTTGTCTGCATACCGTTCGTACAGGTCAATTCATTTACACAGTGCAATTACATTGATTTAGCACAGAGTTCATTGAGGTAGTACAGGTAAAAAACAATAACAGTACAGAATAAAGTGTCACAGTTACAGAGAAAGTGCAGTGCAGGTAGACAATAAGGTGCAAGGTCACAACAAGGTAGATTGTATATATAATGGAGCCTTTGTAAATCTCATGATGAAACATTGCTGTTCACCCACTTCCCCACTCGCTAAACCTCACTATCAGCCAATTAATTTTGCCAATTGAAATTGGAAATTTATAACCAGTACAACCAAACTGGATTATCAGCTGGGTTGAAGAGTGAAATTGGGTTTGATGAAAAGAAACATGACAAATCTTGTTCATGCGTTTTGATGATTCTTCTTTTGTGATCACACTAAAAGTGGTGTGGATGACTCTCCTCAATAATAAAACAAAATTACCAATAACCGCAGTAATTTAATCCCACACTGACTGAGGTTTTAGACCAATAATGAGCATTGCTGCTAAACCCAGTTTCTTCATTTTGCTGTTGAATCCCAGTTTAATGAATGATTTCTTTAAAAAAAAGTATTTGCCTCCATTGTTTTTAAATACAGTCTAATTCTCTTGATAATCTGTTGCAACATGAAAAGAAAAAATTCTTTCCTAAGACACCAGTATTTTTGGTTACAATTTTCCCTGTCATTTCCTTTTGAACTGAAAGCTGTAAGGTTGCAAAAAAACAGGTTTGAAACATTTCATTTTGGTTTTCACGATAATGAAAAATGTGAAAGCCTTTTGCCAGCACCTGCAAGCACTCTTGGCTCATTTAGAAGAATCTGCCACAAAGCAATGGCCAAATAAAGCCAATAAATCCTTTTCTCAGCCAGTTGGCTCACTTGTTTGGAGAAGGAGACATTAAAACGTTGTTTTTTTTGAAATGCCTTTCAAATCCTTGGGATGTCTAAATTGCTCAGCATCCAATTAAGTGCCATAGAAATGCAGACACCGCTGCACTGTTGCAAACATAGCTTCTGCCCTCATACCTGCAATGTGTTTTAGTGTCTTGATGCCACACTTCTGCCATACATCATGAAACTGTACAAATAGTACATGACATCCCACCAGCCATCATCGACAGGTCGATTAGCAATGACCAGGCAATTACATCGAACATAGAACATTACAGCACAGTACAGGCCCTTCGGCCCACAACGTTGTGCTGACATTTTATTCTGCTCTAAGATCTATCTAGCCCTTCCCTCCCACATAGCCCTCCATTTTTCTATCATTTGTGTGCCTACCTAAGAGTCTCTTAAATGTCCCTAATGTATCTGCCCCCACAACCTCTACTGGCAGTGTGTTCCACACACCCACCACTCTCTGTGTAAAAAACTTACATCTGACATCCCCCTTATACCTTCCTCCAATCACCTTAAAATTATGCCCCCTCATGTTAGCCACCTTCGTCTTGGGGAAAAGTCTCTGACTGTCCACTCGATCTATGCCTCTTATCATCTTGTACACCTCTATCAAGTCACCTCTCATCCTCCTTCTCTCCAAAGAGAAAAGCCCGAGCTCACTCAACCTATCCTCATAAGACATGCTCTCCAATCCAGGCAACAGGGAGCAGGGCATTGATTTTTTTAAAAAGGCTGCAATTAGTAGTTATTGGTAATTGGTTTATTATTGTCACATGTACCAAGATACAGTGAAAAGTGTTTGTTTGCGTGCCATCCAAACATACCTGTAAAAACATCTAGGAAGTACAAAGGGAAAACAGCACAGAGTGCAGAATATAGTGTTACATTTACAGAGAAAGTGCAGTGCAAGGAGACAATAAGGTGCAAGCGCACAGTGTGTTTTTACATACGCACCACAGAAGGGATCCTATCCTGATGCATCACAGCTTGGTATGAAACCTATTCTGCCCATGACTGCAAGAAATCGTAGAGATCTGTGAACACAGCCCAGTTTACCTCAAGCCTGCCCTCCATTGACTCCATCTACACTTCCTGCTGCCTTGGGAAAGCAGCCAACAGAAGCAAAAACCCTTCCCCCCCCCCCCACCATCATTCTCTCTTCTCCATCGGGCAGAAGATACAAAAGCTTGAGAACACGCACCACCAGGCTCAAGGACAGCTTCTATCCCGCTGTTGTCAGACTGTTGGATGGACCGGTCATACGGTAAAAGGTGAACTCTTGATCTCTCAATCTACCTCGTCATGCCCTTGTACCTTATTTGTTTACCTGCACTGCATTTTCTCTGTAACTGTAACACTATATTCTGTATTCTGTATTTTTCCTTTTGTCTGACGTCGATGTGCTTATGAGATATAAGATATTTATTAGTCACATGTACATCGAAACACACAGTGAAATGCTTCTTTTTATGTTACTGAGAGTGTGCTGGGGGCAGCCCGCAAGTGTCGCCGCTCTTCCGGCACCAACATAGCATGCCCACAGCTCCTAACCCGTAGGTCTTCGGAATGTAGGAGGAAACCGTAGCACCTGAAGGAAACCCACGCAGACATGGGGAGAACATACAAACTCCTTACAGACAGCGGTGGGAATTGAACCAGGATCACTGGTGCTGTAACAGCGTTACGCTAACTGCTACGTTACCGTGCCACCTGATAAGTCTGGATGGCATGCAAAACAAAGTTTTTCACTGTATCTCAGTACATGTGACAATACTAAAGCAATTACCACTAACTGCAGCCTGTTTAAATGCAGTGGGGAGGGGTGGTGTAGTTGGGAGACAGTGGCAGGTGAATGATAGATGGAGGCAGACAGAGAGAGAAAGAGTAAATGAGAGGCAGATGAAGTGAGGTGGGGAGAGGGGAGGGTGAAGGTTGGAGACAGCTGCTGGAGAGAGATAAGTAGGAACACAAAGGGCTCCCAGTGCTGGACTCTGGTAAGTAAAGGAGTTGAGGATGGGAACCATTAAGGGAGAGGTGTATGGCAGATAGAACCAGAACTAGATTGGGGAGGGGGGGTAGCCTGTGGGTTAACTCTGTGTTTAGTAGGTGAATGGAACCAAGAGGGGGAGGGGGATGAAGATAGGTGATGGGGGGGGGGGGGCTGGGAGGGGAGGAAGGTTTGAGTGAAAGAGGATAAAATGCAGGACCGGAGTAGGATCTGAAGGTAGGGGGTGGACAGTATAAAGGGAGGGAGAGGGGGAAAGAACTCATCAAAGGGGACAGTTACCTAAAATTGTAAAACTCAATGTTCATGCCATTGGCTTGTCAACTACCCAGATGGAATACGATGTGCTTTTTCCTCTAGTTTGCGTTGGGCCTCACCCTGGCACTGGGGAAGGCCAAGGATGGACAGGTCAGTGTTGGAGTCGGAATAGGAATTGAAGTGGAATGCAACTGGGAGCTCGGTATTTCCATTGCGGACCAAGTGTACGTGCTCTGCAAAATGGTTGCTTTGCCTGCTCTTGGTCTTGCTGATGCAGAGGAGGCCACATTGGGAGCACCGAATGCAGTAGACCTTCTCCAACTTTGTAAATCTCTTTTAAACTTTTCCCCTCTCACAATAAACCTACATCCTCGATTTTTTTGATTGCCTTGCTCTGGGAAATCAAAGGATGGAGGAATTCAGTTCCAAGGTGAAACCAGAGGAGCTGGGGATGTTTACTTTGGCCAGAGACGGCTGAGAGGAGATTCACTGGAGGTTTCGACAGGATATGTAGAGGGAAGGTGTTCCCATTAGTGGAAAGTTTGAGGATCAGTGGCCACAGATTTAAAATATGTGCAGGAGGTGCTTGTGGGAGACACAAGAGACTGCAGATCCTGTAAATCAAAGCAAAAAACAAACTTCTGGAGGAACTCAGTGGGTCATTCAGCATCTGTGGAGACAGAGGGATGGTCAACGTTTCAGGTCGAGACTCTGCATGTAGGACAAAGATACTTTTTTTACCCAGGTAGT
The DNA here is from genome assembly GCF_009764475.1 of Pristis pectinata. Lineage (NCBI taxonomy): Eukaryota > Metazoa > Chordata > Chondrichthyes > Rhinopristiformes > Pristidae > Pristis > Pristis pectinata. The sequence goes on along the minus strand of NC_067407.1, from coordinate 7,832,688 downwards.
GGAACTCGGGGCCCGTAGGGGCTTTGGAAACAGTTTCCATGGGACCTTCAAGAGGGAATCAGAGAGGCACTATCTTCATATTCAAGGTGCTTTGCATCAGGAATTCTAACAGTATAGTCAAGGATGCCTGCCACCCTGGCCATTCCTTTTTCTCTCTTCTATCTTCTAGATACAGGAGCTTGAAAGCCCGGACATCCAGACTCAAGAGCAACTCCTTCTCCACTGCTGTCAGACTTCTGAACCAATCACCACTCTCACATCCCCTTCCAGGTGGGGCTGCCATGTTCTCAAGTCCTTGATTCTACCTCTCTCAGTTATTATCATGTTAGCATTTCTTTTTGCACTACAGTCTTTGTACCATTGCACTGTTTTTGTTCTAGTCACTGTATTTACTGTTGTGTTTATTATTACCGCATGTACTGTTTGCTCTGTGAGCACACAAGTAAGGAATTTCATTGCACCCTGGTGTATATAACAATAAACTAATCTGAATCTGAACTTGAGAAAAACTAAGTTATTTTCCAATGGAGAAAGAGCAGGGGAATGGGACTGGTGGAATTGCTCCAGGAGCAGCCTTGATGGGCCGAATGTCCTCCCTCTGCACCGTAACAGCTCAAACAGTGTTAAAACTGCTATTATCAACACAAGTTGTACTTGTATTCTTCAGGCCAAGTTCCCAGTGCAGATAAAGATGCAGCTGCCTTCAACAGAAAGCTGTATCTGGAGAGTATTTTGATGCAAGGCTGGTGTCAGAGGCTGAGAACCTAGATGACAGCTGTATGAGGCTGAAATAGGATATCACTTGGACTTTAGCATCTTAATATGAAACTGTCAAACTGATGTGGTGATAGGTTCCTGCTTCCCCCTACCAGGCCCTTCTCCAAACACCCACTCCCACTACCTTGCCTATCCAATCGTAAATCACAAACTTTGGAAACCTTTTCTTTCCATCGGAATTCCCTTATCTTGATTAAGCTGCTGGACTAAAAATAAAACCTTATGTAAGCAACTTCAAGGGTAAACAACCTGCTGTAGAAGCAGCAAGGGGATTAATGAAAGACGAGCCTATTAATTAAAGATTTTACGATAAAATTCAGGTCAAATGTGTGGTCTGACAACTAGGGCAATATATTCCATGTTGCTACATTCACAGCTGTAATTATTTTAGCAGTAATAATGTAGTTTGGTACTTTTGGACTTCACACCTCAAGTCTGGGAGGAATGGTGGCCTTGACCTTGTGGTGAGACATTCATGAGTCGATGTTGCAAGACATGACACCTGGGTCAGAGAGACTGAGAACTGTTCCTCCTAAATTTGTAGCCTTATCTCTGACTATGTCTTGACTGTCCCAATGACCCTCAGTATTGGTATTAGTATTGGGTTATTCTTGTCACATGTACCGAGATACAATGGAAAGCTTATGAATGTGTTCAATCCAGACAGATCAATCCATGCATAAGTACATCCAGGTTGTAAAAAGGAAAACAGAATGCAGAGTAATGTGTTACAGTGCAGAGAAAGTGCAGTGCAGGCAGGCAATAAGGTACAAGGCCATAATGAGGTAGATGGTGAGGTCAGGTGTCCATCTTGTACTAGGGAACCTTTTAATAGCCTTATAACAGTGGGATAGAAGCTATCCTTGAGCCTGGTGGTATGTGCTTTCAGGCTTTTGTATCTTCTTCCCAATGGGAAGGGGGAGAAGAGAGAATGTTCAGGGTGGGAGGGGTCCTTGATTCCATTGGCTGCTTTCCTGAGGCAGCGGGATGTGTAGATGAAATCAATGGAGGGGAGGCTGGTTTGCGTGATGGACTGGGCTGTATTCACAACTGTGCAATTTCTTGCAGTCTTGGACTGAACAGTTGCCATCCAAAACTGTGATGCTTCCAGATAAGATGCTTTCTGTGGTGCATCTGTAAAAATTGGGAAGAGATGTTGAAGATATACATAGAATTCTGAATATCCTTAGCCTTCTGAGGAAGTAGAGGTACTGGTGTGCTTTCTTGGCCATAGTGTCCGCATGGTTGGACCAGGACGCATTGTTAGTGATATTTACAGCAGTATGTAAAGATGGATTTAATTTCTCCACAAAACTCAAGGAAAATGATAAATGAATATTGCATGGTGTTTTAAAGCACTCTTACAGTCAACAAAATGTAGCTGTGGTGGTACTAAGGGAAATGTGACGGATAATTTGCACACAGTATTGTTAGTGATGAGGCAGTGGCTGGATACTCTTGATGGTTGAGGGTTAAATATTGGCCAGGAGACTGAGAAGAGCTCCTCTGTTTTTTGAAAGAATCCCTCAGGATTGTTTCACTTTACTTAAGGTCAGAGAAAGGTTGCGACTTAACCTCGTCTGAAAACGGCATCAATGACATTGCAGCACTTCATCAGTACTGCACTGACATGTCAGCCTGGATTACGTCTGGGGCAAGTTCAAACCTTCTGCTCCAGATGTATTCATGTGTATCTGTCCATCATCCAAAGAATTTGCGACAAAATGCCTGGTCATCTGAGGTCCCACGTAACAGATTTTTTACTGGTTCAAATTAGATCTCAGCCTGTCTTTACTCATTATTAACATCCTTGCTTTTGATTCAGAAGATTCTCAGTTCAAGTTGCAACTCAATAATTTGAGCACAAGATTGTATGTTAATGTACCAGTGGAGTGTTGAGGGAGTGATGTGTTCTTTTTTGGATAAGAGGTTAAATAAAGGTTTTGGGGAGGTGTAGAAGAACACATAGCATTATTTAAAAAAACACAAAGGAGTTTTTCCTGATGGACTGGCCAATATTTACTCCTCAATCAACATTTCTGAAAAACAGGTTATTGGGCCATTACTGTAATGTTGTTTGTGGGACCCCTGCTGTGTTCAAATTAACAACTGCATCCTTCACATTACGCACCTCATCGGCTGCCAAGATATTTTATAGAAGTGTGAATCTTTCTTTGGTTTCTATTTATTGCTGGTGCCTGCCATTGTTACTGATAATGGTTTGGGAACATGAGAACTAATCATATCACCAAAACCAAAAATCTTTGCAATGTGGTAGCCATGAGATTCAGTGGCTAGTAAATGTGGTAACACAGGCAGCCAGGGTGATGAAGAAGGCATATGGCAGGTTTGCCTTCATCAGCAGTGGCACTAAGTACAAGAGATGGGACATCACGTTACGGCTGTACAACGCGTTGGTAAGGGTGCAGAAGACATTCACAAGGTTGTTGCTGGGACTGGAGGGCTTGAGCTATAAGGAGAGACTGGATGGGCTGGGACTTTTTTTCCCTGGAGTGAAGGAAGCTGAGGGGTGACCTTAAAGAGGTTTATAAAATCATGAGGGGCACAGATAAGATGGATGGTCACAGTCTTTTCCCCACAGTAGGGGAGTCTAAAATTAGAGGGCATAGGTTTAAGGTGAAAGGGGAAAGATTTAAAGGGGATCTGAGGGACAATGTTTTCACACAGAGGTTAAGATAAGATAAGATATCTTTATTAGTCAGATGTACATTGAAAAAAAACAGTGAAATGCATCTTTTGCGTAGAGTGTTCTGAGGGCAGCCCGCAAGTGTCGCCACGCTTCCAGCACCAACATAGCATGCCCACAACTTCCTAACCCGTACGTCTTTTGGAATGTGGGAGGAAACCGGAGCACCCGGAGGAAACCCACTCAGACAAGGGGACAGTGGCTGGAATTGAACCCGGGCACTGGCTCTGTGATAGAGTTATGCTAACCGCTACACTACCGTGCCTGCCCCGGGTTAGACAGATATGGGCTAAACACAGGCAAATGGGACTAGCTCAGGAAGGTCGGTATGAAGTGTTGGACTGAAGGGCCTGTTTCTGTGCTGTACAACTCTATGACTCTATGACAATGTGTGAAGATCTTTGCTGTTTCTGATGCTCCCTTGGTGACTGGTACATGATGCTTCATGAAATCTTAATCCGACTCCTCATTGGTTCTTGCTCTCCCTACTTGGCACTAAACCTTTATTTAATTAATTCGATCATAAGACATGATGTCACTTGTAATGTTGGCACCATTTGTTGCTCATTCGCAATTGCCCCTGAACTGTGAAATAGAGGGGGACTGAGTCAATCACTTTGATGGGTCTGGGATCTCACAAAGGCCAGACATAGGAACATAACATGAAGAATAGAAGTGGCAGATGGAGTTCAATCCGGAGAAGTGTGAGGTGGTACACTTTGGAAGGACAAACTCCAAGGCAGAGTACAAAATTAATGGCAGGATTCTTGGTAGTGTGGAGGAGCAGAGGGATCTGGGGGTCCATGTCCACAGATCACTGAAGGTTGCCTCACAGGTGGACAGGGTAGTTAAGAAAGCTTATGGGGTGTTAGCATTCATAAGTCAAGGGATTGAGTTTAAGAGCCGCGAGGTAATGATGCAGCTTTACAAAACCCTGGTTAGACCACACTTAGAGTACTGTGTCCAGTTCGGGTCGCCTCATTATAGGAAGGATGTGGAAGCGTTGGAAAGGGTGCAGAGGAGATTTACCAGGATGCTGCCTGGTTTAGAGAGGATGCATTATGAGGAGAGACTAAGGGAGCTAGGGCTTTACTCTTTGGAGAGAAGGAGGATGAGAAGAGACATGATAGAGGTGTACAAAATATTAAGAGGAATAGATAGAGTGGACAGCCAGCACCTCTTTCCCAGGGCACCAATGCTCAATACAAGGGGGCATGGCTTTAAAGTAATGGGTGGGAAGTTCAAGGGAGATATCAGAGGAAGATTTTTCACCCAGAGAGTGGCTGGGGCATGGAATGCACTGCCTGGGGTGGTGGTGGAGGCAGGTCCATTGGTCAAATTCAAGTGATTACTAGATAAGCATATGGAGGAATTTAAAATGGAGGGATATGTGGGAGGAAGGGGTTAGATAGTCTTAGGCGAGGTTTAAAGGTCAGCACAACATTGTGGGCTGAAGGGCCTGTATTGTGCTGTACTGTTCTATGTTCTATGTTTAATAGAGGTAGAAATTGGCCATTTGGTTCTTTATACATTTCTATTGGTGTATGGTGGAGAGCATTCTGACTGGTTACATCACCGCCTGGTATGGAGGCTCCAATGCACAGGATCCAAGAGGTTGCAGAGGGTTGCAGACTCAGCCAGCTCCATCACAGGCACAACACTCCCCACTATCAAAGATATCTTCAAGAGGTGGTGCTTCAAGCAGGTGGCATCCATCACTGAGGACCCTCACCATCCAGGACATGCCCTCTTCTCATTGCTACCATCGCGGAGGAGGTACAGGACCCACATTCAATGATTCAGGAACAGCTTCTTTCCCTCTGTATCAGATTTCTGAACGGTCCATGAACCCATGAACACTACCTCGTTATTCTTTTTTTTGCACTATTTATTTATTTTTGTAATTTATAGTAATTTTATGTCTTTGCACTGTACTGCTGCCGCAGAACAACAAATTTCACATCACTTAAGTCAGTGATAATAAATCTGATTCTGATTCAAGCTTGCTCTTCCAGTCATCAAGAGCATGGCAGATATTTTACCTTGCACCATCTTCACATCTTTTCATATCCGGAAATCAGTCGATCTCTGTTTTGATTGAGCTCACTGACCGGGGTAGAGATTCCAATGCTTCACCACTCTCTGAAGTTTATAGGGAAGAATGACCAGGTGAAGATGGCAGATTTGCATCTCCTGAAGGACAATAGAAAGCCTAATGGAGACACAAGAGACTGCAGATGCTGGAATCTGGAGCAACACATAAAACACTGGAGGAACTCAACAAGTCAGGGAACACCAATGGAGGGAACTGGACAGTTGATGTTTCGGGTCGAGACCCTTCATCTGCACTTAGAACGTCGACTGTTCACTTCCCTCCACAGGAGCTGACCAACCTGTTGTGTTCCTCCAGCATCTTGTGTGTTGCAATAAAAAAGCTAGATCTTTTGTTTTAAAGACAAGCTAATAGTTTCATGGTCACTTCTGCTGAGACTAGCTTTTTACTCCAGATGTATTTAATTACTTGAATTTATATTCCCCAGCTGGCTTGGTGGGGCTCGAACTCAGTTCTCTGGATCAATAATCTAGACCTCTGGGCTACTGCTCTCATTGAGAAGGGAGGAAGAAAAGAAAATCTTAGAATCATACATTCCAGGAGGAGGACATTCAGGTTTTTGTGCTGATGCCAGGTCTTTGAAAGAGATATCCAATTTATCCCATTTCCTTGCTCTGTCTCACAGTCTTTTACCAACACAGATCAAATCGCTTTTTGCAATTGACTTCGAATCTGCTTCTATCACTCCTTCTGGCAATGTGTCATAAATCATAACAAGTTGCAATGCAAAAAAATTACACTTCCTCTTTGATTTCTTTACCATCTGTGGCCTCTGGCTAATGACCTTGATGGCTACTGGATACTTAGAGAATCCATCCAATCCACCGAGAGAGAGAGTTAACATTTCAGGTCATTCTGACGAAAAGTTGTTGACCAGAAAAGTTTGTTTCATTTCTTCACAACAGATGCTGCCTGACCTGCTGAAAATCTCCTACATTTTGTTTTGCTTAACTTTCATGATTAATGAAAGTTGATCAAAAATTGCTTGCCTTTCTACCTTGACTATCATTATAATCTACAGATTTCAAATGTTTTAAAATATCATTTCATTTATTAATTGCTCTGCCAGTTTCAGGGATTATTGATAATGAATAAGGCAGGTTGTTTTCCTTGGAGCAGAGGAGGCTGAGGGGGTTCCTGATTGAGGTATCCAACTTTATAAGGGACATGGATAGAGTAGATAAGAGAGAAACTTTCTTCCCATTGAAGAGTTGTCTCAAAATAGAAGGTATAGGTTTAGTGTGGAATCACAGAGTTATACAACACCAAGAAAGGCCCTTCCGCCCAACTCATCCATGCCGACCAAGATGTCAGTCTGAGCTAGTCTCATTTGCCTGCATTTGACCCATATTCCTCTAAACTTTTCCTACTCATGTACCAATCCAAGTGTCTTTTAAACATTTCATTTGTACCTGCCTAGTGTAGCGGTTAGCGTAACGCTATTACAGCGCCAGTGACCCGGGTTCAATTCCAGCCACTGTCTGTAGGAAGTTTGTACGTTCTCCCCATGTCTGCGTGGGTTTCCTCCGGGTGCTCCGGTTTCCTCCCACATACCAAAGACATACGGATTAGGAAGTTGTGGGCATGCTATGTTGGTGCCGGAAAGGTGGCGACACTTGCAGGCTGCCCCCAGAACACTCTATGCAAAAGATGCATTTCACTGTGTGTTTCGATGTGACTAATAAAGATATCTTATCTTATCTTCAGCTTCCTCTGGCAGATCATTCCATACACACACCACCCTCTGTGTGAAAAGGTTGCCCCTCAGGTCCCTTTTAAGTCTTTCTCCTCTCACCTTAAACCTATGGCCTCTAGTTTTAGACCCCCCTGTTCTAGGAAAAAGACTGACCATCCACCTTATCTACAGCCCTCAACATTTTATAAACCTCCATGAGGTCACTCCTCAAACTTCTACACTTTGGGGAAAAAAGTCCCAGCCTATCCAGTGTCTCCTCATAACTCAAGCCCTCCAGTCCCAGCAACATCCTCGTGAATTTTTTCTGCACCCTCGCTAGCTTAGAGACATCTTCCCTACAGCTGGGCAACCAGAACTGCACACGATATTCCCTGTGTGGTCTCACCAATGACCTGTATAGTTGCAACGTGACATCCAACTCTCATTCTCAATGTCATGACCAACGGAGGCAGGCGTGTCAAACACCTTCTTCACTACTGCCTACCTGTGTCACCACTTTCAGGGAACTAGGTACCTGTAACCCTGAGGTCTCTCTGTCCTACAACAGTCTCCAGAGCCCTATGGAAGGGGTAAGAAGGATCTGAGTAAGAATTTTTTCACCCAGCGGATGGATGGAATCTGGAACACACTGCTTGAGGAGGTAGTGGAGACTCTCACAGCATTTAACGAGTTTCTAGACGAGTACTTGAATCACCAAGGCATAGATAGCTTTGGAACAAATGGAATTAATGTAGATGGTTACTTGTTGGTTGGCATAGACATAGGGGAGTGAAGGACCTGTTTCTGTGTTGTACAATTCTTATATCCATGAGTCTAAGATTCTACGAATGGCTAACATTCCATCTCTTTGCCCCCTGATTTTACAATCAAACCAATTATACTGGGCTGTTTCATGCACAGTAACGTCCTCCTTGCTGTCAGCCTGCTCTGACTTCCAGGATTGTCCACTGAAAGGTTGATGTCAGAGATGAGATGGAGATCTGATGCCAGTCCAATCAACCACCCACTTCACCCACTGAACTTACACTGAACCCAGTGGTGACACGCAAATGAGCTTTGTTGCGTGACCTGGCCATTCAGCTCTACAGCACAGCTGGCCTCAATAGGACAACACCATCCTTTGAATCAAAAGGCTAGTGCATTTGTGTATTTTTCTTTATTTCACAGGCAAGTGTGGGTACGTGATTTGTTTATCTTTCTTCATTTCGTTCTATTTGTTTTAATTCGGTTGTGTCAGCAATTTTGAAGTAAATTTGATTCTTCTGATCTATAATTTTCTTTTATTTCTTTTTTTTCTCCTTTTAAAGAATTTGAACTGTTCGCAATTATCCCTGAAAATCAGCTGAAAACATAAGATGGCAGTGTGCTGGTTAAACAGTTACCAGGGTGATCTGGAAGTGGGGCAAAAAACAAGACGCTGGAGGAACTCGGCGGGTCAGGCAGCTTCTGCGGAGGGAAATGGACTGTCGACGTTTCAGGTCGAGACCCTTCATCTGGACTGAAAGAGATAGCCAGTATAAAGAGGTGAGGGGAAGGGCTGTGGCAAGAGCTGGCAGGTGATGGGTGGATCCAGGTGAAGGGGGGTGATGGGCAGATGGAGGAGGGGAGGGTGGGAATAGTGACGGAGGCTGGGAGGTGACAGGTGGAGGCGACGGAGGGCTGCAGAAGGAGGAATCTGATGGGAAGGGAAGGTGGAGCGTGGAACCAGACGAGGGAGGTGGGGAGGGCAGGTGGGAACAGTGGGGGGAGGGGACCCGTGGGAGGGGTGTGTGGGTGGCGGGCAGATGGAGGGGGTGGGGAAGGGGAAAGAAAGAGGGCGATAAGGGGAGTGGGGAGTCTCCTCACCCTCCACCTGGTGTCTCAATGGCGTGCTTGGACTGTTCTGACTCATGGAAGGCCACAGCAGCTAGAATCTAGGTCCACGGAGCCACAGAAGATATGTGTGCCCACAGCAAATTTACCCGTATGGACAGTTGGCCGGGCAGAGTCTGATCCAGCACATTATATCCCCCCTTCTCATTCTTCAAACTGAAAATTGTAACTTCACATTCCTTGTGTCTAAATTAATCCATCAACTGGCAATCTATCCATCTCTCTCCATCTTTTGGGTCATCATGAAGAGACACAAAATGGAAACAGGTCCTTCGACCCAACAAGTCCACGTCAACCATCAACCACCCATAAGACCATAAGATATAAGAACAGAGTTAGGTCGCTCAGCCCATCCAGTCTGCTCCGCCTTTCAGTCATGCCTGATTTTTTCTCAACCCCGTTCTCCCATCTTCTCCCGTAACCCTTAACCCCCTTACCAATCAAGAACCTATCAATCTCTGCCTTAAATACTCCCAATGACTTGGTCTCCACAGCCCTCCATGGCAACGAATTCCACAGATTCACCACCCTCTGGCTGAAGAAATTCCTCCTCATCTCAGCTCTAAAGGGACGTCCCTTTATTCTGAGGCTGTGCCCTTGGATCCTAGACTCTCCTACTGATGGAAACATCCTCTCCATGTCCACTTTATCCAGGCCTTTCAATACAATGTAGAACCTACAAATGGAAACATCCTCTCGACATCCACTCTATCCAGGCCTTTCAGCACCCATTTATATTAATACTGCACTAATCTCATTTTTATTCTTCCCTTGTTCCCATCCACTCAAACACTGGGGGCCACTTACAGTGGCCTAATTGATCTACCAACCATCACATTTATGATGTGAGAGGAAGCCAGAGCACTCAGTGGAAACACACGGTCAGAGGGGAAATGTGCAAGCTCCTCACAGATAACGCCTATGGTCAGGATTGAACCTGAGTCTCTGGTGCTTTAAGGCAACAGCTGCACCACTCTGCCAGCCATAAAGGTGCCTCTTTTACCAGAATCAGAATCAGAATCAGGTTTATTATCACTGACATGTGTTGTGAAGTTTGTTGTTTTGCGGCAGCAGTATAGTGCAAAGACATAAAATTACATTAAATTACAAAAATAAATACATAGGACAAGAAAATGATATAACAAGGCAGTCTTCATGGGTTCATGGACCATTAAGAAATCTGATGGTAGAGGGTAAGAAGCTGTTCTTGAATCATTGAGTGTGGGTCTTCAGGCTCCTGTACCTCCTCCCTGATGGTAGTAACAAGAAGAGGGCATGTCCGGAATGGTGAGGGTTCCTAGTGATGGATGCCACCTTCTTGAGGCACTGCCTCTTGAAGATGTCCTCAATGGTGGGGAGGGTTGTGCCCGTGATGGAGCTGGCTGAGTCTACGACCCTCTGCAGCCTCTTGCACTCCTGCACATTGGAGCCTCCATACCAGGCGGTGATGCAACCAGTCAGAATGCTCTCCACCGTACATCTATAGAAATTTGTAAGCATTTTCGGTGACATACCAAACCTCCTCAAACCCCAAATGAAGTAGAGCCACTCGTGTGCCTTTTCATGATTGCATCAATATGTTATATGCTTAGGGAGTGCACAAAGCCATTGAAGAAGAGAGTTTCAGACAGGAGCCCACACCAACTATAGTGAGCAAGAAAGCACCTTCTCTGCTCAAAGTGACCCCATTTATAATATACATAAAATAAATTTATACTTAAAAATATTTATTATTCAAGCATGCCAGATAGGTTAGGTAGACACAGAAAGGCTGGAGTAAAATCTTCACTCATTGACTAACCATAACTTATTGTTGTCTTTATACAGCTGTTATCCAGGCAATGCCTTTGTGAAAATATTTATCATATCTCATAATCAATCTTTCATAATCCCCTGTATGTTCTCGTGACTATTCAAAATAGAAAACTAATTAAAGAATCTCAAAATAGGATCAGTGACTGAATAAAATAAACACATGGGTATTGTTGATAGGTTACATGAGCCAGTGGTCGATAAATCCTCTTGGACGCCATTCCCGATTTAAATAAACATAAACAAAATGGATGGAGATATATTTCATGGGATTTGGAGAATATTATTATTCTCAGCAAAGCTGGTGTTTAACTCCTTCTCGACCTCTTGACACCTCACTTGGGAGTTTCTTTCATTTTAAAAAATAACAGGCGGACTATTTATCAGTTGGAAGGCTTGGGAGGAGCAGTCACAGGCAGAGATAAGCTCTTAAACTGCAAAGCCAATCCTATATCTTGAGTCTGGGGAGGAACTGGTAGCAGAAAGTGTCTTGTTGTCTACACTGCCTATCTTCTCAATCAGTGCATAGACTTTGCAAATGCAAATCACTGAGTCAATTCTGTACTGGCGGAACTGAAGTATGAGCTGCTGTTGTGAAGAAATAAGACGCAATAATAAAATGCCATGGCAATGGAAAATTCAATCCCAAATATGAAGCTAACCCTGAGTCACTCTGAAGCAGAGTCAGATAATGCTGTCAGAACTCAGCCAGTCAAGCAGTACCTGTGGAAAGAGAAACCAAGAGAAATCAGTGGAAGGAGAAAGAGAAATGGTAGAAGGAGTTGCTGTGGAAACTGGTCTGCCCGAGATTGCAAGAAACTGCAGAGAGTTGTGGACACAGCTCAGCACATCACAGAAACCAGCCTCCCCTCCATGGACACTGTCTACACTTCTCACTACCTCAGTAAAGCATTCAACATAATCAAAGACCCCACCCACACCCGACATTCTCTCTTCTCTCCCCTCCCATTAGGCAGAAGATATAAAAGTCTGAAAGCACGTACCACCAGGCTCAAGGACAGCTTCTCTCCTGCTGGTTTAAGACTATTAAACAGTTCCCTAGTACGATAAGATAGACTCTTGACCTTACAATCTACCTTGTCATGACCTTGCAACTTATTGTCTGCTTGCACTGTACTTTCTCTGTAACTGTAACACTTTATTCTGCATTCTGTTATTGCTTTTCCCTTGTACTGCCTCAATGTACAGATGTGATGAAATGATCTGTATGGATGGCATGCAAAACAAGATTTTTCACTGTACCTCAAAACATGTGACAATAATAAACCAATTTAACAATTTACCAATTTACCAGTCAATGCTTCAAGTCAATGAACAACAGTGACAACACACACCATTAAACTGAGGTCTTCTGTTCTCCATTTGGATGCAAATTGGCCGTTGATACTATGTGAGAACGAGCAGGGACATTCTCCCAATCTCTTGGCCAATATTTGTATCCATTCTTAATTACTCCATAACTCCATGATTCTAATATTTATCCTCCAATAATTATTGGTATTGGTATTGGGTTATTATTGTCATGTGAACTGAGATATAGAACATAGAACACTACAGCACAGTACAGGCCCTTCGGCCCACAATGTTGTGCTGACATTTTATCCTACTCTAAGATATAGTGAAAAGCTTTTGTTTTGCATGCCTTCCAGATAGATCATTCCATACATAAGTACATCGAGGCAGTAAAAAGTAAACAGAATGCAGAATATGATGTTACAGTTACAGAGAAAGTGTAGTTCAGGTAGACAAGTAAGGTGCAAGGGCCACGACGAGGTTTTGTTGCAGCTATATAGGTCCTGGTCAGACCCGACTTGGAGTACTGTGCTCAGTTCTGGTCGCCTCACTACAGGAAAGATGTGGAAGCCATAGAGAGGGTGCAGAGGAGATTTACAAGGATGCTGCCTGGAATGCGGAACATGCCTTACGAAAGCAGGCTGAGGGAACTCGGCCTTTTCTCCTTGGAGAGACAGAGGATGAGGGGGGACCTGATAGAGGTGTATAAGATGATGAGAGGTATTGATCAGGTAGATAGTCAGAGGCTTTTCCCCAGAGCTGAAATGGTGGCCACAATAGGACATAGGTTTAAGGTGCTGGGGAGTAGATATAGAGGAGACGTCAGGGGTAAATTTTTTACTCAGAGAGTGGTGAGTGCGTGGAATGCGCTGCTGGAAACGGTGGTGGAGGCGGATACGATAGGGTCTTTCAAGAGACTGTTAGATAGGTACATGGAGCTGAGTAAAATAGAGGGCTATGGGTAAGCCTAGTAATTTCTAGGGTCGGGACATGTTCGGCACAGCTTTGTGGGCCTAAGGGCCTGAATTGTGCTGTAGTTTTTCTATGTTCTATTCTATGTTCTATGAGGTAGTTTGGGAGATCAAGAGTTCATTTTTTCATGTATGAAAGGTCTGTTCAAGAGTCTGATAACAGCGGGATAGAAGCTATCGTTGAGCCTGGCTCTCAAGATTTTGTATCTTCTGCCCAATGGGAGAGGGGAGAAGAGAGAATGACTGGGGTTGTAGGGGTTCTTGATTATGTTGGCTGCTTTCCCGAGGCAATGGGAAATATAGATGAAGTCACTGGAGGTGAGGCTGGTTTGCGTGATGGACTGGGCTGTGTTCACATCTTTCTGCAATTTCTTGCAGTTCCCATACCAAGCTATGATCCATCCGGATAGGATGCTTTCTATGATGCATCTGTAAAAATTGGTCAGAAGCCAAAACAGTTTAATTAGTCACTTATCTCATAGCTGCTTCTGGGGCATTCTGTTCACTAATTGGCCAATGCGGTTTTGTCCATTGCAGTGGCAGCTCTATTTCACATGTACGTAATTTGCTGTGAAGCATTTTGGAATCACAGAGCCACAAAGCTATATGGCACAGAAACAGGCCCTTCGGCCCAACTCATCCATGACGATGAAGTTGCCTCCCTGAACTAGTTCCATTTGCCTGCATTTGGCCCATATTCCTCTGAAACTTTCCTGTCCATGTAACTGTCCAAATGTCTTTCAAACCTCGTAATTGTTCTTGCCTCAAACATTTCCTCTGGCAGCTTGTTCCATATACCCACCACCTTCTGTGTGGAAAAGTTGCCCCTCAGGCCCCTGTGAAATCTTTCCCCTCTCACCTTAAACCTATGTTCTCTTCTGGATTCCTCTACTGTGAGGAAAAGACTGCCACCATCCACCTTATCCATACCCTTCATGATTTTATAAACCTCCATTAGGTCACCCCTTAGCCTCCTACGCTCCAGGGATTAAAAAGTCCCAGCCTATCCGATTTCTCCTTAATGGTCTGAGATTGTGAAGATCACTGACTAAATACAATTTCTTCTTGTAATCTAACAGCAAGAGTGATTTTTTATTTTGGTTGGGTGATGGTGACGTAGCAATGTCACCTGGAACATGCTGAAACTTTCACCCAACCAACCAGCCTAGGCACATGGAGTATCACAAACCATTCAGCCCAACAAATCTGTGACAGCTCTTACAAAGTAGAATTTTACTAATCCCACTTCCCACATTTGCCTCTTTGCCATGCAATATTTGCTTTTGTCTGTAAGGAGTTTGTACGTTTTCCCCGTGTCTGCGTGGGTTTCCTCCGGGTGCTCCGGTTTCCTCCCACATTCCAAAGACATACAGGTTAGGAAGTTGTGGGCATGCTATGTTGGCGCCGGAAGCGTGGCGACACTTACGGGCTGCCCCCAGAACACTCGACGCAAAAAAATGTATTTCACTGTGTGTTTTGATGTACATATGACTAATAAAGATCTTATCTTATCTCATCTGATATCCTTTTGAGGAGCACCAATGGATCTGTCTCCGCAACCCTCTCATTCTGAATCCAAACCACTTGTTGGGGTTTACATCTTTCCCAAATATCATTTCTGCTTCTTGTTCCAGCCACGTAAAACCTGTTTCCGCTGGGTTATTGGATCCAGCAGTTTCTCTATTTTTCATTTAATCATTCACAGGATGTGAACATTGTTGGAAGTGACATAGCATGTAGACCTTCCTTAATTGTCCCTCTTTCAGTGCAATCTAAACACTTTATGATGACAACCTCAGCTCCTGCACTTTCTCCTCATAAATATAGTCCCTCAAGTCTGAAAGCATTCCAGTAAATCATTCCTGTGCTCTCCCCAAAAACCTTCACATCCTTCCTAAACTGCCCTTCCCAGAATTTGTGCAATACTCCAGCTAGTGTATTATAAACCTCTGGGCTTCCAAACACTAGGCTTATATTTATAAAGCCCAAGGTCCCATAAGCTTTATTAACTGCTTTGTTGACCTGTCCTATCACCTTGAAAGATGTGCAGGAAGTCTCTCAGGGTTCCTCTTGTAAAGCTGCATAGTTTAACTTGTACTTTCACTCTTTATCCTCAGATTTTCTTTCGACAAAGAAGGAGGCCATTCAGCCCATTGATGTTCCGCTGGCTGTCAGTCCCATTCCCCCACTTATTTCCCCACAACCTATTCTTTCTTGCATGTACATTAATTTTCCCTGTATTCACCAACAGTCGGGGTAAGTGCCCAATTAGCCCTCCAGGTGGCATTTCCTGGTGGATCAATCAGTTCAACATTCCATTATATTTTCTCCTTTTTTTGTATATTTTTCCTCACAAAATAGTAAGAGGCCATTTGGCCCATCTGGTGCATGCCAGCTCTCAGACCCATTCATTCCCGGTAACCCAATTATTTCCCTGTAACCTGTTATAGACTCATAGAGTTGCACAGCACAGAAACAGGCCCTTTGGCCCACCATATCCATACTGACCTTTTTTGCCAATCTACACGAATCCCATTCACCTGCATTAGCACCATATCCTTCTATGCCTTGCCTATTTAAGTGTCTGGAACTGTGAGACAGAGTGGGGCTGCTTCAAA
Organism: Pristis pectinata; assembly: GCF_009764475.1. Classification (NCBI taxonomy): domain Eukaryota; kingdom Metazoa; phylum Chordata; class Chondrichthyes; order Rhinopristiformes; family Pristidae; genus Pristis; species Pristis pectinata. Next base: position 7,816,808 of record NC_067407.1, on the reverse strand, counting down.
TCTGCTTTATTAGATGTAAAATCATTTAAGATAAGATAGATAAGATAGATCTTTATTAGACACATGTACATCAAAGCACACAGTGAAATACATCTGTTTTGTGCAGAGTGTTCTGGGGGCAGCCTGCAAGTGTCGCCACACTTCTGGCGCCAACATAGCATGCCCACAACTTCCTAACCCGTACGTCTTTGGAATGTGGGAGGAAACCGGAGCACCTGGAGGAAACCCACTCAGACACAGGGAGAATGTGCAAACTCCTTACAGACGGTGGCCGGATTTGAACCTGGGTCACTGGCACTGGGATAACAAGAAGTTCTGAGGGGTATATACAAACCCAAGTGAAAATAGGCTTCTTAAATTTGTGTTCCGATCTAGTCGCCTCATTATAGGAAGGATATGGAAGCTTTAGAGAGGGTGCAGAGGAGATTTACCTGGATGTTGCCTGGATTGGAGAGCATGTCTTTATGAGGATAGGTTGAGCGAGCTAGGGCTTTTCTCTTTGGAGAGAAGGAGGATGAGAGGTGACTTGATAGAGGTGAACAAGATGATAAGAGGCATAGATCGAGTGGACAGTCAGAAACTTTTTCCCAGGGTGAAAATGGCTAACATGAGGAGGCATAATTTTAAGGTGATTGGAGGAAGGTATAAGGGGAATGTCAGGGGTAAGTTTTTTGCATAGAGAGTGGTGGGTGCATGGAACGCACTGCCTGCAGAGGTTGTGGGGGCAGATACATTAGAGACATTTAAGAGACTCTTAGATAGACACATGAATGATAGAGGAATCGGGGCTATGTGGGAAGGAAGGGTTAGATAGACCTTAGAGCGGGATAAAATATCGGCACAACATTGTGGGCCGAAGGGCCTGTACTGTGCTGTAGTGTTCTATGTTCTATGTTAAATTTCTCTAATTTATTCTGAGAACATAAAAAAATAACAGAAGTAGGTCAAATGCCCCATTGTGCCTGATGCATCATTCAGTAAAATTGTGGCTTATCTTCACTGCAGCACAGTGATTCAGTAGGTAGTGCTGCTGCCTCACAGCTCCAGTGATCCAGGTTTGACCCTGAGCCCTGGTACTGTGTAGACGTTGTAAGTCCTCCCCTGTGATTGTGTGGGTTTTCTCCGGGTGCTCTTGGTTCCCTGCCAGAGCCTAAAGACGTGCTGAAATAAAACCGCAAGATGTTGGAAATCTGGAATTAAAACAGCAAATTTTGGAAAGACTCAGCAGGTCAGGCAGCATCTGTGGAGAGAGACACAGAATTACAGAAGGATTGTCGACCCGATACTTTAACTCTGCTTCTCTTCCCAAAGTTGATACCTGACCTGAGGAGTGTTTTCATCATTTTCTGTTGTTTGTGCCACAGATGTGCTGGTTGATAGTTTAATGAAAATTATAGCAGTGTAGGTAGGTAACAGGAAGATGGGGAGAGTTATTGGGTATGTGAAAGAGAATAGGATACAGGGAAATATATGGGGGAGAGGAACTGATAGGATTGTTTAGGTATTGGTATTGGTATTGGTTTACTATTTTCACATGTACCGAGGTACAGTGAAAAACTTGTCTTGCATACCGATCGTACAGGTCAATTCATTACACAGTGCAGTTACATTGACTTAGTACAGAGGACATTGAGGTAGTACAGGTATTTAAAAGAACATTAATACTAGTAGTAAGTGACATAGAATTTAAATTGAAAAGTATAGAACCATTATAGTAAGGGTACTGAGTATATCTGTAGAGAGCAGCTTGCAACGAGTCGCCATGCTCTGGTGCCAGTGTTTGCATGGACTCAATGGACTGAGTGGACTCCTCTATCTCAAGAAAACTTGGTCAAGTAATTAAGATTTTAAGACTTCTTTGTTAGTCACATGTACATCGAAACACACAGTGAAATGCATCTTTTGCATAGAGTGTTCTGGGGGCAGCCCCCAAGTGTCGCCACACTTCCAGCGCCAACATAACGTGCATACAGCTTCCTAAAACTCATACGTCTTTGGAATGTGGGAGGAAACCGGAGCACCCGGAGGAAACCCACGTAGACACGGGGAGAACGTACAAACTCCTTACAGACAGCAGCCAGAATTGAACCCAGTTCACTGGCGCTGTAATAGTGTTATGCTAACCGCTACACTACCGTGCCTGCCCTTTAATTAATTATCTTATTATTCGATTATTAGTGTCATGCGTACCGAGATACAGTGTAAAGCTTTGTTTGCATGCCATACATAATTACATCGAGGTAATGAAAAGGAAAACAGAATGCAGAATATAGTGTTACAGTTACAGAGAAAGTCCAGTGCAGGTAGACAAACAAAGTGCAAGGGTTTTAATGAGGTAGATTGAGAAAGCAAGAGTTCATCTTTTAACATTTGAGAGGTCTGTTCAAGAGTCTAATAACAGGATAGAAGCTGTCCTTGAATCTGGTGGTTTCAAGCTTTTGTATCTTCTGCCTCACAGGAGTGGGGAGAAGAGAGAGCGACCGAGGTGGGAGGGGTATTTGATTACGTTGGTTGCTTTGCCAAGGCAGTGGGAAGTGCAGACAGAGTCAGTGGAGAAGAGGCTGGTTAGTGTGATGAGCTGGGCTGTATTCATAACTCTGCAGTTTCTTGCAGTCCTGGGCAGAGCAGTTTCCGTACCAAGCTGTGATGCATCCAGTTGGGATGCTTTCTATGGGGCATCTGCAAAAACTGGTAAGAGTCACCGGGGACATGCCAAATTTCCTTAGCCTTCTGAGGAAGTAGAGGTGTTGGTGTGCTTTCTTGGCTATATCATCAATGTGGCTGAATCCTGGACAAATTGTTGGTGATAGGAACTTGAAGCTCTCAATCATCTCCACCTCAGCACCACTGATACAGACTGGAGCATGTACTCCAGCCCCCCTTCCTGAAGTCAATGACCAGCTCTTTTCTTTTGCTGACATTGTCACCATGTCATGAGGCTCTCTTTCTCCTTTTTGTACTCAGTCAAATTATTGTTTGAGAACCGGCCCGCTACAGTGGTGTCATCTGCCAACTTGTAAGTGGAGTTAGAAAAGCGGGAATGAAAGGTCTCGATCCAAAACGTCAACTGTTCATTTCCCTCCACAGATGCTGCCTGACCCGTTGAGTTCCTCCAGCATCTTGTGTGTTGCTGGAATTAGAGAAGAATTTGAGCAGAGTGTACAGGGAGTACTGAAAAGAGCTGAGAATGCAGTGTTGCGAGGCACTGGTGTTGAGGGTAATCATGGAAGATATGTTGTCACATTCTAGTCATGGGCAGGCACGGTAGTGTAGAGGTAAGCATAACGTTATTACAGCACCAGCAAACCAGGTTCAATTCCGGCCGCTGTCCGTAAGGAGTTTGTACGTTCTCCCCGTGTCTGCGTGGGTTTCCTCCGGGTGCTCCGGTTTCCTCCCACTTTCCAAAGACGTGTGGGTTAGGAAGTTGTAGGCGTGCTGTGTTGGCGCTGGAAGCGTGGCGACACTTGCCGCCTGCCCCCAGAATACTCTACGCAAAAGATCCACTTCACTGTGTGTTTCAATGTACATGTGACGAATAAAGAAATCTTATCTTGTTTCATTTCCATAATCGCTTGGTGTCCTGATGGCTATTCATGATGTTTTTGAAAACACTCAACAAGAGAGTATCCACTGCCCTCTGGGGCAAAGAATAGTAAGGGATTACAAACCTCTAAGTAAAGGATTTTCTCTTCATCTCATTCCTGAATTGCCACCCCATTTCTCTTACACAGTACCCTATAGGTTCCATACCTTCCACCCCAAGAATCAGAATCTCAGCATCCAGCCTGTCAACCCCCCTCAGAATCCTGAATGTTTCAGCAAGGTAAGGATAACAGCTTGGTATGGCAACTGTTCTGTCCAAGACTGCAAGAAACGGTAGAGGGTTGTGGACAAAGCCCAGCGCATCACGGAAACCAGCCTCCCCTCCATGGTCTACACTTCTTGCTGCTTTTGGAAAGTAGCCAGCATAATCAAAGACCCCTCCCATCCTGGACGTTCTCTCTTCTCCCCCTTCCCATTGGGCAGAAGATACAAAAGCCTGAAAGCACGTCCCGTCAGGCTCAAGCACAGCTTCTATCCCACTATTATAAGACTGCTAAACGGACCTCTTGAACAATAAGACCTCACAATCTACCTCATCATGGCCTTGCACCTTGTACTACCTCAATACACTGATGTGGTGAAATGATCTGTCTGGATGGCATGCAAAACAAAGTTTTTCACTGTATCTCGGTACGTACGACAATTACCGATTACCAATTCTGGGAGATTTATATCTGCTTATTCACAAGATCACAAGACAAGGGAGCAGAAGCAGGCCATTCGGCCCATCGAGTCTGCTCCAAGGAAAAGGGAAAAAGAAATGGGGTGGGAAAAAAAGAAAAAAGAAAAGAGAAAAAAAAACTATTCTAATCCCATTTTCCAGCCTTATCCCCATATCCCTTGATACCCTGACTATTTAGATATCTGTCTATCTCCTCCTTGAACACCCCCACTGATCTGGCCTCCACTGCTGTGCGTGGCAAGGAGTTCCACAATTTCACCACCCTCTGGGTAAAGAAATTTCTCCTCATCTCTGTCTTGAAACTGTACCCTCTAATTCTAAGATTGTGCCCTCTGGTCCTGGACTCGCCCACCAAGGGAAACAGCCTAGCCACATCTACTCTATCCTTACCTGTCAACATTTTAAATGTCGCTACGAGGTCCCCTCTCATCCTTCTGTACTCCAGTGAGTACAGTCCAAGAGCCGACAAACGCTCATCATACTTAAGCCCTTTCATTCCCGGAATCATTCTCGTAAATCTCCTCTGAACCCTCTCCAACGTCAGCACATCCTTCCTAAGATGTGGGGCCCAAAACTGCGCACAGTATTCCAAATGAGGCCTCACTAGTGCCCCGTAGAGCCTCATCAACACTTCCTTACTTTTATACACTATACCTCTCGAGATGAATGCCAACATAGCATTCGCTTTCTTAACCACCGATCCAACCTGGTGGTTAACTTTTAAGGTATCTTGTACGAGTACCCCCAAGTCCCTTTGTACTACCGTACTATCAATCTTCTCTCCTTCTAGATAATAATCTACCCGCTTATTTCTGCTTCCAAAGTGTACAACTGCACATTTCTCAACATTGAATCTCATCTGCCATTTCCTTGCCCATTCTCCTAAACTGTCTAGGTCCCTCTGCATCCTTTCTATTTCCTCTATGCTCCCTACTCCTCCACTTATCTTGGTGTCATCCGCAAACTTAGCCACACAACCATTTATTCCATCATCCAAATCATTGATGTACAAGGTAAAAAGGAGCGGCCCCAACACCGACCCCTGCGGCACACCACTAGTAACCGGTAACCAACCAGAACGAGATCCTTTTATTTCCACCCTTTGCTTCCTGCCAACCAGCCAATGCTCCACCCATTTTGCTACCCTACCCATAATTCCATGACCTCTCATCTTATTAATCAGTCTCTTGTGAGGCACCTTATCGAAGGCCTTTTGAAAGTCTAAATACGCAACGTCTACCGCCTCTCCCTTATCCACCCTCCCTGTGATTTCTTCAAAAAACTCCAATAGGTTGGTCAGACAGGACCTCCCCTTCACAAAACCATGTTGACTAGGTCCAATCTTGCCTTGCGCCTCTAGGTATTCGGTAACCCCTTCCTTGAGGATAGATTCCAATAATTTTCCCACCACTGACGTCAGACTAATAGGTCTGTAATTGCCTTTGTGCTGCCTCCCACCTTTCTTATACAGCGGAACTACATTCGCTACCCTCCAGTCCTCCGGAACCATGCCAGAATCTATCAATTTCTGAAAAATAATCGCCAATGCCTCCGCTATCTCTACAGCCATCTCCTTCAGAACCCGGGGATGCACCTCATCCGGTCCGGGAGACTTATCAGTCTTAAGCCCCTTTAGTTTTCCTAGCACCTTTTCCCTATTAATCTCAACTGAACTCAGTTCCAATTCGTGAGACTCCTGACTAACGGGCACATTGCTTACGTCCTCCACGGTGAAGACCGATGCAAAATATTCATTCAATTCCCTTGCTATCTCACTATCGTCCATTATAATACCTCCTGCACCGTTATCAATTGGTCCTATGTCAACCCGTGTCTCTCTTTTATTCCTTATGTATTTAAAAAAACTCTTAGAATCCTTCCGAATGTTGTCCGCCAGCTTCCTTTCGTAACTCATCTTTGCTTTCCTAATGACCTTCTTAGTTTCTCTCTGCAGATTTTTAAAAATTTTCCAATCTTCTGTTTTCCCACTAATTTTTGCTACTTTGTACGTCGCCCCTTTTGCTTTTATTCTATCCTTCACCTCCCTCGTTATCCACATCTGTGCCTTTTTTCCATTCAAAACCTTTTTTCTTGGAATATATCTGTCCTGCATTGTCCTTATTTCCTGTAGAAATTTCTTCCATTTCTCCTCTGCCGTCCCTCCAGCTAACTTACTCCTCCAATCAATTTGGGCCAATTCTTCTCTCATACCTTTGTAATTTCCCTTATTCCACTGAAATATCGATACTCCAGTTATCAGCTTCTCCTTCTCAAACTTGAAACTAAACTCAATCATATTGTGATCACTTGTTCCCAGTGGTTCCTTTACCTTTAGTTCCCTAATCACCTCGGGTTCACTACACAGCACCCAATCCAAAACAGCCGATCCCCTGGTGGGCTCCTCAATAAGTTGCTCCAGAAAAACATCCCTTAGACATTCCACAAACTCACTCTCCTGAGTACTACCGCCTTGCTGGATTTCCCAGTCCACCTTCATGTTAAAATCCCCCATAATTATCTTCACATTGTCACTCTGGCACGCTTTTTCTATCTCAATCTGCAACTTATGGTCCACTTCCTGACTGCTGTTCGGGGGCCTATATGTGACTGCTACTATTGTCCTTTTACCCTTGCTATTTCTTAGCTCCACCCATAAGGATTCCACCTCCTCTGACCCAATGTCCTTCCTTTCTATTGATTTTATATCTCTACTAACCATCATAGCCACACCTCCCCCTCTGCCTACCCGCCTATCCTTCCTATACACTGTATACCCCTTGACATTCAGTTCCCAATCACATCCATCATGAAGCCATGACTCAGTGATTGCCTGCCTGTTGAGCTCAGGCTTGAGATGGATTCATCAGAAGGTAGATTGCTAAAGTTAGTTTGTAGAGGCCAGATACAAATTGTTGAGCTCCTTTATTTAAGGAGAACAAGTGTCAATAGAGAAAACCAGTCAAAGCAAATTCCACTTAATTAGCTCAATCTCACTTCATACTTGCAAACAAGTGTGTGGGCTCGAAGGAGGCTAAACTGGATATTTGTCATTCTGTTTCTGTCAAGTTATGCGTAATTGCAAAAGGAGATTTTTAGTTTCAGTTTCTTGCTTGAGGCATTGGAATTTATTACAAGATGTGCACATATTCTAGATGTAGCTTCAACTGATAAAAAGGGCCCCATAGCAAGAGCCAGACTTATAATCATCTGTTCAAAAACATGCCTTGATTTGCTTCCTCCCAATTCAGGGGAACGGTTTAAGTCAGTGTATTGATTCACCGTCAGCTGAGCTCTCCATCCCACCCTTAGAGTTGTTGAAAGAAGCCACCTGCTGTTAAGATAAATTAATTATCAATGGGATCAATGGACCTCACTGTAAAGCAATGAGTTTTCCAAACTGGTCTGTCTGGTCTCAAGGCACATGTCCAAAAACTGCAGTTGTTTTCAGTGAATTTATTCTGTTTTTAAGAGGCAATCCTTTCTCATGGGCTGAAGGGCCTGTTCCGGTGTTCTACTGCTTGATGTTCAACATAAATTAAACCCCAAATTCTTGTAAATTGAAGGGGAGAGATAAGATAAGAAAAGATAAGATAAGATATCTTTATTAGTCACATGTGCATTGAAACACACAGTGACATGCATCTTTTGCATAGAGTGTTCTGGGGGCAGCCCTCAAGTGTCGCCACACTTCTGGCACCAACATAGCATACCCACAACTTCCTAACCCGTACGTCTTTGGAATGTGGGAGGAAACCCGGAGCACCTGGAGGAAACCCACGCAGACTCAGGGAGAAAGTACAAACTCCTTACAGACAGTGGCCGGAATCGAACCCAGGACGCTGGCGCTGTAATAGCGTTACGCTAACCACTACACTAGAAGAATCCATATCCCAACACAAGACATTCTGCCATAGAAAGCATCCCATCTGGATGCCTCACGGCTTGGTACGGCAACTACTCTGCTCGGGACCACAAGAAACTGTAGAGAGTTGTGGACACAGCCCAGCACATCACAGAAACCAGCCTTCCCTCCATGGACTCCACGAAGTCTATACTTCTTCTGCCTCAGTAATGCAGCCAGCATAATCAAAGACCCCACCCACCCCAGACATTCTCTCTGCTCCCCCCTCCCATTGTGTAGAAGATGCAAAAGCCTGGAAACACGTACCACCAGGCTCAAGGCCGCTTCTATCCTGCTGTTATAAGACTATTTAAAAATTCCCTATTACAATAAGGTGGACTCTTGACCTCACAATCTACCTCATTATGGCCTTGCACCTTATTTATCTGCCTGCTCTGCATTTTGTCTGTAACTGTAACACTATATTCTGCATTCTGTTTTTCTTTTTACTACCTTGATGTACTTATGCATGGATTGATCTGTCTGGATTGAACACATACAAAAGCTTTTTGCTGTATCTTGGTACATGTGACAAGAATAAACCAATACTAATACCAATAATGAGGGTCATTGGGACAGTCAAGACATAGTCAGAGAAAAGGCTACAAATGCAGAAGGAACAGTTCTCAGTCTCTCTGACCCAGGTGTCAAGTCTTGCAACATCGACTCATGAATGTCATACAACAAGGTTGAGGCCACCGTTCCTCCCAGACTTGAGGAGTGAAGTCCAACTGTACCAATCTATATTATTACTGGTAAAATAATTGCAGCTGTGAACGTAGCAACATGGAACATATTACCATAGTTGTCAGACCACACATTTGATTCGCTGCCTCGAGAAAGCAGCCAACATAATCAAGGACCCCCTCCCACCCCGGACATTCTCTCTTCTCCCTCCTCCTATCAGGCAGAAGATACAAAAGTCTGAAAGCACATACCACCAGGCTCAAGGACAGCTCCTATCCTGCTGTTATAAGACTCTTGAACAGAGCTCTTGTACGATAAGATGGAGTCTTGACCTCACAGTCTTCCTTGTCATGGCCAATGCACCTAATTGTTTACCTGCTCTGCACTTTCTCTTTAACACTATAACACTATACTTTGCATTCTGTTATTGCTTTTCCCTTTGTACTACCTCAATGTACTGATGTTTTGGAATGATCTGTAAGGATGGCATGCAAAACAAACGTTTTTCACTGTATCTCAATACATGTGACGACTATAAAACCAATTACCAATTAAAAGGTTAGATCTTCTAACCTATTGAAATTAACAGTGCTGGTACCTCTGTGTGCTTTGACATGGAAGTCCTGGCTTTCCATGATAGTTAAGGTCTCCTTCCCTCCCCCATCCTTTATTCCGTGGTCCACTGCCCTCTCCTACCAGATTCCTTCTTCTACAGCTGCTTGGCCTCTTCTACCTATCACCTCCCATCTCCCCCTCCCCCTCCCCTACCCACTACCTTCCCCCTCTCAGCTGGAATCGCCTATCACCTGAACTTACCTATCCCCTGCCTGCGTGTACTCCTCCCCCTCCCCCCACCTTCTTATTTTGGCTTCTGCCCTCTCCTGATGAAGGGTCTCGGCCCGAAATGTCAACTGTTTGTTTCCCTCCATGGATGCTGCCTGACCCGCTGAGTTCCTCCAGCACTTTTTGTGTATTGCTCCAGATTCCAGCATCTGCAGAACCTCTTGTGTCTTAGTTAAGGTCTCCATTGGCACTGACACCTTTCAATCTCTACCAGTGGACTCCTCCTTACCTGGAAGGAAAATGTTTAGTGAAATCAAGTGATAATTTGTTTTCTTTCTTGAATTCTGTCAGGACAGAGCGAATCATTTCGATGTCCTTCAATACCTTTGTTGTGTTCTGTTATTCCTTCTTGGAGCCCAATGTGGCAGTGTGATATTCTGCAAGGTTTCTAGCTCTCAGGCTGGGAATCCTGGTCTTTCAGTCCACGTTGGCAGAAAACTGGCAGAGCTCCAGGCATTCCTCAATTAAATGAACGGGAAAAATCAGCTTCCACAAGAAAAGAAATTGGAGACTCAAGAGACCACAGATGCTGGGATCCGGAGCAACAATCAAGATGCTGGAGGAACTCAGCGGGCCAGGCAGCTTCTGTGGAGGGAAATGGACAGTAGATATTTCAGATGGAGACCCTTCATCTGGATTGAAAGAGTAGAGGGGAGATAGCCAGTATAAAGAAGTGGAGAGAAGGGCTGGGGCAAGAGCTGTCAGGTGATAGGTGGATCCAGGTGAGGAGGGGTGATGGGCAGATGGATGAGGGAAGAGTTGAAAGAGCGACAGAGGATGGGAGGCGATAGGTGGAGGTAACACAGGGCTGCAGAAGATGGAATCTGATGGGAGAGGAAGGTGGAGCACGGAATCAAAGTGAGGGAGGTGGGGAGGGCAGATGGGAACAACGGGGCGAGGGGACCCAGTGGGAGGGGTGCGTGGTGATAGGCAGACAGAGTGGATGGAGTAGTGGAAAGAACCAGGGTGATGAGGGGCAGGGGTGGGTGTAGGAGAAACTGGGTAGATCAGGAGGAGAGAGAAAAGGGACAGAAGGGGGAGCAGGTTACCTGAAACTGGGGAATTCAATGTTTATGCTTTTTTGTAAATGTTTATTAAGTTAGTTTAAATGTCTTGGCTTTTCAGTGTGCATATGCTTTTGTAGTGTTATAACAGTCATAAAGTCATACCACACAGAAACAGGCCCTTTAGCCCAACTGCTCCTTGCTGATCCAAATTCCCATCTGAGTTAGTCCCAGTTGCCTGCATTTGGCCAATAACCTTCTCAACCTTTCCTATCCATGTACCTGTCCAAGAAATTTGACTTTAAAAGGAAAATTAATTTTTTGAACATTATTTTTGTTTTTTGATAGGATTCAAGTGTTATTGGTCACCTTTTTGTTACCGTGGTGGCTTTGACAGCTGCTGAGACTAAGGGAAGTTCCACTAGCTGTTGAAGCCATTGTGTGAGAGCAGATGGCTGTTTATGCTGAGGCAGCCACTGCATTGCAATGTGCCATGGTGAGGAGCTGGGAAAACTGCTCCCTTCGAGTGTCTCAAAGTCAGGTTTATTGCCATCTGCACAAGTACACGTACACACAGGTGCAATGAAGAACTTACTTGCAGCACAGAGCACCAGATGCACAACATTGACAAGAAAAACACAAATTAACAACGTAACTTACACAAGAAAGAGTCCAACTAGAACAGAAAAAATAAAGCTGGTGGTCAAAGTGGTCATAGTGTTGCTATACTGAGGTAGTGATTAGGGGTGTGAATGTTGGTTCAAGAACCGAATGGTTTAAGGGAAGTAGCTGTTCTTGAACCTGGTGGCGTGGGACTTCAGGCTTCTGTACCTCCTGTCCAAAGGTAGCTGTGAGAAGATGGCACGGCCCGGATGGTGGGGATCTTTGATGATAAATACTACCGATGGTGGGGAGGGATGTGCCCATGATATATTGGGCTGAGTCCACTACTCTCTGCAGCTTCTTATGTTCCTGCGCATTCGAATTGCCGTACCAGACCGTGATGCAACCAGTCAGGATACTTTCTGCAGTACTTCCACCGGGCTCATGCTGGAACTGACAGCCAGCGTCCAGGACGTATCGTCAGAGGTAATTGGTAATTGGAATTGGTTCATTATCGTCGCATGTACTGTGATACAGTGAAAAGCTTTTGTTTGCATACCATCCAGACAGGTCATTCAGTACATAAGTACATCGAGGTAATAAAAAAGAAAACAGAATGTGGAATATAGTGTTACAGTTCCAGAGAAAATGCAGTGCAGGTAGACAATAAGGTGCAAGGGCCATGATGAGGTAGATTGTGAGGTCAAGAGTTTATCATTATTGTGTAAGTTTCCAACAACAGAAGCCTGCCCCACAATTTACTTAACCAGAGCCAAATGAGTAAGCAGCAAAATATCTACAACAATGCATGAAATTTTGTGAATGGCACAAGTTGTGGGATATGATCGAGTCCCTTTCCGACTGAAGCTCTCTGGTTAAACAAATACACATAAAGCAACACGGCAGCTAACACCACATTGCAAACATTTCAGTTGTCTCAATAACCTTGAAAACATTTGGTCAATATTCACGCTCCACCATGAGAATGGAAATAAGCCAGAACATTTAGCACTTGGGGGTCTAACTGCTGCTAAGCAACTCTAATGATACCCAAGGCAACAATTTCAAACCAGAGATCACTGATGAAAAGTAACAAGTGCCACACTCCCAGGGAAATGGAATGACTGTCATATTTTATTTTCTTTTGCCTTGGTGATTGAGTTCTCAATCAAAACCAGAGCTGGAGCTTAGAGACAAAGGTGTCCTGCTACTACTTCCTTTGTTCTGGCTGAGTTTACACTCCCCACCTGCTGTGTTGGGATTTGAGTTCATACCTCTGGCTCATTTCTCCAGATTTCCTGAACAATTTAACCACCATTCCACAGAATACTTTCCTTTTAAGTGACGTGACTTTGGGGACTTCAGAACTTATAAGGAGCATATGTATTGCAGATGCAACTTCAATCAGTAAACAAAATCATTGGATCATTAAAACTTCAGTGGTGAAGAGCCTTTCTGCACGTCTTTGCTGCTTTAGAAAAAAAGAACCTACATTGATTAGCACAAATAGCTACTACAGTGACTACACATTGACGGTACTTCATTGGATATAGAGCACCTTGAGACATCCTGAAAGGGAAAATCACGATATGAACACATTTTTTTCTGCAAAATAAAATGTAGAAGATAGAATTCTTTGCTACATGAAACTTTATAACATTACAAATACTTATTTTTTTAAATAAAGTCATAGAGTCATAGAGCTAAAGAGCATCCTGAGACTGCAAGAAACTGCAGAGTTGTGGACACAGCTCAGCACATCACAGAAACCAGCCTCCCCTCCATGGACTCTGTCTATACCTCTCGCTGCCTTGGTGAAGCAGCCAGCATAATCAAAGACCCCACCCACCCGGGTCATTCTCTCTTCTCTCCTCTCCCATCAGGTAGAAGATACAGGAGCCTGAGGGCACGTACCACCAGGCTCAAGAACAGCTTCTATCCCACTGTGATAAGACTATTGAATGGTTCCCTTATACGATGAGATGGACACTTGACCTCACAATCTACCTCGTTATGACCTTGCACATTATTGTCCACCTGCAATGCACTTCCCTGCAGCTGTGACACTTTACTCTGTATTCTGCTATTGTTTTTACCCTGTACCACCTCAATGCACTCTGTACTACCTCAATGCACTGTGTAATGAATTGACCTGTACGAACAGTATGCAAGACAAGTTTTTCACTGTACCTCAGTATGTGACAATAATAAACCAATACCAATACCACAGAAAAACTCCCTTCAGCCCAACTCGTCCATGCTGACCAGATTGACTAAGTGAGCGAGTGCCATTTGCTTCTGTTTGGCTGAATCCCTTTAAACCTTATCCATGCCCCCCATGATTTCATAAGTCTCTGTAAAGTCTCCCCTCAGCCTCCTATGCTCCAAGGTAAAAAGCCCCAGCCTATCCTTATAACCCAAGCCCTCCAATCCAGATAACATCCTCTTAAATCTTTTTTGCAGCATCTTCAGTTTAATGACATCCTTTTACTATAGCAGGGTCACAAGGTCTGCATGCAGTACTCCAACTGTGGCCTTTACCAATGTCCTGTACAGCTGTAACATGACATCCCAACTCCTGTACTCAATATCCTGACTGATGAAGGCAAGTGTGCCAAACGCCTTCGTCGCCACCCTGTCTAACTGTGCCACCACTTTCAAGGATGAGTGTCAACAGCATGGGTAAAATTACTGGAAGTATACACTGGAGTACTGGACTTCTAGGTTTTTAGGCTTCTTGGTTGGCAACTAGAATTGAGTTGTCTGCCACAGGGATTGGAGCTGGGACCTCTGCTTTTAACAAAGGATAAGATAAGATAAGACAAGGTAAGATAAGATAAGATAAGATATCTTTATCAGCCACACGTACATCGAAACACACAGTGAAATGCGTCTTTTGCGTAGAGTGTTCTGGGGGCAGCCCGCAAGTGTTGCCACGCTTCCAGCACCAACATAGCATGCCCACAACTTCCTAACCCATACGCCTTTGGAATGTGGGAGGAAACCGGAGCACCCGGAGGAAACCCACTCACATACGCGGGGAGAACATACAAACTCCTTACAGACAGCGGCAGGAATTGCACCTGGGTCGCTGGCGCTGTAATAGCGTTACGCTAACCACTAAACTACCGTGTAGGTCCTAGAGTCAGGGACGAGTAGTGCCATGATAGTGCTGGAGCTGTAGATCTGTTTGGATTAAAACCCTGTTCCACAAACATTTATAATGGAACAGAAAGAGTGGGTGATTTGTTTAACATATAATATCTCAGGGATGTCACTTTAAATCACATTGTTTTCACTGCTTCCACGGCTTGCTTCATTGTGAGTAAACTGTGAAGATTGTAAACTATGACCTTTTGATCCAATTTCTGTCAATAAATAACGAGAACCAGCTGCACATGTTGATGATGCTATTGTAGGTAGGAGCTACGACAGACAAATTAAAGCTGTGTTAGGATGCATGATAACAGGAGGAGCCCAGTCCAATATCCCTATGGGAAGACTTCCACGGGGAATTGGAGAAAATGCCAAAAAAATAGGTGAAACTTTGTGGCAGTTGCAAACAGATCCAATTTCCAGGTGAGCTCTCCCTCAGAGACACAGGAGACCTCAGATGTTGGAATCTGGAGCAAAAAAAAAGGCGCTGGAGGAACTCAGAGGGTCAGGCAGCATCTGTGGAGGGAAAAGGACCATTGACATCTTGGGTCGAGGCCCTTCATCCGGACTGAAAGAGTAGAGGGGAGAAGGCCGGTATAAAGAGGTGAGGGGAAGGGGTGGAGCAAGACCTGGCAGGAAATAGGTGGATCCAGGTGAGGAGGGGCAGACAGAGAGGAGGGAGAGTGGAACATTGAATTGTCCAATATCCGGTAAACTGTGCCCCTGCCCCTGATCTACCCAGTTCTTCCTGCGCTCACCCCAGCCCCCATCACCCTGTTTCTTTCCCCTCCTTCACCTGTCACCCACACACTCCTCCCAATGGTTCCCCTCCCGCCTACTGTTCTCGTCTGCCCTCTCCACCTCCCTCCCTTGATTCCATGTCCCACCTTCCTCTCCTATCAGATTCTAACATCTTCAGCCCTTTGTCGCCTCCACCTCTCCCCTCCCAGCCTCTGTCGCTACTCCCACTCTCCCCCCCCCCCATCTGCCTATCACCCCTCCTCACCTGGATCCACCTATCGCCTGCCAGCTCTTGCCCCTCCCTTTCCCCTCACCTCTCTATACCGGCCACCTCTCCTTAATCTTTCAGTCTCGATGAAGGGTCTCGACCCAAAACGCCGACTGTCCATTTCCCTCCACAGATGCTGCCTGACCTGTTGAGTTCCTCCAGCATCTTGTGTGTTGCTCCCTCAGTGCTGTACTGCCCTGTAGGCCTGGAGAAGGTACATAAGACTAAAGCACACACCCTACCCATTCATTGTCTGGCAACTGCATCAAGCCAGTGTCTATATAACTCAATGAGCCACAGTAATATCAGGGGCTATTGACCCACTTTAATGTTACTGTTCTATATTCACTTTGCCTAGTGAGTGTAAAAACATGTTCACAGTTTCAGTATGTGATCCAATATGAACATAACCACAGAGTTCTTTTTAAACACTTGTTACATTCACAGAAACATTGAAAGTTGCAGGACAGAAAGAGGTCATGTCTATTCCATGCTTGCTGACAAAGAGCCATCCAGTCTAATCTGATTTCCCAGGTCTTGGTTGACATCCTGAATGCTCATCCTACTACTCCATCTTTCCAACACTTTCTGAGAGATAGCATGATCCAACAATAGTGTCCACGAAGCGATTCAAAGTCGAGACAATTAGGCTGAGGAGGACACAAGGAACTGCAGATGCTGGAATCTGGAGCAGCAGACAATCTACTGGAGGAACTCAGTGGGTTTCGAGCAGCAGCCCATTTCCCCCCACAGATGCTGCAGCTCCAGCAGATGGCATGTTGCTCCAATTACGCTGAAGGTCCACATGGATTCAATGGGCCAACAGACCTGCTTCCGTTCTGGATGAGAAGACACAATAGAAGGGTAAAAATCACCAAAAGCCTTTCCTGGTCCAATCGCATGGCCAAGAAAATGCACCAGAGTCTCCACTTCCTCAGGAGGCGAAGGAAATTCAGCATGTCCCTGTTGACCCTCCCCAATTTTTACAGATGCACTATAGAAAGCATCCTATCTGGATGCATCATGTCTTGGTACGGCTTGGTTGTGGACACAGCTCAGCACATCACAGAAACCAGCCTCCCCTCCATGGACTCTGTCTACACTTCTCGCTGCCTCAGAAAAGCAGCCAGCATAATCAAAGACCCCACCCACCCCAGAATTCTTTCTTCTCCCCCCTCCCACTGGGCAGAAGGTACAAAGGCCTGAAAGTACTTACCACCACTCAAGGACAGCTTCTATCCCATTGTTGAATGGACCTCTTGTATGATAAGTAGACTCCTGACCTCACAATCTATCTTGTCATGGCCTTGATAGGCTGCCTGCGCTGCACTTTCTCTGTAACTGTAACACTTTATTCTGCATTCTGTTATTGCTTTTCCCTTGTACTACTACAACGTACTGATGTGATGAAATGATCTGTCTGGATGGCATGCAAAACAGTTTTTCACTGTATCTCGGTAGATATATAATAATAAACTAATTACCAGTTTCTTGTATAAATGAATGTATCTGTAATAGTCTGAAATATTCTGTTCAAAGTTCAATGACTGGTTTTTAAATTCCAACTGCACTGTGCTATTTAAAGGAAATACTAAATCAGTTGGGAAATGTTACAGGAATCTGCTCTGCTTATGAAGTATGAGGAACAATATTATGTGGTCTTCAAGTGAGGGGACTGAGATCCAGAAGTTAAAGATTGGGGGTAGTTCAGTTGGGCTAAGCAGCTGTGTTAGTCGTTAAGGTGTTGGATTAGCATTTAGAAGCCTGGATCATTGACCCAAAGACACAAATTCAAATCCCACCCAGGAAGTTGAGGAATTTAAATCCAAGTAATTAAACAGACCACTTTAAGAACTAGTGAGTCCCAGTAAAAGTAAAATGAAACTACAGACTTTCATAAAACCACAGTGCCAAAGAGCCAAGTTTAATCATGACCTCCGGTGCCGTTTCTGTGGAGTTTGTACGTTCTCCCTCTGACTCTGTGGGTTTTGTCTGGGTGCTCTCATTGAGAACATAGAACATAGAACAGTCCAGCACAATACAGGCCCTTCAGCCCACAATGTTATGTCAACCTTTAAACCTCACCTAAGACTATCTAACCCCTTCCTCCCACATATCCCTCTATTTTAAATTCCTCCATATGCTTATCTAGTAATCTCTTGAATTTGACCAATGGACCTGCCTCCACCACCACCCCAGGCAACGCATTCCATGCCTCAATCACTCTCTGAGTAAAAAACCTTCCTCTGATATCTCCTTTGAACTTCCCACCCATTACTTTAAAGCCATGCCCTCTTGTATTGAGATTGTGGCCCTGGGAAAGAGGCGCTGGCTGTCCACTCTATCTATTCCTCTAAATATTTTGTACACCTCTATCATGTCTCCTCTCATCCTCCTTCTCTCCAAAGAGTAAAGCCCTAGCTCCCTTAGTCTCTCCTCATAATGCATCCTCTCTAAACCAGGCAGCATCCTGGTAAATCTCCTCTGCACGCTTTCCAACGCTTCCACATCCTTCCTATAATGAGGCTGATAAAGATGTGCAGGTTGGGAGGTTAATTCGCCGCTGTATATTGTCTCTAGTGTGTTAGTGAGTGGTAGAATCTGGGGGGAGTTGATGGGAGTGTTGGGGGAACAGAAGAAATGCAGGATTAGTGTAAATGAGTGGTTGATCAGTGGTCTGAAGGGACTGTTTCTGTGCTGTATGACTTTATGGTTTACTAATATCCTTCAGGAATAAAAGTCTCCCATGATAGCCCAGTCTAATGTGACTGCAAACCCATAAATGAGGCAGATTCTTTAATTACTTCCTCAGTTCACGGATAATCAGGAAGGGATAATAGGTTCGAGCAATTCCGCTGATGACATATCTTTGTGAACTAATAAAAAAATGACCCAGAGATATGAATCTAAACAGGAGCTTGCAGTTTTGAATTCATTTAAGCAAATCATTCTGGCTCATACCAGCAATTGTGTCGATGTCAATATTTAATTGGGCTTCTTACCCAGTCTGGTTTGTACGTGACTTCAAACCAATGGTTGACTCATTACCCACCTCTGACAGGTCTGCAAGGTGTCTTTGTTCAGGGGTATTTAGAGAGAGATTGATACATACTGGGCATGGTAATGACACCATACTGTGTGATGAGTGAAAAAGAGAAGACCTTTTTCCTACACACACAGATAAAGTTACCACAAGTGGAATGAGGAACAGCAGAGTAATATAGAGTAATACAGCTCGCAAACAGGCCCTTCAGCCCAACACGTCCATTCCAACCAAGATGTCCATCTAAGCTAGTCCCCTTTGACTGTGTTTGGCTCATATCCCTCTAAACCTTTCCTATCCATGTTCCTGTCCAAGTACCTTTTAAATGTTGTTATTGTACCTGCCTCAATCACTTCCTCTGGCAGCTCGTTCCATAGATGCACCACCCTTTGCATGAAGATGTTGCTCCTCAGGTCCCTTTGAAATCTTTCCCCTCCCACCTTCAACCTATGCCCTCTAGTTTCTGATTCCCCAACCCTGGGGAAAAGACTGGGTGAATTTAGCCAATCTGTGCCCCTCATGATCTTATACACCTCTACAACGTCACCCCTCAGTCTCCGATGTTCCAATGATTAAAGACCCAGCCTGCCCAACCTCTCCCTATAACTCAGGCCCTCGAGTCCTCGCAGCATCCTCATCAACCTTCCCTGCACTCTTTCCAGCTTATTGACATCTTTCTTATAACAGGCTGACCAAAACTGTACACAGGACTCCAGGTGTGGCCACACCAACATCTTGCAGAACTGCAACATAAAATACCAACCCCTGTACTCAATGCCCAGTAAAAGGTCTTCAACCTAAAAAATAAACTCTGTTTCTACTTTCACAGATGTTGCCTGACCAACTGACTGTTTCCAGCATTTTCTTTCTTTAGAATCAGATTCAGAATCAGAATCAGGTTCATTATCATTGACTTATATATTGTAAAATTTGTTGTTTTGCGACAGCAATACAGTGCAAGACATAAAAATTACTAAAAATACAAAATAAACGAAGAGTGCAAATAAAAAGGGATAACAAGGCAGTGTTCATGGGTTCATGGACCATTCAGAAATCTGATGGCAGAGGGGAAGAAGCTGTTCTTAAATTGTTGAGTGTGGGTCTTCAGGCTCCTGTACCTGCTCCCTGATGGTAGCAATGAGAAGAGGGCATGTCCCGGATGGTGAGGGTCCTTAGTGATGGATGCCACCTTCTTGAGGCACCTCCTCTTGAAGGTGTCCTCTATGGTGGGGAGGTTTGTGCCCGTGATGGAGCTGGCTGAGTCTACAACTCTCTGCATAACAATTAAGTATAACAGTGAAATTTGTTTGAAAAATGAAAATTTGTTTGTTCCTATTTTTGGGTTTGCAGGAGCCACAGAAATCAGTCTCTGGTGTGTTTTTCATGAAGCCATTCGTCCCACCAACCTTAGACTCCAGAGTATATCTCCATGGAAACAGTAAGCTTCTCGGTGCTGCCAGTGGGTTTTGATGGAAGATTCAGCTTATTGGGATCTCTATAGAGAAAGAAGAGGATTGGACTTGGTCAAGGGTCAGGGGGTTGGATGAGACAGCGAGTGCACAAAGGGCAATATCAGTACCCCGGGGAGAAGAGATGGCAATGTCAAAGTCAATGTCAAGTTCATTGTCATCTGCACAAGTACATGTGTGCACAGGTGCAATGAAAAACTTACTTGCAGCAGCATCATAGGCACACAGCATCAGATAAGCAGCATTCACAAGAAAAACATAAATTAAAACATAAATTATACACAATTTTTTCAAGAAAGAACACAATTAGAACAAAAAAGAAGCAAAGTCCATTTTAGTGCAAAGTGATCAATGTGGTCATAGTGTTGTTATGCTGAGGTAGTGATTAGGGTTGTGCAGGTTGGTTCAAAAACCAAATGGTTGAAGGGAAGTGGTGGTTCTTGAACCTGGTGGAGTGGGACTTCAGGCTTCTGTACCTCCTGCCCAATGGTAGCTGTGAAAAGATGGCATGGCCCGGATAGTGGGGATCCTTGATGATGGATGTTGCCTTCTTGAGGTAGCGCCTCCTGTAGATACTACCGATGGTGGGGAGTGTTGTGCCCGTGATGTATTGGGCTGAGTCCACTACTCTCTGCAGCTTCTTACATTCCTGTGCATTCAAATTGCCATACCAGACCATGATGCAACCAGTCAGGATAGTTTCAACAGTACATCTGCAGAAGTGTGATGGAGTGTTCGGTGACAAGCCTAACCTCCTTAACCTCCTAAGAAAGTAAAGGCCCTGGCACACTTTCCTCATGATTGCATCTATGTGCTGGGCCCAGGACAGGTCCTTCTCTTGCGCCAGAGCTGAACCTGACCCTTGAGAAAAGAAGGTCTCCTGTCATGGTCGATAATCAGGAAATCCTTCAATGTAGAGAAGAAGATTGGAAAGATTCAGTGCATGGTACACCTTCTGAGCAAGGCATTGTTAGCTTCCATTCTCATGCGCATTGCATTTATATTATTGCACCTTTTGGAAATAGCAACCCAAGCCTTTGCACACCCATTCACAATAAGAGTAGACAGTGCAAGAGTGACACAGTGGTGCAGCTTGTAGAGTTGCTGCCTCACAGTTTAAGTGAACAGGGTTCCGTCTTGTCCTCCAGTGCTGTGTGTGTGGAGTTTGCATGTTCTCCGTGTGACCACGTGGGTTTCCCCTGGGTGCTGCAATTATCACAAGTACCCCAAGGACACACAGGTTAATAGGTAAATTGGCCATTGCAAATTGCCCCCCAGTCTCTAGGTGAGTAATCTGGTGAGAATAAACTGAAGGTACAAGAAAGTACACATGCTGAACCTGGAGTGTAAAATGAGCCGCTGGAGGAACTCAACAGGTCAGGCAGCATCCTTTGACACTCACCAACTTTTATCGATGCACCATAGAAAGCATCCTATCTGGATGCATCACGGCTTGGTAGAGAAACTGCTCTGCCCAGGACCACAAGAAACTGCAGAAAGTTGTGGACACAGCCCAGCACATCATGGAAACCAGCCTCCCTTCCATGGTCTCTGTCTATACCTCTCGCTGCCTTGGTGAAGCAGCCAGCATAATCAAAGACCCCACCCACCCGGGTCATTCTCTCTTCTCTCCTCTCCCATCAGACAGAAGATACAGGAGCCTGAGGGCACGTACCACCAGGCTCAAGGACAGCTTCTATCCCACTGTGATAAGACTATTGAACGGTTCCCTTATACGATGAGATGGACTCTGACCTCACAATCTACCTTGTTATGACCTTGTACCTTATTGTCTACCTGCACTACACTTTGCTGTAGCTGTGACACTTTACTTTGTATTTTGTTATTGTTTTTACTCTGAACTATCTCCATGCACTGAAGTGATGAAATGATCTGTATGGACGGCATGTAAAACAAAGTTTTTCACTGTACCTCAGTACAAGTGACAGTAATAAACCAATTCCAATACCAATACATGGCGGGCAATGGACAGTTGCCGTTTCAGGTCGAGACCCTTCATTTGGACTGAAAGAGTAAAAGAGAGACAGCAAGAGAGGGGAAAGGGAGGGGCAAGAGCTGGGGGGCAATAGATGGATCCAGGTGAGGAGGGGTGATAGGCAGATGGGGGAGGGAAGGGCGGAGACAGTGACGGAGGCTGGGAGCTGATAGGTGGAGGCAACACAGGGCTGCAGACAGTGGAATTTGATAGGAAAGGTAAATGAAGCATAAAATGACTTTGTCTTAGGATTAGTGTAAATGGGTGCTTAATGGTTGGCAGGGACTCGGTGGCCTGAAGAACTCATGCTGTCTGATTGTTTGACACATTCACACATGGAACATAAATAGAATTAAAGGAAGATGCTTGTTGTGCATAATGCAGGACAGTACAGCACAGAAACAGGCCCTTTGGCCCACAATGTTATGCTGAATTAATTAAGCTAATGACACCAAATCCCTTCTGCCTGCACGTGGTCCGTATCCCTCCATTCTCTGGATATTCATGTGCCAATCTGAGAGCCTCGAAAATGCCTCTGTTGTATCTGCCTCTGCCACCATCCCTGGCAGCACATTCCAGGTACCCAACATTCTTTGTCTAAAATCTTGCCCCACACATCTCCTTTGAACATTCCGCCCCTCACCTTAAATACATAATTTTATGAATGTCTATCAGGCTCCTCTCAGCCTTTGCCTCTCCAGAGAAAACAACCCAAATTTGTCCAATCTTTCCTTATGGCACATGTCCTCTTAATCCAGGCAGCAATCCGGTAAACCTTTTCTGCACGGTCTCCAAAGCCTCCACATCCTTCTTATCATGGAGCGACCGGAAGTGAATGCAATACTCCAGATGCAGCCTAACCAGAGTTTTATAAAGCTGCAACATAACCTCCTGACTCTTGAACTCAGTGCCTCGACTAATAAAGGCAAGCATGTCATACACTTTCTTTACCATCACATGGTGCTTCATCATATATAGCAATTGGGTTTCAGATAATATTCAGTTGTATTGTGAATAAAAACTCCACCAGAATCTCTCAGACTATCTGTGCTATGACAAGAACCCTCAAT
The DNA here is from genome assembly GCF_009764475.1 of Pristis pectinata. Taxonomy (NCBI): domain Eukaryota; kingdom Metazoa; phylum Chordata; class Chondrichthyes; order Rhinopristiformes; family Pristidae; genus Pristis; species Pristis pectinata. Next base: position 7,793,742 of record NC_067407.1, on the reverse strand, counting down.
CTGGGTTGCAAAGGTAAATCGTCATTGCAAGGCACAAGGCACATTACCTTAGAGAAACAAAGGATTTATATGTATTACCTTATAGTATCTCTGCCAAAAATAGACTGGATTGGTTGATAAATGGGATAAAGAGATTGTTTATTTTTGATGTTCAGTAATGACATTTAAATCGGGGATTTGATAGTGGTATTCAGAGGATAAAAGGTAAAGATAAGATGCAGATTATTTTCCGCTGGTGACTGTATTGGAGGCGCAATCTCAAGAGGAGAACTTGACATGTAAAGGAGAGATTAGAGGAAACCAGTTCGAGCTGAGTTATCGGATTGTGTAATGCTCAGCTGCAAGGGGTGATTGATTACAGACTTCTGTAATGGACTGGATAATTACTTCTAAAAAATATATACATCAGGAAAATGGGACTGTGTGAAATCAGCCCCCAAGAGGGGCTGAAATTTAGCGCAGACAGAAAAGGTCATAAGGCATCCGACTGTGTTAATATTTCTCTGTTTCCGTGGGTATGATAATGGCTCATCAGGGACTAAGAGTGCTGGCTAATTTCTTTGTTTAGTTGACTATCTTTTGTGACTTTTATACTTGTCGGAGGGTGCGATCACCTTCCAGCCTTTTATAGTCTGACAACATGCTGATTGATGCAGTTCAGACCAGCTCAGGGGCTCTGGGATGGTAAATTGGTAAATAGGTTTATTATTGTCACATGTACTGAGGTACAGTGTAAAAGTTTGTTTTGCATGCCGTCCATACAGTTCAATTCATTGCATCAGCACATTGAATTAGTACAAGGGAAAACAATAATAGAATGCAGAATAAAGTGTTACATTTACAGAGAAAGTGCAGTGCAGGTAGACAATAAGGTGCAAGGCCATAACAAGGGAGATTTTGAGGTCAAGAGTCCATCTTATCGTACCAGGGGACCGTTAAGTAACCTTATAACAGCGGGATAGAAGCTGTCTTTGAGCCTGGTGGTATGTGCTTTCAGGCTTTTGTAACTTCTGCCCGATGGGAGGGGGGGAGAAGACAGAATGATGGAGGTGGGTGGGGTCTCTGATTATGCTGGCTGCTTTACGGAGGCAGCAAGAAGTGTAGACAGAGTCCACGGAGCGGAGACTCGTTGTCCTCCCTTGCCCTCCTCCTGGAGGGAAGGATGGTTCCCTGTTCCTAATCCACTCCTATGTCCCTCTCAGTGAAGAAAGTCCACTGTGGCACAGAGATGAAGTCTCTTCATTCGCAATCAAAGGCTAAGACCACCGATCGAGATGTAAGATAAGATAAGATAAGATAAGATATCTTTATTAGTCACCTGTACATCGAAACACACAGTGAAATGCACCTTTTGTGTAGAGTGTTCTGGGGGCAGCCCGCAAGTGTCGCCACTCTTCGGGCGACAACATAGCATGCCCACAACTTCCTAACCCGTACGTCTTTGGAATGTTGGAGGAAACCGGAGCACCCGAAGGAAACCCACACAGACACGGGGAGAACGTGCAAACTCCTTGCAGACAGCGGCCGGAATTGAAACTGGGTCGCTGGCGCTGCAATAGCGTTATGCTAACCGCTACATGAGCGTGATTCCAATTAAACTGGAAAAATAAACCACAGAAAATAAGAATAGTTACTAATACTGAAATGGTCACCAGAAAGTCCTATAGGGGAGAAAATCTGTTGACCTTACAAGTCTGGTCCATATGTGACTACAGACCCAATAATGTGGTTGATTCTTAACAATCCCATTGATTTAGGGAACCATGTGGATGGATAATAAATGATAGGATTCCCGATGAACCCCAATAAACAAATCTCCTATTGTGACATATGTACCAGCAACCATTCTGAAGACTGATAGATCAATTACATAGAGCAACTGTGGCACTGAATGAGATAAGTTTGCATTTTCTGGTCACCACATTTTAAGAAGGATGTGATTGCCCTGGAGAGGGTGCAGAAGAGATTTACCTGGGTTGGAACATTTCAGTTATGAGAATCAGAATCAGAATCAGATTTATTATCACTGACACATGATGTGAAATTTGTTGTTTTGCCGCAGCAGTACAGTGCAAGGACATAAAAATCTATAAATTACAAAAGTAAATAAATAGTGCAAAAAAGGAACAATGAGGTGGAGTTCATGGACCGTTCAGAAATAGAAACATAGAAACATAGAAAAACTGCAGAACAATTCAGGCCCTTCGGCCCACAAAGTTGTGCCGATCATGTCCCTATCCTAGAAATTACTGGGCTTACCCATAGCCCTCTATTTTTCTCAGCTCCATGTACCTATCCAACAGTCTCTTAAAAGACCCTATCGTATCCGCCTCCACCACCGTTGCCGGCAGCCCATTCCACGCACTCACCACTCTCTGAGTAAAAAACTTACCCCTGACATCTCTATATGTCCTCCCCAGCACCTTAAACCTATGTCCTCTTGTGGCCACCATTTCAGCCCTGGGGAAAAGCCTCTGACTATCTACCTGATCAATACATCTCATCATCTTATACACCTCTATCAGGTCCCCCCTCATCCTCTGTCGCTCCAAGGAGAAAAGGCTGAGTTCCCTCAACCTGCTTTCATAAGGCATGACCCGCATTCCAGGCAGCATCCTTGTAAATCTCCTCTGCACCCTTTCTATGGCTTCCACATCCTTCCTGTAGTGAGGTGACCAGAACTGAGCACAGTAATCCAAGTAGGGTCTGACCAGGGACCTATATAGCTGCAACAATACCTCTCGGATCCTAAATTCAATTCCCCGATTGATGAAGGACAATACACCATATGCCTTCTTAACCACAGAGTCAACCTGCGCAGCCGCTTTGAGCGTCCTATGGACTCAGACCCCAAGATCCCTCTGACCTTCCACACTACCAAGAGTCCTACCATTAAGACTATATTCTGCCATCATATTTGACCTACCAAAATGAACCACTTCACATTTATCTGGGTTGAACTGCATCTGCCACTTCTCAGCCCAACTCTGCATCCTATCTATGTCCCTCTGTAACCTCTGACAGCCCTCCAAACGATCCACAACACCCCCAACCTTCGTGTCATCCACAAACTTACTAACCCACCCCTCCACTTCCTCATTCAGGTCGTTTATAAAAATCACAAAGAGCAAGGGTCCCAGTACAGATCTCTAAGTTACACCATTGGTCACCAACCTCCACTCAGAATACGACCCTTCAACAACCACTCTTTGCCTTCTGTGGGTCAGCCAGTTCTGGACCCACACTGCAATGTCCCCTTGGATCCCATGCCTCCTTACTTTCTCCATAAGCCTTGCATGGGGTACCTTATCAAACGCCTTGCTGAAATCCATATACACTACATCTACTGCTCTCCCTTCATCGATGTGTTTAGTCACATCCTCAAAAAATTCAATCAGGCTCGTAAGGCAGGACCTGCCCTTGACAAAGCCATGCTGACTATTCCTAATCATATTATACCTCTCCAAATGTTCATAAATCCTGGCTCTCAGGATCTTCTGCATTAGCTTATCAACCACTGGTGTGAGACTCACTAGTCTATAATCCCATGAGCTCTCCCTACTCCCTTTCTTGAATAAGGGAACAACATCCGCAACCCTCCAATCTTCTGGAACCTCTCTTGTCTCCATCGATGATGCAAAGATCATCGTCAGAGGCTCCGCAATCTCTTCCCTCACCTGCCACAGCAGACTCGGGTACATCTCATCTGGTCCTGGCAACTTGTTCAACTTGATGCTTTCCAAAGTTTCAGCACCACCTCTTTCCTAATATCTACATATTCAAGCTTTTCAGCCTGCTGCAAGTCCCCACTACAATCCCCCAGATCTTTTACCATAGTGAATACTGACGTAAAGTATTCATTAAGTACCTCCGCTATCTCTTCCGGATCCATACACACTTTCCCACTGCTGCACTTGATAGGCCCTATTCTTTCGCATCTCATCCTCTTGCTCTTCACATACTTGTAGAACACCTTGGGGTTTTCCTAAATCCTGCCCACCAAGGCCTTCTCATGTCCCCTTCTGGCTCTCCTAATCTCCTTCTTAAGTTCCTTCCTATTAGCGTTATACTCTTCCAGATCTCTAACATTACCTAGCTCTCTGTACCTTTTGTAAGCTTTTCTTTTCTTTTTGACTAGATTTATTATAGCCTTTGTACACCACGGTTCCTGTATCCTCTCATTGGAAGTCCTGTCTCATTGGAACATGCCTATGCAGAACTCCACACAAATATCCCCTGAAAGCTGGTGGTGGAGGGGAAGAAGCTGTTCCTGAATCACTAAATGTGGGTCTTCAGCTTCTTGTACCTCCTCCCCAATGGTAGTAATGAGAAGAGGGCATGTCCCAGCTGGTGAAGGTCCTTGATGATGGATGCCGCCTTCTTGAGACACTGCCTCTTGGAGATGTCCTCGATGGTGGGGAGGGTTGTACCCATGATGGAGCTGGCTGAGTCTATAACCGTCTGCAGCCTCTTGCGGTCCTGTGCATTGGAGCCTCCATACCAAGTGGTGATGCAACATTCAGGATGCTCTCCACCGTACATCTATAGAAATTTATAAGAGTCTTTGGTGACATACCGAACTCTCAGCACCCTTAACACCAGTAAGAGGTAGTGGTCTGACCCTATGACACTTTGGTTCCTGGTGGAGCAGTCTGTTCAGCCTTTACCCCAATAGCCCTGCAATTATTCCCTTTCTCTCTTCCATCGAATTCCCCAATAAATCCCTGACTGACTCTATCTCCACCACTCCTGCAGGCAGAGTGAACTAAATTAGGCCTCATTATTACCGAGAGGAAGCTTACCACCCACACAAGGCTCTTCCCATTCAATGTATTCTGCTGTGTCTTCCTGTTTTGTTTACTTATCCAGCTTCTATTTAAACTAATCCAAATTATTCGATTTACCACACCATGTGGTGGCGAGTTCCATAAATTAAACACCCCCTCCTTTTAAATTAATTAGTGACGATCTAATATTGAAGGCTCCTGATTTTTCCTTTCCCTTCGTGAATGCCATCAAAGTCTTGGAGTCATAGAGTCATACAACACGGAAACAGGCCCTTCGGCCCAACTCGTCCATGCCGACCAATGTCTCATTTTGCCCGCGTTTGGCCCATAGCACTCTAAACCTTTCTTCTCCATGTATCTGTCCAAGTACCCTTTAAACGTTATTAATGTACCTGCCTCAACCACTTCCTCTGGCAGCTCGTTGCATATACTGGGTGAAAAAGTTGCCCCTCAGATCCCTATTAAATCTCTCCCCTCTCACCTTAAACCTATGCCCTCCAGTTCTTGACTCCTCAACCCTGGGAAAAAGACTTGCTCATTCACCCTATCGATGCATCTCATGATTTTACCCACTGAAGTCCTCCATAATTTTAAGTTCCTTCACCAGACCACCTGGTCTTTTGGAGGGAAACAGCTCCCTGCCCAGGCAGATGTGACTGCTCTAACCTCTCCTGTATCCTTTCCAGTGCTTTTGTGTCTATCTGTGTTCACATCCTTGCCGAACAAGTACCAGTTCTCCAGCCAATGGAGTTATTTTGTGGACCAAGTGCCAGGAACCCAAGAATACAATGGAAAATGCTGCAAATTCGTGAACTTCTGGGAACTTCTTTTTTCTTCACATTATCTCAGTTTATCCACTACAGTCCAAATTATTATTGCAATAGCAAAGATTTGTTGATCTTGCACAGCTCAAATTAAACACTGAAGGTATCATTTTATAAAACACAAGAAGGTGCCTTGTCTGTGAGTGTGGAGCTGGTTGAAGAGACAGAATTGTGGCCACAGAGTTGTCATCTATTTCTGAAAGGTCCAATGGGAATGAACTCCTGAAAATCCTTTCAATCTGTCTCTGAGGTTGTCTCTGGACTGTCCATCCAGAAATGTCCCTCTGAAATCTCTCTCATGTCAAAGACTCCATGAAGACACTCCAAACTTCCTCTCTGAGCAACCTTTCCCTGACCACCGCTGGGCACTTCCCCCAAACACATTGAACAAGCTCTCCAAGCATTTCCACAGATTCTTCCCTCTGAGCTCTCCACTGGCAATACACCCACTTCAATCTCCCGCATCCATTACTCACAATGACTGCTCCCACAGACTGGTCGTACAGCCAAGAGTCATAGATATAGCATGGGAACCACCCCTTCAGCTCACTGATTCCTCTCTGACCATTGAACACCCATTTATACTAATCCTACACTCATCCCATTTTATCCTCTCTGCAGATCACACACGCTTCAGGCAATTTACAGTGGTCAATTACTCTGCCAAACCTTTTCTCATTGAATCAGAATCAGAATCAGGTTTATTATCACTGACATATGTTGTGAAATTTGTTGTTTTGCGGCAGCAGTGCGGTGCAAAGACATAAAGATGTCCTTGATGGCGGGAAGGGTTGTGCCCGTGATGGAGCTGGCTGAGTCTACAACCCTCTGCAGCCTCTTTCGATTCTGCATATTGGAGCCTCCATACCAGGCAGTGATGCAACCAGTCAGAATGCTCTCCACCGTACATCTGTAGAAATTTGCAAGGGTCTTTGATAACATACCAAATCTCCTAATGAAGTAGAGCTGCTGGTGTGCTTTCTTCATGATTGCATCAATGTGTTGGGCCTCTGAGATGTTGACGCCCAGGAACTTGAAGCTGCTCACCCTTTCCACCGCTGACCCCTCAACGAGGACTGGTGTGTGTTCTCCCGACTTCTCCTTCCTGAAGTCCACAATCAGTTCCTTAGTCTTGCTGACGTTGAGTGTGCGGTTGTTGTTGTGACACCACTCAACCAGCCGATCTACCTCACTCCTGTACGCCTCCTCATCGCCATCTGAGATTTTACTAACAGTGGTGTCATTAGCGAATTTATAGATGGCGTTTGAGCTGTGCCTAGCAACACATTCATGAGTGTAGAGAGGGTAGAGCAGTGGGCTAAGCCCGCATCCTTGAGGTGAGCCTGTGTTGACTGTCAGCAAGGAGGAGATGTTATTACCGATTTGCACTGACTGTGGTCTCCCGATAACGAAGTTGAGGATCCAGTCACAGAGGGAGGGAGAGAGGCCCAGGTTTTGAAGCTTGTTGATTAGACCTGCACGTCTTTGGGATGTGGGAGGAAACCAGAACAGCCGGAGGAAACCCACGCAGTCACAGTGTAGTGTGAAAGGTCATGGCTGTCATTTGACAGTGACAACACTGATCCTTCTGGTTGGATGACAGTATTGCTCATCGGGTCGGGAGCGACACCACTGTCAATCAGAGTTTGGCTTCCCCCCTGCCCCTCTGGGCACACCGAACCATTGGCTTATGTAAAACACCTTTGCACCTGGTCCCGAGCGATTGGCTTGTGAATCACCTGGGCTGGCTCCACCCCCAGCCCTCCAGCAATATAAAAAGTGCCGCATGTTGGCTTGCGGCTTCTCTGTGTCTCCGAGGATGTTGAGGTACGCTGTGCACTACTTAAGGGTAGTTAGTTAAGGACTCCTGGAACCAAAGAGCCAATGCTTGTCCAGATTCAGGGTGTTCAGGCATTGTATTGTTTATTCCTCGATCATTTGTAACCATTTTGTTGTGTGTGTGTATGTGTATCTCACCCCTGTTGCGATTTCCCCTCATGTCTCGTGATCACCCTTGTGTGTGTGTGAGTGTGCATCCGTTCCCATCTATTCTGTCCCTGCGTTTGTCTTTGTAAATAAATTTTCCCTTTTTAAAATACAAAGACTTGTGTCCGGAGCCCTCTGCCTTTAAGACCCGAAAGAACCTTTTCTCACAACACACAGGGAGAACGTGCAAGCTCCACACAGAGTACCTGAGGTCAGGATTGAACCTGGATCGCTGGAGCTTCGATGCAGCGACTCTACTAGATGCACCACTGTGTCGCCTTCACTTGTTTTTTAGGATAATTTTCAGTCGCCAATTAACCTACAAGGATATCTTTGGAATATGGGAGGGAATTGAAGCAGCCAGAGGAAACCAGTCCAGTCAGACAGAGGATGCAAATTTGACACAGGCTTAAACAAACCTAGGTCCCTGGAGATGAGTGACAGCTTTACCAATTTTTACAGATGCACCACAGAACGCATCCGGTCCGCAAGCCTCACAGCTTGTTACGGCATCTGCTCTGCCCAAGACCGCAAGAAACTGCAGATAGTTGTGAACTTAACCCAGTCTATCAGGACAACCAGCCTCCCCTCCACTGACTCTGTCTGCACTTCTCGTTGCCTCGGGATAGCAGTCGGCATAATCAAGGCCCCTCCTACCCCGGTCATAGGGCAGGCATGTTAGTGTAGGGCGGGCTCAGTAGTGTAGAGGTTAGCATAACACTATTACAGTGCCAGCAACTCAGGTTCAATTCCGGCCACTGTCTGTAAGGAGTTTGAACGTTCTCCCCGTGACTGCATGGGTTTCCTCTGGGTGCTCCGGTTTCCTCCCACATTCCAAAGATGTACGGGTTAGGAAGTTGTGGGCATGCTATGTTGGCGCCGGAAGCGTGGCAACACTTGCGAGCTGCCCCCAGAACACTCTATGCAAAGGTATATTTCACTGTGTGTTTCGATGTACATATGACTCATAAAGCTATCTTATCTTAACATTCTCTCTTCTCCCCTCTTCCATCGGGCAGAAGATACAAAAGCTTCAGAGCACGTACCACCAGGATCAAAGACAGCCTGTTTCCTGCTGTATCTTGAATGGATCTCTTACACGATGAAATGAACTCTTGATCTTAATCTACCTTGTCATGGCTCTTGCTGTTTATTCGTCGAACTGCTCTGCACTTTCTCTGTAAGTATAACACTCTATTCTGCATTCTGTTTTGTTTTCCTTTTGTACATCCTCAATGTACTTATGTATGAAATGATCTGTCTGGATGGCACGCAGACAAAAGCTTTATGCTGTATCTCGGTACATCTGACAATAATAAACCAATTGCCAGCACTAACTGCTGTGCCAATGCGTTGCCTTCTGAAACATTCCAAACCCTCCACTTGGGAGATCTATTTGCTGAATTTAGTTAGTGGTCAGTACTGCTGTACCATGTAATACAGTAAGCAGGGATCTTAAGTCTTCAGCTGAGCTAACTAGAAAAATCATCTCTATTTTGTCTAGCCTGTCATCTTTCTTTCTTTTTATTGGAATGAATTGTTGGCCTATTAAGGGTGTGCTGAAGAAGAAAGCTTTAGTTCAACAATTAACAAACTCCATTTCTCTTAACAATAACATTACACAATCACTGAACAGTAAGAATGAAGATAATTAGTTGTTAACAGGTCACTTAAAGAAGACATTTCATTTTGTTAAATAAAGCATTACTGTAATGTTGCATTAACAGTGAACTAATTATAAATTTCATCTGCCTTCGATAACATTTAATATTTTATATTTTGTTGAAATATTTAGTTCTTGTAAAGCCAAGAAATTATCATTATGAATAAATGCAACATAGAGTTCATGGAGTAATACAGCACAGAACCAGGCCCTTCAGCCCAACTGGTCCATGCTGATCAAGGTGTCCACCTTAGCTGATTCCATTTGCCTGTGTTGGTCCATATCCCTCCAAACCTTTCCCTTCCATGTACTTATCCAAATGTCTTTCAAATGTTGTTATTGTACCCCCCTCAACCACTTTTTCTGTCTGTGAGAGCATATATGGAACACCTTTTGTGTGAAGAAGATGCTCCTCGTGTTCTTTTTAAATATTTCCCCACACTCCATTTATCTGATGAAAATATATCAAGAAGTGCATTCGACTGCAGTTCCTTACAGACCGTGTTAGGGAACTGGAGCTGGATGAACTTTGGATCATTCAGGAGACTGTGGGGTTGATAGACGGGAGTTACAGGGAGGCAGTCACACATAGGTTGCAGGAGGCAGGTAGCTGGGTGACTGTCAGGAGAGAGAAAGGGAATAGGCAGTCAGTGCAGGGTATCCCTGTGGCCGTTCCCCTCAATAACATGTATATTATTTTAGATATTGTTATGGGAGGGATGACCGACCAGGGGAAAGCCACAGTGGTCAGGTCTCGGGCACTGAGTCGGGCTCTTTGGCTCAGAAGGGAAGGGGGGAGAAGAGGCAAGCAGTAGTGATAGGGTAGCAGACAGGAGGTTCTGTGGATGAGAACGAGACTCTCAGACGGTATGTTGCCTCCCAGGTGCCGGGGTCAGATGTCTCAGATTGAGTCCACAGCATTCTTAAGGGGGAGGGGGAGCAGCCAGAGGTCGTGGTACATGTTGGTACCAATGAGAGAGGCAAGAAAAGTGACGAGATCCTGCAAAGTGAGTTCAGGGAGTTAGGTGCTAAGTTAAAAGACAGGACCTCCAGGGTGGTGATCTCAGGATTGCTACCCATGCCATGTGCTAGCGAGGCAAGAAATAAGAAGATAGTGCAGTTTAACATGTGGCTAAGCAGATGGTGCAGGAGGGAGGGCTTCAGATTTTTAGATCATTGGGCTCTCCTCCAGGGCAGGTGGGATCTGTACAAACAGGACAGTTTGCAACCGAACTGGAGGGAGACCAATATCCTTGCGGGAAGGTTTTCTAGTGCTGCTCATGGGGGTTTAAATTGGAATTGTAGGGGGGTGGGAACCAGAGCGGCAGGACAGCAAGTGGGGAGGTTGTGGGCAATGTAGATGATAAGACTACAAGCAAAGATGGAAACTGAAAGGTTGAGCGTGTTGGGACTAATGTTCTGAGCTGTCTCTACTTCAATGCAACTATTGTAGGTAAGGCAGATGAATGTAGAGCGTGGATCTGGATGTGGAATTATGATGTTGTAGCCATTAGTAAGACTTGGTTGCAGGAGGGGCAGGGCTGGCAGCTCAGTGTTCCGGGGTTCTGATGTTTTAGACATGAGAGAGGGGGAGGTATTAAAGGGGGAGGGGTGGCATTACTCATCAGGGAAAATGTCACGGCAGTGCCCAGAGAGGACATACCGGAGGGCTTGACTACTGAGGCAATTTGGGTGGAACTGAGGAATAAAAAAGGTACAACCACGTTAATGGGACTAGATTATAGACCTCCCAATAGTCAGTGGGATTTAGAAGAGCAAATTTGTAGAGAAAGCAGACAATTGTGGGAAATTTAAAGTTGTGATAGTTGCTGATGTTAACTTTCCAAATATTGACTGGGACTCCCATACTGTAAAAGGTCTGGATGGGATCAAGTTTGTCAAATCTGTTCAAGAGAGTTTCCTTAATATGTAGAGGTCCCAACTAGAGAGAATGCGATACTGGATCTCCTCTTACGGAATGAGACAGGGCAGGTGACAGAAGTGAGTGTAGGGGAACACTTTGGATCTAGTGATCATAATTCCATTAGTTTCAAGATAATTATGGAGAAGGATAGGACTGGTCCTAGGGTTAAGATTCTAAACTTAAAGGAAGGCCAATTTTGATGGCATCAGAAGGGATCTGGCAGGTGTGGATTGGGATAGGTTGTTTTCCGGTAAAGAGATACTTGGTAAGTGGGAGGCCTTCAAGGGTGAAATACTGAGAGTACAGAATCTGTATGTCCCTGTTAGGATAAAGGGCAAGGCTGACAGGTTTAGGGAACCTTGGTTATCAAGGGATATTGAGGCCCTGGTAAAGAAGAAGGAGGAGGTGCATACCTGGCACTGACAGGATCAACACTGGCATAGCGGGAGAAGCCAGAGAGTGGTAGTAGATGGTTGTCTCTTTGATTGGAGGCCTGTGACTAGTGGTGTGCTGCAGGGATCGGTGCTGGGTCCGTTGTTGTTTATCATCTATATTAATGATTTAGATGATAATGCGGTAAACTGGATCAGCAAATTTGCAGATGACACCAAGATTGGGGGCGTAGTGGACAGCGAGGAAGGCTATCAAAGCTTGCAAAGTGATCTGGACAAGCTAGAAAATGGGCTGAACAATGGCAGATGGAATTTAATGCAGACACATGTGAGGTGATGCACTTTGGGAGGACAAACCAGGGTAAGACTTACACAGTGAATGGTAGGGCTCTGAGGTGTGCGGTAGAACAAAGGGAGCTGGGAATACAGATCCTTAATTCCTTGAAAGAGGCATCACAGGTAGATAGGGTCATAAAGAGAGCTTTTGGCACATTGGCCTTCATAAATCAGGACATTGAGTACTGGAGTTGGGATGTTATGTTGAAGTTGTATAAGATGTTGGTGAGGCCAAATTTAGAGTATTGTGTGCAGTTCTGGTCACCTACCTACAGGAAAGATATCAATAAGCTTGAAAGAGTGCAGAGAAAGTTTACATGGGACTTGAGGACCTGAGTTACAGGGATAGGTTGAATAAGTTAGGACTTTATTCTCTGGAGCACAGAAGAATGAGGGGAGATCTTATAGAAGTATACAAAATTGAGGGGTATAGATAGGGTGAATGCATGCAGGCTTTTTCCCCTCAGGTTGGGTGAGACTAGAACTAGAGGACATAGGTTTAGAGTGAAAGGTGAAATACTTAAGGGGAATCAGAGGGGGAACTTCTTCACTCAGAGGGTGGTGCAGATGTGGAACGAGCTGCCAGCGGAAGTGGTGGATGTGGGTTCAATTGTCACAATTAATTGAAGTTTGGATAGGTACATGAATGAGAGAGGTATGGAGGGATATGGTCCCGGTGCAGGTAAATGGGACTGGGCAGTAAACCAGGCTGACATGGACTAGATGGGCCAAAGGGCCTGTTTCTTTGCTATAGTGCTCTATGACTCTCTGTATCACATTTTATATTTTCTCCTTCTGAAAGACATTACTGTGGTGTACCTACATGCCTGGATATGCTATGTTAAGTCATAGTCATAGAGTTATACAGCAGGGAAACAGGCCCTTCAGCCCAACTGGTCCATGCTGCCCAAGATACCCCCTCCAAGCTAGTCCTACTTGCCCCTTGTTTGACTGAAACTGTTTACCTAGACTGTTCTAAACCTTTCCTATTCATGTACCCGTCCTACTGTTTTTAAAAGTTGTTGTTGTACCTGCCTCAACCACTTCCTCTGGCAGCTCATTCCACATACTCACCACCCTCTTATTAAAAAAAATTGTCCCTCAAGTACCCATTAAATCTTTCCCCCCTCACCTTAAACCTATGCCCTCTAGTTCTTGATTCCCCAACCCTGGGAAAAGCATTCACCCTGTCTATGCCCCTCATGATTTTATATACCTCTGTCAGATCACCTCTCAGTCTCGGACGCTCCAATCTCTCCCTGTAACTCAGTCCCTTGAATCCTGGCAATATCTTTTCTGTTCTTTTTCCAGTGTGCTTGTGAGTGTGAATACACTGTAATCTTAACTGAAGAGCAGTGATATATGGTGTGACTGCTTTATTACAATGTCGCCGACCATCACACCCAATCTGAGGCAGGAACCTTTAGACTCACTGCATGTCTAAGAGATCTGACTTGCAAAAGAGCTATCAACCCATTTGATCTACCCTAACACATTTGTTACAAAATTAGAGACACAAGGGACTGCAGATGCTGGAATATGAAGCAAAACAACGAAGCGCTAGAGGAACACGACGGGTTAAGCAGCATCTGTTAAGGTAAAGCAATCACCGCCATTTCAGATTGTGACCCTGCATCATGACCGGAAATGTCAATAATTCCTTTCTCTGGGCAAATTCTGCTTGACCAGCTGAGTTCCTCCAGCAGGTTTTTCATTGCAGCAAAATTAAAAATGTGGTGGTGAGTGTTAAAGGGCATCATTGATTCTTGCTTGGCAAGTTTCGGATATAATTGTAGCATCAAAACTGATTTTTCATTATGTTTTCACATGGAATCTCGGCTGACTAAAGCCAATGTGCCCCAATGAGAGGATATGGGACAGAATGCTACTGAGGCAAATGATAACTTATTGACTTATTATTGCACTGAGCTTAACCACGTCACTGTTGAATGGGAATATAAAAACATGGCCGAGGCATATATGACCAAGTTCAGGAGTTATTTAGCTTATATTTAAATTGGTTAATTGGTAAATTGGTTTATTATTGTGACATTGGTATTTGGTATTCATTTATTATTGTCACGTACCGAGGTACAGTGAAAAACTTGTCTTGCATACCGATCGTACAGGTCAATTCATTACACAATGCATTGAGTTAGTACAGAGAGCATTGAGGTAGTACAGGGTAAAAACAATAACAGAATACAGAGTAAAGTTTCACAGCTACAGGAAAGTGCATTGCAGGTAGACAATAAAGTGCAAGGTCAAACAAGGTAGATTAAGATATTTATTTATTTATTAGTCACATGGACATCGAAACACAGTGAAATACGTCTTTTTGCGTTGCTAAGAATGCGCTGGGGGCAGCCCACAAGTGTCACCATGCTTTCGGCGCCAACATAGCTTGCCCACAGCTCCTAACCTGTATGTCTTTGGAATGTGGGAGGAAACCAGAGCACCCTGACGAAACCCATGCAGACACGGAGAGAACGTACAAACTCCTTACAGGCAGCAGCAGGAATTGAACCCAAGTCACTGGTGCTGTAATAGCATCACGCTAACCACTATGCTACTGTACTGCCAAGAGTGAGGTCAAGAGTCCATCTCATCATATAAGGGACCTGTTCAATGGTCTTATCACAGTGGGATAGAAGCTGTCCTTGAGCCTGGTGGTACGTGCCCTCAGGCTCCTGTATCTTCTGCCTGATGGGAGAGGAGAGAAGAGAGAATGACCTGGGTGGGTGGGGTCTTTGATTATGCTGGCTGCTTCACCAAGGCAGTACAGACATGTACTGAGGCACAGTGAAAATACTTTGTTTTTCATGCCATCCATACAGATCATTTCATCACATCAGTGCATTGAGGTAGTACAAGGGAAAACAATAACAGAATGCAGAATAAAGTGTTACAGTTACAGAGAAAATTTACAGTGCAGGTAGACATTAAGGTGCAAGGTCATAACGAGGTAGATTGTGAGGTTAAGGGTCCATCTTATTGTACCAGGGGACTGTTCAATAGTCTTATAACAGTGGGATAGAACCTGTCCTTGAGCACAGTGGTACGTGCTTTCAGACTTTTGTATCTTCTGCCCGATGGGAGGGGAGAGAAGAGAGAATGTCCAGGGTGGGTGGGGTCTTTGATTATGTTGGCTGCTTTACCGCGGCAGCGAGAAGTGTAGACAGAATCCATGGAGAGGAGGCTGTTCTCTTACAGCACCTACAGCATAACAGTGGATCACATATCAGCTTCAGTTCACACATGGCTTATAACGAACATGACAGTTTTTTTAAATTTCAAAAATAAACCTCACTCATGATAAAATATATACCAAAGAGTAAACAGTGCAAACTCTTTACATTCATGGTCAATACATTAATTAGTATTAACTTTCTTTTTAAACCATAGCACCATTGCCACCCCTGGCATGATACACCATTTCAATTTCTGAGGAACTCGCCCACCCGACTTAGCCCCTCCATGTGCGGTAGTGGAAGGAGCCTGGACTGTGCCATGACACAGCCAGACATAAAGCAAGGTGCATTACCCTTCTAGGCATTGGGAGGATTGGATTTGGGGGAAGGTTTGAGGATCTGCAGTATCACATTCTGTTGATGGTGAGTGCAGCCAGTGGGTATCAGCAGTGGAAGGTGTGATAAATAGATTGCCAGTCAAACAGGCTGCCTGGTCCTGGAGCAACACACATGCAGGCATGGTAGTGTAGTGGTTAGTGTAACGCTATTACAGTGCCAGAGACCCGGGTTCAATTCCGGCCACTGTCTGTAAGGAGTTTGTACCTTCTGCCTGTGTCTGCGTGGGTTTCCTCCAGGTGCTCTGGTTTCCTCCCACATTCCAAAGACGTACGGGTTAGGAAGTTGTGGACATGCTATGTTGGCATCGGAAGCGTGGCGACACTCGTGGGCTGCCCCCAGAACACTCTATGCAAAAGATGCATTTCACTGTGTGTTTCGATGTACACGTGACTAAAAAAGATATCTTGTCTTGTCTTATGATGCTGGAGGAACTCAGCGGATCAGGCAGCGTCTATGGAGGGAAATGGACAGTTGATGTTTCAGGTTGAGAACCTTCATCTGAACTGGTGACTCCTTCTCCCATCTCAAACTCTCCTTCTCCGCTTGGATACCCCCTGTCTGGTCTTTTCCCCTCTCTGGACCTTTTCATTTCTAACTGGAGACAGGACATCAACCTCCTCCAACCTCACCCCCTCTGAACATACTGCTCTCCATTCACTCCACACCAATACCAACCTCACCGTCAAACCCACAGAGAAGGACGGTGCCATTATGGTTTGGCGGACTGACCTCTACTTTGCAGAGGCCAGACAGCGGCTCTCGGACTCCTCCTCTTTCCTACTGCTGGACCAGGACCCCAATGGGCATCATCAGGCCACTGTCTTCTGTACCATCACTTCTAGAGAGCTCCCTTCCACAGTTATAAGCAGTCCAGATGAAGGGTCTCAACCCGAAACGTCGACTATCCGTTACCCTCCATAGACGCTGCCTGACCCGCTGAGTTCCTCCAGCATTTTGTGCAGATTCCAGCATCTTCAGTCTCTTGCGTCTCCAGCCTGGTCCTGGTGTTAACCTACCTCGATATATCTTTCCTCCTGCAGAGTGTAATAGCACAACCATTCAATGGCATCTGTTATCTTTTGGGATCTTTCCACAGCTTCTTATCCTAGATTATTCTGATATTTTGTCTTAAACTTTTTTGTTGTGCTTCGCCAAAAGAGTTAAGAGTGCTAAACCTGAACTTAAATTATAGGCAATCCTTCAATAACAAGCCTAGGTAAACTAATACATGTCCTGTTTAATAATTGCCCAGATAAAATGAAGCAACTGATACTCTCTAAGATCATGTTTTCAAACCAGACGTAGCATAACCTCACCAACTTTTATCAATGCACCATGGAAAGCATCCTATCTGGATGCATCATGGCTTGGTATGGCGACTGCTCTGCCCAGGACCGCAAGAAACTGCAGAGAGCTATGGACACAGCCCAGCGCATCACGGACACCAGCCTCCCCTCCATGGACTCTGGCTATAACTCTCGCTGCCTTGGTGAAGCAGCCAACATAATCAAAGACCCCACCCACCCGGGTCATTCTCTCTTCTGTCCTCTCCCATCAGGCAGAAGATACAGAAGCCTGAGGGCACATATCACCAGGCTCAAGGACAGCTTCTATCTCATGCTAATAAGACTATTGAACGATTCCCTCATGCTAACAAGACTCTTGACCTCACACTCTACCTTGTTTGACCTTGCACCTTGTTGTCTACCTGCAATGCACTTCCCTGTAGCTGTGACACTTTACTCTGTATTCTGTTATTGTTTTTACTCTGTAATACCTCAATGGACTCTGTACTACCTCAATGCACTATGTAATGAATTGATCCGTATGAATGGTATGCAAGACAAGTTTTTCACTGTACCTCAGTACAACTGGCAATAATAAACCAATACCAATATCTTATTTTCGTAGTTAAATTTATTGGGCAGGAGGTACAGAAGCTTGAGAACACGTACCACCAGGCTTAAGGACAGCTTCTATCCCACTGTTACAAGACTCTTGAACGGACCTTTTGTATACAAAAGATGAACTCTTGATCTCTTAATCTACCTCGTTGTGGCCCTTTATTTGTCGACCTGCACTGCACTTTCTCTGTAACTGTAACACTATATTCTGCACTCTGTATTTTTTTCCCTTTTTGTACTACCTTGATGTACGTATGTAAGAAGTGATCTGTCTGGATGGCAGGCAAACAAAAACTTTTCACTGTACCTCAGTACATGTGGCAATAATAAACCAATTACCAATTAAAGTGTATAAAGGAGCAGATAAGGCAAGGTTAAGGGATGATTTAGTCAAGGTGTTTAAGTCATAAAACATTTTGAAAGAGCAAGTAAGTAAATGCAATAGCACAAGGGTTGGTAATTGGGGATTGAAAGTAATCTGACATGAAAGCTGAGAGACAGGAGGAAATGATTTTACACACAATGGACACATTGCCTAAAGGCATGGTGGGTGCAGATTTAGTGATATCTTTCAAATCAGAATTGAAATAGAAATATTTGAAAGGCAACACCTCGCAATGATGTCCCCTCTAAATTCCCCAGCGTCTCGCTTCTCCTTTATAAAATGCTCCTTAAATGGATTTGGCAGTTGGGCAGGAGGTAAAATGTTAGCCTGCTTCTGTTTCTTAACTTCCATCCCTTTCTGGTCACCTCCTAATAGAAAGGATGTGGAAGCTTTGGAGAGGGTGCAGAGGAGATTTACCAGGATGTTGCCTGGATTGGAGAGCATGTCTTATGAGGATAGGTTGAGTGAGCTGGGGCTTTTCTCTTTGGAGAGAAGGAGGATGAGAGGTGATTTGATAGAGGCGTACAAGATGATAAGAGGCATAGATCGCGTGGACAGTCAGAGGCTTTTTCCCAGGGCGACAATGGCTAACATGAGGGGACATAATTCTAAGGTGATTGGAGGAAGGTATAAGGGGGATATCAGGGGTAATTTTTTTTATAGAGGGAGTAGTGGGTGCATGGAACGCACTGCTGGCAGAGGTTGTGGGCACAGGTACATTAGGGGCATGTAAGACACTCTTAGAGAGACACATGAATGATAGAAAAATAGGGGGCTATGTGGGAGGGAAGGGTTAGATAGATCTTAGAGCAGCATAAATTGTCGGCACAACATTGTGAGCCGAAGGGCCTGTACTGTGTTGTAGAGTTCTATGTTCTATGTTCCTTTCCTAATAGTTTCTCCTGTTATCAGGAGTCAACAACATTTACAGGTGATCTTCTTGGTAAGTGCCATGGGATGTTTTACCATGTTGAGGGTACTTTACAACATAGATGTGTCTTTACCACCTTCTTAAGGTCAGTTAGGCATTGGTAATTGCTAATCAGTTTATTATTGTCACATCTACCCAGATTCAGTCAAAGCGGGAAGTGTAGAGGGAGTCAATGGAGGAGAGGCTGGTTTTTGTGACAGACTGGGCTGCTGTACCAAGCTGTGATAAATCCAGACAGAGTGCTCTCTGTGGTGCATCTATAAAAATTAGTGAGGGTCATCAGGGACATGCCGAATTTTCTTAGCCATCTGAGGATGTAGAGGTGCTGCTGTGTTTTCTTGGCCATAGAAACTATGTGGTTGGACCAGGAAAAAGATATTTATGGGACATTAAATTCTATCCTAGCCAGTAATCCCTGTATCCTACAGAAGAATAAATGCAATGCAAATTGTTGTAGATTCAGGGACTTCCAGCTCAGGTAAATTAACGGTAATATTACACAACTGGTATATTAGCAGCTGAAGACAATTTAACTAACTCTTCCAGCAGGCAGAGTTCAATTTAATTCTTTAGCAGTCAACTTACTTTGATGGTGAATGTCAGCAGATCTCTGGAAGAGCTCCAATTAGCTTGAAAACTTCCTCTGAAACATGAACAGATCCACTACTTAAATAGCTTCTGACTGGCTGTAGTACCTTGTTTGGATTCCTCATAAGGAACGATTGGATTGAAGATAATTGGAAGCCACACATTCAGCTGAACAAATAGACAGTCCCATTTATTCGGTTAGGTTGAATTCTCCTTTGCTTGGCTCCTTGTCTCAAATCTACATTCCGAGCTGACCTCTCAACACAGATTTTCCACCCAGCGATTAGATTTAAAGGGATTTCTGGTAAACTGTAAAACTAGACATTCTGTCATTAAGAGGTCATTGATACAGTCTGAAGATAATTGCCAAAAGAGGTAGATGGCAAAAGAGCTGGAGAGAATTATTTCTTCAATGTAGCATGTTATTATGTGCTGGAATTTATTCCTTGAAAATGAAGAGGGAGCAAGTTCAACAGTCACTTTCACAGAGAATAAATACTTTGTAAAACCTTACATGGACAAGAAGAAACAGCAGGAAAACAGAAACTAATTGGACCATTACTTCATAAGCAAGCTTGAGCTTCTGTGATGTATCATTCCACGAGTCTGTGAAGTGTTCAGATCTACCAGCAGCACACAGGAAGAGTGACTCATCCATTCATTCGCTAAAACAAAGATGTTTTAAGATAAGATCTTTATTAGTCACATGTATATCGAAACACACAGTGAAATTCATCTTTTGCGTAGTGATTTTGGGGGGCAGCCCACAAGTGTCACCACGCTTCCGACGCCAACATAGCATGCCCATAACTTCCTAACCTGTACGTCTTTGGAATGTGGGAGGAAACCGGAGAACCTGGAGGAAACCCGCACAGACACGGGGAGAACGTACAAACTCCTTATGGCCGGATTTGAACTCGGGTCTCTGTCACTGTAAAACATTATGCTAACCACTGTGCTACCACTATGTTTCAGGTCCAATAGCAATTAAGTATCAAATCGTTTAAGGAATCAAAAATATCTCCATTCACTGAGTAAGTGCCAACAGCATCACGTATACACACCAACAAACAACCTGCTGGAGGAACTCAGCGGGTCGAGCAGTATCTGTGGGGAGAAAGGGATTGTTGACGTTTCAGGTCGAAACCTTGCATCACCACTCTCACTTATACAGATTACTATAACAGTGGCAAATAAACCCCTCCTCTGCCTGTGTATGAAGTAACCCTGATTAAGTTGATAGACATCTGAGAAAAAATTATTACAGGGTAACAGGAAATTAGGGAGATCAAAGAAAAAACCTGCAGATACTGGAAATCTGAAATAAAAACAGGTAACTGTTGGCGGAATATAGTCTTAATGGTAGGACTCTTGGCAGTGTGGAGGATCGGAGGGATCTTGGGTCCAAGTCCATAGGATGCTTAAAGCGGCTGTGCAGGTTGACTCTGTGGTTAAGAAGGCATATGGTGCATTGTCCTTCATCAATCGGGGAATTGAATTTAGGAACCGTGAGGTATTGTTGCAGTTATATAGGTCCCTGGTCAGACCCCACTTGGAGTACTGTGCTCAGTTCTGGTCGCCTCACTACAGGAAAGATGTGGAAGCCATAGAGAGGGTGCAGAGGAGATTTACAAGGATGCTGCCTGGGATGCGGAGCATGCCTTATGAAAGCAGGTTGAGGGAACTTGGCCTTTTCTCCTTGGAGAGATGGAGGATGAGGGGGGACCTGATAGAGGTGTATAAGATGATGAGAGGTATTGATCGGGTAGATAGTCAGAGGCATTTCCCCAGGGGCTGAGTTGATGGCCACAAGAGGACATAGGTTTAAGGTGCTGGGGAGCAGATATAGAGGAGATGTCAGGGGTAAGTTTTCACTCAGAGTGGTGAGTGTGTGCAATGGTCTGCCGGAAATTGTGGTGGAGGCTGATATGTTAGGGTCTTTCAAGAGACTGTTAGATCGATATATGGAGCTGAGTAAAATAGAGGGCTATGGGTAAGTCTAGTAATTTCTAGGGTAGGGACATGTTCGGCACAGCTTTGTGGGCCGAAGGTCCTGAATTGTGCTGTAATTGTTCAATGTTCTATGTTCTAATTCCGGAAATACTCAGCAGGTCAGCTAGAATCTGTGGAAAGATAAGATCTTTATTAGTCACATGTACATCGAAACACACAGTGAAATGCATCTTTTGCGTAGAGTGTTCTGGAGGCAGCCCACAAGTGTCACCATGCTTCCGGCACCAACATAACATGCCCACAACTTCCTAACCTGTACATCTTTGGAATGTGAGAGGAAACCGGAGCACCCGGAGGAAACCCACGCAGACACAGGGAGAACGTACAAACTCCTTACAGGCAGCGATGGGAATTGAACCCCGGTTGCTAGCACTGTAATATCATTATGTTAACCGCTACACTACTGTGCCTGCCTGCACGGTAGGCAACAGTTAACAGTTCCTCCCACATTCCAAAGACATAAGGGTTAGGAAGTTGCAGGCATGCTATGTTGGCGCCGAAAGTGTGGCAACACTTGCGGGCTGCCCCCAGAACACTCTACGCAAAAGATGCATTTCACTGCGTGTTTCAATGTACATGTGACTAATAGAGATCTTAATCTTAATCTTAACATCATTGGGATGCGGGAAGAAACGGGAGCACCCTGGGAAAACTCACACGGTCACTGGGAGGACAAGCACACTCCACACAAAGAGCACCAGAGGTCAGGATTGAATGGTGAAGGCAGTGGCTCTACCAGATGTGCCACTCTGTCACCCCAATCTTTGAGACCAAGGCGTTGGTGAGGTTGTACTTGGAGTAGTATGCTCAATTTTGGATACCCTGCTATAGGAAAGATGTTATTAAGTTGGAAAGAGGGCAGAAAAGATTTACAAAGATGTTGCCAGGATTCGAGGGGTTGGGTTATACAGAGAGGATGGACAGGAAAGGACTTTATTCATTGCAGCATAGGAGGCTGAGGGGGTGACATTATGGAGGTGTATGAGGGGCATAGGTAGGTTTGATTCGCTTGGTATTTTCCCCAGGGTTGGGGAATCAAAAACTCTCTGTGTGGAAAAAAAACTTGCCCCGCATATCTCCTTTAAACTTTCTCCTCTCACCTTAAATGCATGTCCTCAACTACTTTATATTTGTGCTTGGGAAAAAGATTCTGGCTGTCTACTCTATATATCCCTCTCATAATTTTATAAACTTCTATCAGGTCTCCTTCGGCCTCCGTGGCTCCAGAGAAAATCAACCCAAGTCTGTCCATCTTCTCCTTATAGTTCATACCCTCTAATCCAGCCAGCATCCCTGTGAACCTCTTCTGCACCCTTTCTGAAGGCTCCACATCATTCCTGGAATGGGGCAACTAGAATTGCACACAGTGCAGCCTTACAAAAGTTTTAGGATTGTGTACATGGAACATTACAGCACAATACAGGCCCTTCGGCCCACAATGTCGTGCTGACATTTTATCCTGCTCTAATATCTATCTGACGCTTCCCTCCCACAGAGCCCCCCATTTCTCTATCATTCATATGGCTACCTAAGAGTCTCTGAAGTGTCCCTAATGTATCTGCCCCCACCACCTGTGCTGGCAGTGCGTTCCACACACCCACCACTCTCTGTGTAAAAAAACTTACCCCTGACATCCCCCTTATGCCTTCCTCCGATCACCTTAAAATTATGCCCCCTCGTGTTAGCCATTATTCTGATTTGGAAATATATCACATTTCCTGTATTGTTGTTGCATCTAAATCCTAAAACCCACTCCCCAACAGCATAATGGGAGCACCTTCAGTAAAAGGATGCTACTGAAACAGTTGGGTTTGTACAATCCACTGGATTCTGTTTTAAATTCCATGTTATTTTGTCTCAGTCAAAGTACAACAGTACAGCATTTGTCACAGAGCGTCCACTTTTGGAATTGCATACAATACTCCTAGTGCGCCCAAACCAAAATTTTATACACTGATGTGTAATCAGTGCAGATCTTTCCATAGTGGGAAAATATAAGCTTATCCTTATCGGAGGAAATAATGCAAAAGCAAATGATTAACTAAATTTAAGGAGGTTGCAAAATGTTGCAGTGCAGAAGGATTGTATGGATAGGGGAGAGGAAGGGGAGGGGGGACCATCCCAACACATGAAACAAAAAAGCACACAAGTACAGCAAGTAATTAGGAAGTAAAAGTTGAACGTTGGTCTTTATGGCAAAAGGTACGGAGTATAAAAGGTGGAAAGATTGATTCAACCTTGTGACCTCTACATCTAGAGTATTGGTGTCCGTTTTTAAGGATGTGTTTACAGGGCAGGGAATCTCCCTTCTTCCCATTGGGCCTGAAAGCATGTTTCCCCTGGAGAGGGTATCCAGAATTAGAGGGTATAGTTAGAGATAAAGGGGTCTCCCATTTGGGATGGAGATAAGAAGGCACAAGAGAAACTGCAGGAGCTGGAATCTGGAGCAACCCACAAAGTGCTGGAGGAACTTAATGTGTCAGGCAACATCTATGGAGGGAAATGGACAGTCAATGTTTCAGGTCAAGACCCTTCATCAGGACCTGAAAGAAGGAGGGGAGATAGCCGGTATAAAAAGGTGGTGGGAAGGGGTGTAGCAAGAGCTGGTGGGTGATAGGTGGATCCAGGTGAGGAGGAGGGCGGGTGATAGGCAGGTGAGAGAGGGGGAGTCTTTGGAATTCTTTGGAATCTTTGGAATTCTCTTTCCCAGAGATCGGTGGAGGTGGAGTCACTGATCATACTTAAGGTAGAAACTGACAGAAATTTAACCTCCAAAGGAGCGAACAGCACAGGGAAATAATGTTGAGCCCAAGATCAGTTCAACCAAAGTCTTACTGAGTGGCAGAGGAGGCTCAAGGGGCTAAGTTCGTGACTCCTGCCGATGTCCTGATGAGATGTCCCTTCTGACCAAGAGCATTCACAGCCCGGAGCAAAGACTAAAACTTTGGAATGTGAGACCCAAGTTTGTCATAAGCTCTTCCCCTCTGGTTCACCCGTTCAGTTAATCGGCTCCCCTGGCCTCAGTTGGGCTTGCTTCTCGGATCTTTGCATTGCAAACTTTCAGCCTTTAATTGAGAATGTAAAGCTGAAGTGATATTAGAGGTGATTGCTCAGTTTGTGTGAGTATCAATTACTGCAGAAGGAAATTGATCCAAGCAGTCAGCAGTCTGTGCACAAACAAGTATTTAAAACACACATGTGGTTGTGATTGTTAAATATATCTACATCTCTGTAATTTTACTAATATTGTGAGAAGTCTAAACTATCATCAGAAATAATTCCAAAATTCCAAGGTAAGACCTTGCATGATGCTCAGTGGGATTATTGTATAACTGTCAACTATTCCAGATTTATTTATTCTTTCGAAGTGTTGCATCTCTGGCTGGCATTTATTGTCCATCCCTGATTGCCCTCGAGAAGGTGGAGGTGAGCAGCCTTCTTGACCCATAACAGTCCTTCAAGTGAAAGTGCTCCCACAGGACTGTTACAGGATTTAGAGTCAGTGAGGGTGATGGATTATAGTTCCAAGTCGGGATGGTGTGTGACTTGGAGGGGAACCTATGAACTTTGGTGGCAGGTAACCTTGATGGTGTTTATTGGTATTGGTATTGGTTTATTATTGTCACTTGTACCGAGGTACGGTGAAAAACTTGTCTTGCATACCGATCGTACAGGTCAATTCATTACACAGTGCAGTTACATTGAGTTAGTACAGAGTGCTTTGAGGTAGTACAGGTAAAAACAATAACAGTACAAATTATCACAGCTACAGAGAAAGTGCAGTGCAGTAAGGTGCAAGGTCACAACGATGTAGATCATGAGGTCAGAGTCCATCTTATCGTATAGTCTTATCACAGTGGGGTAGAAGTTGTCCTTAAGTCTGATGGTACGTGCCCTCAGGATCCTGTATCTCCTACCCGATGGAAGAGGACAGGAGAGAGAATGACCCGGGTGGGTGTGGTCTTTGATTATGCTGGCTACTTCAACAAGGCAGCGAGAAGTATAGACAGAGTTCATGAAGGGGAGCCTGGTGTCCGTGATGCTCTGGGCTGTGTCCACAACTCTCAGTTTAATTAAGATAAGAGATAAGATAAGGTATCTTTATTAGTCACATGTACCTTGAAACACACAGTGAAATGCATCTATTTGTGTAGTGTTCTGAGGGCAGTCCGCAAGTGTCGCCACACTTCTGGCGCCAACATAGCATGCCCACAACTTCCTAACCCATATGTCTTTGGAGTGTGGGAGGAAACCGGAGCACCCGGAGGAAACCCACCCAGACTCAGGGAGAACGTATAAACTCCTTACAGACAGCGGCTGGAATTGAACCCGGGTCGCTGGCGCTGTAAAGCATTATGCTAACTGCTACACTATCGTGCCTGCCTTGTGCAGATCTTGTGCAGGCTGATAGGATTAGTTCAGATTAGCATCATGGTCAGTGGAGGTCAGGGGTTGGATTTGGAACGGCCTGGGGTGTGTTTGAATCACTTGGCGGATCCGGGGTGCCAGGAGGTTTGGAACTGTTCGGGCTACGTTCCAATTGAATCATTGGTGCTTAGGTCAAAAGACACACAATGAGCCTGCGAAAGCAAACACCTAGTGATTTTCTAAAACAGATCATAGGAAGACTAGTGGTGGTCAAACTGAACTCGGGTGTGGATTACTGAGGTGTTTTAGCTTGTTTGGATGGGTATATGAACATAGCATTGGAACAGACAGAATATGTAAATAGTCAACTTAAGAACAAGTATGGAGATGCATTTATTTGAGGCAACAATGTGTTGTACTTAAGCAAGCAGAAGAGAAGACTTTGGATATTGTGTACTGAAGTTGGGTTTTTGATTTGAAAGACAAAATGTTTTTTATGTAACAAAGATCTTTTCTTTAGCACTTTTGAAAATTTTGTTTTCTACAACACAACTGATGGTTTCTTGAATAAGAATGATTTAATTTTTTTTTTGAAAACACTTGTCTTTATTTTGGTTTACCAGATAATGGCTGTGATGTATCCGTCAAACGTGATGTCTCATTCAGGCAAGCACTGGTCTGTTTTGGAAGTATTGAGTACAATTAAACTGCATGTTTGGGGAGAAGCTATATACTGCTGAAAATATTGTGAATAAAGGACTTGATATACAAAAAAAACATGGTCAGTGCAGATATGGTGGGACGAAGGGCCTGTTCCTGTGCTGTACTGTTCTGAGTTCCTTGTTCTATGTTTTTTGTCTATGTGCTATGTTAAATGTTCTGTGTTCTGTGTTCTGTGTTCCGTGTTCAGTGTTCTGTGTTCTGTGTTCTATGTTCATTGCAGGACAGTGATCACGGGGCTGAAAAGTGCAGGGGACTTCGTGCAGGTTCGGTCATGTTGACAGAGAACAGAGCCAGAGGTGCCATTCAGGAGCACACTGGAACAGTAAACTCTGGGGGTAAAACAGATAGCTCATTATCCACAACCCATTAAAGTATTAAGAGAGGTCTCTCAGTATGCAAAGGCTGTTATAGAAATGTTGCTACTTTATTGTCAGCAAATTATCTTGATGCTTTAAGTCACACATGAAGACTGCAGTAAAATTAGTCAATTACCCATGACTTCAGTAATTTAATTGGACAAAGGCAAAGGGAGATAAAAAGACCTCCTGGGAATCCTTCTGCTTTGTACTCTGGCTCCGACTCCATCACACTTGGTAATCCAAGGGCAGAACTGATGTTATAAATCACACCTAGCTCGGGAGCCGCAATGTACCAAACCCTTTCATTGTAGTCTTTCATAAAACCGAAGAAAATATTAGACCACTTTCACTGAGATCTCTACTTTCCTCCAGTTTTGGCCTTGATTTTGATCATTGGTAATTGGTTTATTATTGTCACATGTACCACGATACAATGAAAGGCTTTGTGTGCCTGCCATCCAGACAGATCATTCCATACATCAAGTACATCGAGGCAGTGAAAAGGAAAACAGGATGCAGAATATAGTGTTACAGTTACAGAGAAAGTGCAGTGCAGGCAGACAAATAAGGTGCAAACGCCATGACAAGGTAGATTGAGAGATCAGGAGTTTTTCGTACAAGAGGTCCGTTGAAGAGTCTTTTAACAGCGGGGTAGAAGATGTCCTTGAATCTGTGCCTTCAGGCTTTTGTATCTTCTGCCTATGGGAGGGGGGGAGAAGAGAGAATAGAATCTGGGGCAAATAACAAACTGCTGGAGGAACTCAACGGGTCAGGCAGTATCTGTGGAGGGAAATGTGGCAGGTGATGGGTGGATTCAGGTGAGGAGGGGTGATAGGTACATGGATGAGGGGAGAGCGGAAATAGTGCCAGAGGCTGGGAGGTGAGAGGTGGAGGTGACAAAGGGCTGAAGATGGTGGTGTCTGAGAGGAGAGGAAGGTGGAGCGTGGAACCGAGTGAGGGAGGTGGAGAGGGCAGGTGGGAACAGTGGGGGGGGGGGGGAGAGGACCCAGTGGGAGGGGTGTGTGGCTGATGGGCAGATAGAGTGGGCAGAGGAGGGGAAAGAAACCGGGTGATGGGGGCTGGGGTTGAGTGGGGGCCGTGTAGGAGGAACTGGGTAAACCAGGGGGAGAGAGAAAAGAGACAGAGGGGGAACAGGTTGCCTGAAACTGGATAACTCCAATTTCACACCGTCTCCATGTTCATGCCGTCAGGTTGTAGACTACCCAGGCAGAATATGAGGTGCCGTTCCTCTAGTTTGCGTTTGGCCTCAACCTGGCTGTGGAGGAGGCCGAGGACGGACATGTCGGTGTCGGAATGGGGAGGGGAATTAAAATGGCTGGCAACCGGGAGCTCCAGATGGCCATGGCGGACAGACGCAGGTGAATGTCAAAGCGGGCACCTAGTCTGTGCTTGGTCTCGCCGATGTAGGGGAGGTTGTTTTTGGGAGCTTGCTGTGCCCAAATTGGCTGCCATGTCTCCTACATTGGCAATATTTCATGAGTGGGCAGGCATGGTAGTGTAGCGGTTAGCGTAACACTATTACAGCGCCAGCTACCCGGGTTCAATTCCGGCCGCTGTCTGTAAGGAGTTTGTACGTTCTTCCCGTGACTGCGCGGGTTTCCTCCGGGTGCTCCGGTTTCCTCCCACATTCCAAAGACGTGCGGGTTAGGAAGCTCTGGGCATGCTATGTAGGCGCCGGAAGCGTGGCAACTCTTGCGGGCTGCCCCCAGAACACTTGACGCAAAAGATGCATTTCACTGTGTGTTTCGATGTACATGTGATTAATAAAGATCTTATTCTTTTAGCTGTGAGTCGCACTGGTATATCTTGGGGTCTAGAAAGGTACTAGTCTTTCCTTCCAAAGTAACAGTCTCATTCAGAGAGAGGGAGCTGGAAATGAGAAGGATAAAATGCTCCATTGGGGAAAAAGTAGGTCAACAGCCAAGGTGGGATGAGTACTACAGGGCAGAGGGAACTTCTCAGGCAGCTGTGCTCCATCTGATGTGGGTGCACTTGACGCTAGCCCTGGGTGCCTGAATAGATTCCCATTCCCTGACATCAG
The DNA here is from genome assembly GCF_009764475.1 of Pristis pectinata. NCBI lineage: Eukaryota > Metazoa > Chordata > Chondrichthyes > Rhinopristiformes > Pristidae > Pristis > Pristis pectinata. The sequence continues at coordinate 7,764,907 of NC_067407.1, read as the reverse complement.
TATAACTGATTGTTTAAAATGATGTGCTCGGTCATTACACAGTAAATGGAGTCCTCCAGGGACACATTTTAAAAATGTATATTACATATCTTCTCTGTTAATTAAGATTATTTTCCATGAAATTCCTTGTGACAGTTCAGTAACCATGGTGTGGAAATTAACCCAAGTCGAATACTAAGTGGTCTTTAGTGCCTGTGACACTACTTAATTAAATTATCACGACAAATGATAATCAGTTCTGAATAGGTGCATTCCTTGGGATGGTGTGAAGTTGTTAACTGCTTTTTCTCCTCTTAGAATTCAGCAGAGGCGCACAAACATTTCTTTACCAGACTTTACCTGGGATGTATTTATTGTCTCTGACCATTGACACCCCCACCTTATCAGAATCAGGTTTATTATCACTGACATTCGTTGTGAAATTTGTTGTTTTGCAGCAGCAGTACAGTGCAAGATATAAAAATTACGATAAGTTACAAAACAAATTGTGCAAAGGAGGAATAACGAGGTAGTGTCCATGGGTTCATGGACCGTTCAGAAATCTGATGGTGGGAGGCGGGGAGAAGCTGTTCCTAAAACGTTGGGTGTGGATCTTCAGGCTCCTGTAACAAGACCATGAGCCCCCATTGTTGAAGCCCTTTAAGTAGACATTTATGACCCAGCATGTCCCAGAGTATTGTATAGGCATAGACAAATGAGGGACTGTAAGGTGAATTGGAGGTCATCTATCCGTAGACTGGACCTCATAATCTGTAGGTGGACTCATCATCGACCTGTAGAGGAGAGGGTCTGAATGTGCTTCTGATCTGACCTCGAGATTTATGTCAAGGATGACTACAATAAGGAATGTTAATAGGCACGAGACGTTTCCTCAAGAAGGCAACATCCATCACTCAGACCCCCACCATCCGGGCCATGCCATCTTCTTGCGGCTACCATCGGGCAGGAGGCACAGAAGCCTGAAGTCCCACACCACCAGGTTCAAGAACAGCTACTTTCCTTCAACCATTTGGTTCTTGAACCAGCCGGCACAACCCTAATCACTAGAATAGCAACACTATGACCACTTTCATCACTTTGCACTGTAATGTTTTTTTTTGTTTTGTTCTAATTGTGTTCTTTCTTGTAAAAATTGTGTATAATTTACATTTGATTTATGTTTTTCTTGTGAATTTTGCTTATACACTGTGGGCTGCCCCCAGAACACTCTACGCAAAAGATGCATTTCGTTGTGTGTTTTGATATACATGTGACCAATAAAGAAACCTTATCTTATACCTTATCTTATCTGATGCTATGTGCCTGTGATGCTGCTGTAAGTAAGTTTTTCATTGCACCTGTGCAAACATGTACTTGTGCATATGGCAATAAACTCAACTTTGAATTTGAAAGAGAATAGTTTACTGAGAACCGAATGGGGGAATAAGTGCTCAGAGGGATTCAATGAATTTGATGGGCTTCTCTGGAAGGAAGTATGAAAATATAAAATAAATGGAATCCTGATCCTGTGAAGAAAGATAAGTGAAGCTAAATATTATTTTACATTTTAATATGTTTAATTATTTGCAAGCATTTGTAAATGCTTTTAATTATATTTAATTTTTAATGACATTTTAAAAGATACTTTAATTTCCTTTGGGCAGTTTTTAAACTGTAAGAGGCATTTACAGACATTAGCACCTGGTGATCTGCAGATAGGGTGTGAGGATTGAAGCTTAGTTGCCAGTCGGAACCCAGTCCACCTCGTGGGACATGTCCTGGGTGCAGAGCGTCACCTCGTCCAGCCTTCCACATCCGGAACAGATCGGCGTGGGTGGGTTAGCAATGCAGCGACGAACGAGTGCCGTGGGTTGAATTCAAGGTCAATTCTCAATTTACCGCCTCCCCCATGGAAGGATACATCCCCACTCACTGTTCACCTACCCCACAGTTATATAACCTTGGAAACCCACCTCAAAATCTTGACACAAGAGATTCTGCAGATGCTGGAATCTGCAGCAACGCACGCAAAGTGATGGAGGAACTCAGCAGGTCAGGCAGCATCTTTGGAGGGAAATAAACAGTCGACATTTCAGGTTGAGACCCTTCATCAGGACTGGAAATTCCATGAGGAGTTTGAGGACATTTGGCGTGTCACCAAGGTCTCTTACAAATGGAGGATCCAGTGCACAGGATCACCAGAGGCTCAGCCAGCTCCATCACGGGCACAACCCTCCCCACCATTGAGGACATCTTCAAGAGACAGTGCCTCAAGAAAGTGGCATTCATCACTGAGGATCCTCACCATCCGGGACATGCCCTCTTCTGGTTACTGCCATCGGGGAGGAGGTACAGGAACCTGAAGACCCACACTCAACAATTCAGGAACAGCTTTTTCCCCTCCCCCATCAGATTTCTGAACGGTCCATGAACCCATGAACACTACCTTTTATTTGCTCTATTTATGTATTTTTGTAATTTATAGTAATTTTCTGTCTTTGCACTGTACTGCTGCCGCAAAACAACACATTTCACGTCATACAAGTCAGTAATAATAAATCTGATTCTGATATCCCATAAGTCAGACAGTATTTTAGGGAAGAACAGGCAAGCTACCTACTTTGTCTGCTTCCTGGTCATGCAGAATTGGCATTAACTTCAGAGGCTGAAAAGATGTTTCCCAGTAGACCTTGGGCTCAAGTCCCCCAGTAAGAGTTTGCGCAAATTTCTGCTGACTCACCGCTCACCACCGCCCCCCCACCCCCCTCCCACCAGCACAAGACAGAGGGAAGGCCTCGCTATTGAAGATGCTGCTTGTTGGGCAAGGTAATAAATCAAGACCACACTTGTCCACTCCAACATAATCAAGGACCCCTCCTACCTCAGTCATTCTCTCTTCTCCCCCCTTCCATTGGGCAGAAGATACAAAAGTCTGAAAACATGCACCACTGGGCTCAAGGACAGCTCCTATTGTGCTGTTATCAGACTCTCAAATGAATCTCTCGTATGATAAAGGTGAACTCTTGATGTCTTGATCTACCTCATCGTGGCCCTTGCACCTTATTTGTCTACCACTTTATTACACCTTATTTGCCTTGGTGAAGCAGCCATCATAATCAAAGTCCCCACCCACCCGGGTCATTCTCTCTTCTCCCCTCTCCCATCAGGCAGAAGATACAGGAGCCTGAGGGCATGTACCACCAGACTTAAGGACAGCTTCTATCCCACTGTGATAAGACTATGGAACGGTTCCCTTATACGATGAGATGGACTCTTGACCTCACAATCTACCTTGTTGTGACCTTGCACCTTATTGTCTACCTGCAATGCACTTCCCTGTAGCTGTGACACTTTACTCTGCATTCTGTTATTGTTTTTACCCTGTACTACCTCAATGCACAGTGTAATGAATTGACCTGTATGAACGGTATGCAAGACAAGTTTTCCACTGTACCTTGATACAAGTGACAATAATAAACCAATACCAATACCAGCACTGCTCTTTCTCTGTAACTCTGTAAATTAAACTTATTTTTCACATCAACTTACTGTGATAGAAGTTTAAGTTTGTTGTCGTCACAGGCATACATTACACTAGTGATAGGGCAGAAAAGGTTCACAAGGATGTTGCCAGGACTGGACGACCTGAGTTATGAAGAGAGACTGGAGAGGCGGTGACTATATTCCCTGGAATGAAGGAGGCTGAGGGATGATGCTATAGAGGTTTATAAAATCACAAGGGCGATAGATAAAGTGGATGGTCACAGTCTTTTCCCAGGATAGGGGAGTCTAAAAGTAGAGGACATAGGTTTAAGGTGAGAGAGGAAAGACTTCAGGTTCAAGTTAATTGTCGTAGGTATAAATGCCATGGAAAGTAGCTTTTTGCGGCAGTAGCACAGTACCGGGCAGGCACGGTTGCGTAGCGGTTTGTGTAACACTATTAGAGCACCAGAGACCCGGGTTCAATTCTGACCGCTGTCTGTAAAGATTTTGTACGTTCTCCCCATGTGCTCCGGTTTCCTCCCACATTCCAAAGACGTATGGGTTAGGAAGTTGTGGGCATGCTACGTTGGCACCGGAAGCGTGGCGACACTTGCAGGCTGCCCCCAGAACACTCTACGCAAAAGATGCATTTCACTGTGTGTTTCGATGTACATGTGACTAATGAAGATATCGTATCCTACATTACATAAGTTAACTTAACATATATATAACATACACATCTGTAATGGGTTGATGCCGTGTTCGTTACTTTATTTTTATAATACTGAATGTAATTTAAGAACACAGTGTGTGTTTCCCTTTTATAACACTGAGTTTAAGTTGTGAGCAAGTTCAGTAGCTGGTGCAGGCAAGAAAGAAGCAGACTGATGCCTCTGATTTATTGAGCTAAGGTGCGTGCATTTAGTCACAAATAATGCAGGTAAACCTCCAGAAACTACGCTCGTAAAAGGGAATGGAAACGAATTCGATACTAATTTTTTAAAACAAAAGTGGATGTACAATGAAGGAGTGAAAGGAAGGGCTGGCAACTCATTATGGACATTTTTTAATGAGTTACCACAGGCATAACATTATTCACAGGTTACAGACGAGATAGCGATGGGTTCAGATAAAGGAAACAAAAAGAATAGCTGTTGATGGTATGAGGATTAGGAGACATAGATTTAAGGTTTTGGATGAGAGAAACAGTGTGGGAGGTGGGCTGGGATGTGAGGGAACATTTTCCCCAATGAGTTGTAAAGATTTAGTGGTGGAAAATGCAGAAGATTGATGCTTTTAAAATGAAATTGAATCAGCACTTGAGAGACATAAACTTGCAGGGTTACGGTCATATGGTAGAGGAAAGGAACTTGCAGGATTGATTTACAGACCCAATGAGTGGAATACTCTTCTTCTGCCTCAAGTCCTGGTCCAGCCATATGAACGCCATGGCCAAGAAAACACACCAGCTCCTTTACTTCCTCAGGAGACCGAGGAATTTCGGCATGGCCCCGATGACTTTCACCGATTTTTCCAGATGCGCCATAGAAAGCAGCCCATTTGAATGCATCACGGCTTGGTACGGCAACTGTTCCGCCCAAGACCACAAGAAATTGCAGAGAGTTGTGAAAGCATCCCAATCCATCACACAAACCAGCCTCCCCTCCAATGACCCTGTCAACACTTCCTGCTGTCTCGGGAAAACAGCCAACATAAGCAAAAGCTCCTCCCACCCTGGTAATTCTCTCTTCTCCCCCTTCCCATCGGGCAGAAGATACAAAAGCTTGAAAATATGTACCACCAGGTTCAGGGACAGCTTCTATCCCACTGTTATCAGACTCTTGAATGGACCTCTCATACATGAAAAGATAAACTCTTGATCTCTCAGTCAACCTCATCATGACCCTTGCAATGTATTTGACTACCTGCACTGCACTTTCTCTGGAACTGTAATATTATATTCTGCATTCTATTTTTTTCCCTTCTGTACTCCTTTGATATACTTTTGTATGGAATGAACCGTCTGGATGTTATGCAACCAAAAGATTTTTACTCTATCTCAGTGCATGTGGCAATAATAAACTAATTACCATTTACCAATTACCATAAAGATTCTCTGCCACTTCTCCCACCTTACCTTGGACCCAATTGGCAGCAAGGAGAAGTGAAGTGTGATTCAGCTGGCTGGATTAGTAAAGCCGTCACTAGCAAGACTGAAGGTTGTGGGTTCAGATACCACTTCAAGGGCAGAACCTCTAAGGTGCAAAATGATGCATTAAAATCAGGACTGTGGAGAAACTTCAGGAAGCTGGAGGAGATTACAGATGCAGAGGCAAGAGGCAGTGCAGGGATCTGAGATTAAGAATTTAAAGACAAAGTGCAACTAAATTTGAGAGCCAGTGTAGGTCAGCAAGCACAAGAACAATGGGTGAGTGAGATGAAGCTCTGGGATGCAGAATCAATTGAGCTCTTGTTGACAGGGTAGGGGTGGGGTAGGGTAATGAGGAAGGGTTTCAGCAGCAGAGATGGGCAACCAATGTTATGGAGGAGGTGTGTAGGTTGGGATGGAAAGGATGTGATGGAGACTAATACTGGGAACATTCATACACAAAGCATGATTGACACTTGGGATGGATTACCTGCCAGAACAGTGGAGGGCAAAACCATAGCCTCATTTTAAAAGCAATTGCGATCTGCATTGATTGATGTGGTGGATTCCTTTCCGCACTTGCCTAGCTATTATGGCACAGAAGGAGGCCATTCTGACCATTGGGTTCATGCCAGCTTCCAGCATGGCGATCCCATCACTCATGGGCATGTGAGGTAGTGTAGCAGTTAGCGCAACACTATTACAGCGCCAGCAACCCAGGTTCAATTCCGGCCGCTGTCTGTAAAGAGTTTGTATGTTTTCCCTGTGACTGTGTGGGTTTCCTCCCACATTCCAAAGACGTACAGGTTAGGAAGCTGTGGGCATGCTATGTTGGCGCCGGAAACATGGCGACACTTGCGGGCTGCCCCCAGAACCCTCTACGCAAAGGATGCATTTCACTGTGTGTTTCGACGTACATGTGACTAATAAAGAAATCTTATCTTATTTTATCTTACATTCCCCCTCTTGGAACACAGAACAGTACAGCACAGGAACAGGCCCTTCAGCCCACAATGTGTACACCGAACACGATACCAAACTGAACTAAATCCCTTCTGCCTGTACATGATCCGTATCCCTCCATTCCCTGCATAGTCATGTATCTATCCAACAGCTTCTTAAACACCACTACTGTATCTACTTTCACCACTACCCCTGGTAGCCAGTTCCAGGCACCTACCACTTGCCCAACACATCTCCTTTAAACTTTCCCCCTCTTGCCATAAATGCATGCCCTCTGGTTTTTGAAAATAGAATCTGACTGTCCACTCTATCTATACTTCTCATAATTTTATAAACTTCTATCAGGTCTCCCTTTTGCCTGTGATGCTCCAGAGAAAACAACCCAAAATTGTCCAACCTCTCCTTATAGCTCATACCCACCAATCCAGGCGATATCCATGTGAAACTCTTCTGCACCCTTTCCAAAGCCTCTGCATACTTCCTGTAATGGGGTGACCAGAACTGCACACGATACTCCAAGTGAGGCCATACCAAACTTTTATGCAGCATGACTTCCTGACTCTTATACTCAATGCTCCAACCAATGAAGCATGCCATACACCTTCAATACCACCCTATCTACTTCCATGATGCTTTTTTTCCTCATTCTCTCTCACAAGTACATTGACATGATTTTTTTATACGAAAAGTGCATAAAAATAAGAGTTCTGCAATAAAAATGTTAGAAAACTTCCAGCCGAAATTGAAAGAAGCTTGTAATAAGCCTAAAGGTGGCTCCAACATTGAGGAGAAATCACTTTGAGGGTTATTGCTGAACTGCTGCATTTAGCATGAACTCTCCTGGAACCAAATTAAATCACATGCCAATGATAAAATCAAAGGCAGCTACCATAATGCTTCACGAGATACCCAGTGTTGATAACATCAGAGCACGTCTATTAAAACAAATGCCTCCTGGGCTCCAGACAGGAACCTATCAATGAAGGAGCTGTTTGAAATGGAAGAAGAAACCCTTAAACAAAGTGGCACATTAAAGGTTTAATACAGCGCATTAAATGTTTCCTTTCCCCATTAAACCCACAACACAATTTGCAGTAACTCAGGCAAGGGAGCAAATTGAAAGAATGAAAAACGGCAAAAGATCTTGCTCCATTAGAATAAATTTTCAAGAACAAGGCCAAGGTCTGATATTTTTTCTGATTCTCCCTGTTCAATGTCTAATTGGAATACTGGTTTTCTTCAATTCTCTGCACTGAAAAGCCTCTTTCTCATGCACGTTGCAGTGAACATATAGACTTCTCTCTACTCCCCGATAAAAATTCGTGTTCGAGCAATAATTACAGCAAATGTCCAAAATCTGAGAGAAAAAACAGAAAATATTCCAGGGAACTGATTACGCAGGAGTTCCTGATCAGAACCAGACCAGTGTTCCAATTAGTTCCTCATTACAGGAAGAATGTGGAAGCGTTGGAAAGGGTGCAGAGGAGATTTACCAGGATGCTTCCTGGTTTAGAGAGTATGCATTATGAGGAGAGACTAAGGGAGCCAGGGCTTTACTCTTTGGAGAGAAGGAGGATGAGAAGAGACATGATAGAGGTGTACAAAATATTAAGAGGAATAGATAGAGTAGACAGCCAGCGCCTCTTTCCCAGTGCACCAATGCTCAATACAAGAGGGCATGGCTTTAAAGTAATGGATGGGAAGTTCAAGGGAGATAGCAGAGGAAGGTTTTTTACTCAAAGAGTGGTTGGGGCATGGAATGCGCTGCCTGGGGTGGTGGTGGAGGCAGGTACATTGGTCAAGTTCAAGAGATTACTAGATAAGCATATGGAGGAATTTAAAATAGAGGGATATGTGGGAGGAAGGAGTTAGATAGTCTTAGGTGAGCTTTAAAGGTCGGCACAACATTTTGGGCCAAAGGGCCTGTATTGTGCTGTACTGTTCTATGATTCTATGATTCCTACTGCTCCCAGGTGATCCATTTTCCAATTGCATGGAATTAAGTCCCATTCTTATACCGAACCATTTGATTTTGTTGAGATAACATGAAGGGATCTTTTCATCCAAGAGAATGAAGAAAGGGCTATTTTGAATTTTTGGGATGTGGGCACTGTTAGCAAAGCCAGCATTTATTTCCCATCCCCAACAGACCTTGAGAAGGTGGATAAGAATCACATTCTTGAACTTCTGCAAACCTTCTAGTGAAGGTACACCCATTGTGCTGTTGCGGAGTGGGTCATTGGTAATTGGTTTATTATTGTCACATGTCATAGAGTCATAGAGCATGGCAACAGGCCCTTCGGCCCAACTGGCTCATGACAATCAAGATTCCCATCTAAGCTGGTCCCATTTGCCCGTGTTTGGCCCATATCCCTCTAAACCTTTCCTATCCATGTACCTGTCCAAGTACCTTTTAAATGTTGTTAAAGTATCTGCCTTGACCATTTCCTTTGGCAGCTTATTCCATATACTGACCACTCTCTGGGTGAAAAGGTTGCCCCTCAGGTTCCTATTAAATCTCTCCCCTTTCACGTTAACTCTTATACCCTCTAGGTCTTGATTCTCCAACCCTGGGAAGAAGACTGTGCGCATCCACTCTATCTATGCCCCTCATGATTTTATACACCTCTATAAGATCATCCCTCATTCTCCTACACGCCAATCAAAACAGTCCCAACCTGCTCAACCCCTCTCCATATCTCAGTCCTTTGATATGTAGTGCTGAGACATAGTGCAAAGCTTTTGTTTGCATGACATCCAGACAGATTGTTCCATACACAAGTCTATCAAGGTAGTCCAAAAGGTAAAGAAAACAGAATGCAGAATGTAGTCTAACAGTTACGGAGAAAGTGCAGTGCAGGTAGATAATTAAAGTGCAAGAGTCTGATAACTGCGGGATTGGAGCTGTCTTTGAGCCTGGTGGTACATGTTCTCAAGCTTTTGTATCTTCTATCTGATGCAGGAAAGGCAAAATACATCCAAGTCAGAGTGGTACACAACTGGAAGGAAACCTGTAGGTAGAGGAGTTCTCCTGTACCTGCTGCCCTTGTCCTTCTTGGTACCAGAGGTCATGGGTTTGGAAATGCTGGTTAATGGCCTAAATGAGTCACGGTAGTGTAACGGTTAGCGTAAAACTATTTCAGCTCCAGCGACCTGGATTCTATTCTGGCCGCTGTCTGTAAGGAGTTTGTACGTTCTCCCCGTAACTTCATGGGTTTCCTCTGGGTGCTCCAGTTTCCTCCCACATTCCAAAGACGTACGGGTTAGGAAGTTGTGGGCATGCTATGTTGGCGCCGGAAGCATGGCGACACTTGCAGGCTGCCCCCAGGACACTCTACGCAAAAGGTGCATTTCACTGTGTGTTTCGATGTACATGTGACTAATAAAGAAATCTAATCTAAATCTAAATGAGGTGGGTACTTGCAGATGCCAAGGTGTTCTATCAGCGGCATAGAGTCAAATAGCACCGAAACAGGCCCTTCAGTCCACTGAGTCCATACTGACCATTAAGCACCCACTTCCACTAATACCATTTTTTATTTTCCTCACACTCCCATCCACTATCAGTAGGTACAATCAGCAGATACAATAACAAGTCTTAAAAGACAATTGGACAGGTACATGGATAGGAAAGGTTTCGAGTGATATTGGCCAAATACTGGCAAATGGGACTAGCTTGGATGGGACATCTTGGTCGGAATGGACCAGTTGGGCTGAAGGGCCTGTTTCTGTGCTGCGTGACTCTTTGACTCTATGTATTCATTGTTTGATTTTTTTATATTAAGTAATTTTAATTTTAATATGTCTCTATAACTCCCTCCAGATTCCACCGTTTACTTACACACAGGAAGCAATTTGCAGCAGCTGATTAACCTACTAACCCACACATCTTTTGGATGTGGGAGGAAACCGGAGCACCCGGAGGAAACCCATACAGTCACAGGGAAAACATGCAAACTCCATACAGACAGCATCGCAGATCAGGACCAAACCTGAAGTTGTGTGGCAGCAGGGCTACTGACTGTGCCACTGTGCTGCCCCTGAGTAGTTTAACAGAGGGATCTTGGGTTCTAAGTCCATAGATCCCTCAAAGTTGCCGCACAGGTTGACAGGGTGGTTAAGAAGGCATATGGTGCGCTGGCCTTCATTAGTCAGGGTATCGAGTTCAAGAGCCGCGAGGTAATGTTGCAGCTCTATAGAACTCTGGTTAGACCACACTTAGAACATTGTGTTCAGTTCTGGTCACCTCATTATAGGAAGGATGTGGAAGCTTTAGAGAGGGTGCAGAGGAGATTTACCAGGATGCTGCCTGGATTAGAGAACATGTTTTATGAAGAAAGCTTGAGCAAGTTAGGACTTTTCTCTTTGGAGCGACCTAGGATGAGAGGTGACTTGATAGAGGTGTATAAGATTATGAGAGGCATAGATAGAGTGGACAGCCAGCACCTTTCCCCACGGCAGAAATGGTCAAATCAAGAAGAAGATACAGGAGCCTGAAGGCACGTACCATCAGACTTAAGGACAGCTTCTACCCCACTGTGATAAGACTATTGAACAGTTCCCTTATACGAGATGGACTATGACCTCACGATCTACCTTGATGTGACCTCGCACCTTATTGCACTGCACTTTCTCTGTAGCTGTGACACTTTACTCTGTAGCTGTGACACCTTACTCTGTACTGTTATTGGTTTTTACCTGTACTACATCAATGCACTCTGAACTGACTCAATGTAACTGCACTGTGTAATGAATTGACCTGTATGATCGGTTTGTAAGACAAGCTTTTCACTGTACCTCGGTACAAGTGACAGTAATAAACCAATACCAATACCAATACCAAATGTTTCAGGTCCTGAAGAAGGGTCCTGACCTGAAACGTTGACCGCCTGCTTTTCTCCACAGATGCTGCTTGGCCTGCTGAGTTCCTCCAGCATCATCGTGTTTTTCATCTAGATTCCAGCATCTGCAGTCCTTTGTTTCCCTACTTTCACCAGAGGACGTCAGTTTAAGGTCAGAAGGGAGAAAGTTTTGGGGAGATGTCAGAGGTAGATTTTTTTTTACACAGAGAGTGGTGGGCACCTGGAACACACTGCCGGGATAGTGATACAGGCTGATACAATAGGGAATTTAAAAGACTCTTGGATAGGCACATGGATATAAGAAAAATGGAGGGTTATGGGCTGGTAGGAGGGAGGGGTTAGATTGATTAAGGTGTAGGTGTTTATGGAGATTGGCACAACTCTGTGGGCCGAAGGGTCCATACTTTGCTGAACTGTTCTATGTTCTATGTTTAGGATGGACAATGTCATACTGATCCTGGTTTAGTCTGTGGGACACCTCTCCTAATGTAGAACAAGTCTCCAGATGATTGTGGTCAGTACCTTTCAAAGCTGGCTAATTGGGTGCAGCCTCTCCTTGCCTGAATTCTGTGTCAGGGTTGACGCTGGATGGTCTGTTTTCTATTATTCCTTTCCTGTTTCAACACAGTGGTAATTATGCCACGACATTGCTTGCTCGGTGATTTCAGTTGCCAGTTAAAAGTCAAACACATTACTGAGCTCGGTGCTTACACATAGACCAGACCAGGCAAGGACAGCAGAGTTCGTCCTCTGAAGCATAGAACGTAGAACAGTACAGCACAGGAACAGGCCCTTCTGCTCACAATCTTGTGCTGAACACGATGCCAAATTAAACAAAATCTCTTCTGCCTGCACATGATCCATATCCTTCCATTCCCTGCACATTCATGTGTCTATCAAACAAGCAGAACTATTGTATCTGCTTCCACCCCTGCCAGCCCATTCCAGGCACCTACATGTAAAAAACGTGCCCCACACATCTCCTTTAAACTTTTCCCCTCTCACCTTAAATGCCTGCCCTCAAGTACTTGACATTTGTACCCTGGGAAAGATACCGGCTGTCAACCCTATCTATGCCTCTCATAATCTTATAAACTTCTATCAGGTCTCCCCTCAGCCTCCGATGCTCCAGAGGAAACAACCCAAGTTTGTCCAATCTCTCCTTACAGCTCATACCCACTAATCCAGGCAGATCCTGGTGAACCTCTTCTGCACCCTCTCCAAAGCATCCACATCTTTTCTGTAATGGGGTGACCAGAATTGCACACAGTACTCCAAGTGCAGCCTAACCAAGCTTTTAGGATTCTGTGTCATTCTGACTTGGAAAATTATCATTTTTACTGTATTGTTGCTGGGTCATAGAGTTATAGAGTTGTACAGCACAGAAAAAGGCCCTTTGGCCCATATGTATCCATGCCGACCAAGATGTATATATTCAAGCTAATCCCATTTCCCAGCACTTGGCCCATGTCCCTCTAACCTCTTTTCATCCATATACCTGTCCACATACTTCTTAAATATACCTAATGTACCTGCCTCAATCACTTCCTCTGGCAGCTGGTTCCATATATCTACCATCAACTGTGTAAAAAAAGTTGCCCCTCAGGTTCTTACTAAATCTTTCACCTCTAACCTCAAAACCATGTCCTCCAGTTTTTGATGAGATTTAGGGTTCAAATCCTCTAGTTTTAGCGTCAAAATCCTAAAACCCACTCTCCAGGAGCACAACGGGAGTACCTTCACCAGAATGACATTATTGAAAGAGATGGGGTTTTACAACAATCCACTAGATTCTGCTTTAAATTCCATGATACCACTGTAGTAGACAGTATCTCAAATAACAATGAGTTGGAGTACAGGAAGGAGATAGAGAGCTTAGTGACATGGTGTCATGACAACAACCTTTCCCTCAATGTCAGCAAAACAAAAGAGCTTGTCATTGACTTCAGGAAGGGGGGCAGTGCACATGCTCCTGTTTACATCAATGGTGCTAAGGACGAGAGGCTTGAGAGCTTCAAGTTCCCAGGAGTGAACATAACCAATAGCCTGTCCTTGTCCAACCACGTAGACACCACGGCCAAGAAAGCTCACCGGCACCTCTAATTCCTCAGGAGGCTAAAGAAATTTGGCATGTCCCCATCGACCCTCACCAATTTTTATCAATGCACCACAGAAAGCATCTTATCCAGATGCATCATGGCTTGGTATGACAACTGCTCTGCCCATGACCACAAGAAACTGCAGAGAGTTGTGGACACAGCTCAGCACATCACGGAAACCAGCCTCCCCTCCATGGACTCTGTCTACACCTCTTGCTGCCTTGGTAAAGCAGTCAACATAATCAAGGACCCCACCCCAGACAGTCTCACTTCTCCCCCCTCCCATTGGGCAGAAGATACAAAAGCCTGAAAGCACGTAGCACCAGGCTCAAGGACGGCTTCTATCCTGCAGTAATAAGACAATTGAATGGTTCCCTAGCACGATAAGATGGACTCTTGACTCACAATCTACCTTGTTATTGCCTTGCACCTTATTGTCTGCCTGCACTGCACTTTCTCTGTAACTGTAACACTTTATTCTGCATTCCGTCATTGTTTTCCCTTGTACTACCTCAGTGCACTGTTGTAATGAAATGATCTGTCTGGACGATATGCAAGACAAATTTTTCATGTGACAATAATAAACCAATTTACCAACGTATGTTATTTTGTCTCACTCAAAGTACAACAGTACTGCACTTCTCACAGAGCATCCACTTTCATTTTATGCATGTGGGGTGTGGACCCTGAGACTCCATCTACGGAACTGAGAGAGTTGCTACTTGAACAAGAACAAGGCAACAGGTGGCACATGGAATGCAAGTCATTCCTTTGCTAAAAGTGGATAAATATTTGAAGCAGTGGGCGCAGTGTTGCAGGAGAGAGTCTGAGACAATGGGAGTTGTTCTGGATGTCTCCAGCAGAGAACTGGCACAGACAAAACATCTTAAATGGCCTATTGACATGCTGTAATATTTGATGGAAGCACAAAAAAAATCAGATTTTAATTGAGTCATGATGAATCATAAAATTCACTCATAATCCCCAATCTAAACCTTGTTCAAGCGATGTTACTCAGAGAGAGATCAAGCAGCTTAAAGCATTTCCACTTTCAAGCTTTCACAATAGTTCATGTGTCCAGTGTGTGGCAGGATCACACTGAGCATTGTTTGAGAGAACAAAACCCACAAAACATTCTTTTTAGGTACTCAAACAGTGAAAGGTATTGATAAGAGAAATGATTCCACTGGCAGCCGAGTGACGAAGCAGAGGGGTGCAGATTTTAAAGAATTAGGTGAAAGTGAAAAGGGAAAGAGGACAAGATGATTTTTTTTCTGTTACAAACTGCTGGAATGTTGGTGGAAACAGCTTTAAGCTTAACATTTAAAAGGGAATTGGACAGATACTTGAACAGGAAACATGGGGCTAAGTGGTGAATCTGTGGAATTCATTGCCACAAAGAGGTCTGTGGAGGCCATGTCACTGGGTGTATTTAAAGCAGAGGGTGATAGGTTCTTGATTAGTAAAGATGTCAAAGGGAGAAGGCAGGAGAATGGGGTTGAGAGGGAAAAATAAATCAGCCATGATCAAATGGTGAAGCAGACTCGATGGGCCGAATGGCCTAATTCTGCTTCTATGTCTTATGGTCTTCTGGTCTAAGGAGAAAGAGCAGGAAAGTGGGACATTGGGAAGCTCTTTCAAAGAGCTGGTACAGGAATAATGGGCAAAATGGTCTTCCACTGAGTTCTAAGATTCTAGGATTGGAAAGCCCCCAGTCTCCAGTGAATTGGCGTGAGACTGTACTCCCAAGCTGTTTAATAACCCAAGTTCAAAGTGCATGTGGGCATTTAGTGACAAGAGGAATGAACTTATCTGTATCTTGTCTCATGTCTAGTCT